>NC_133399.1:57349563-57658729 GCF_047511655.1 Castor canadensis | reverse complement strand
GGTTACTCTCTGCTGTCTTGCTTTTTCTTTTCTTATAGTTTGGTGCTGCCTGTCTTTTCATGGTTAAGTTGGGTTTCACTTTCTGTGTGCAGAATCCCTTGAAGAATCCTTTGTAGTGGTGTCTTTGTGGTCACATATTGTTTTAGTTTCTGCTTATTATGGAAGACTTTTATTGCTCCATCTATTTTGAATGATAGTTTTGCTGGGTAGAGTATCCTGGGGTTGAAGTTTTTTTCATTCAGTGCCCGGAAGATCTCACCCCACGCTCTTCTTGCTTTTAATGTTTCTGTTGAGAAGTCTGCTGTGATTTTGATAGGTTTACCTTTGTATATTATTTGTTTTTTCTCTCTTACAGCCTTCAATATTCTTTCCTTAGTTTCTGAACTTGTTGTTTTAATGATGATATGTCATGGAGTAGTTCTATTTTGATCTGGTCTGTTTGGTGTCCTGGAGGCCTCTTGCATCTGTATGGGAATATCCTTCTCTAGATTTGGGAAATTTTCCATTATTATTTTGTTGAATAGATTACGCATTCCCTTCGCTTGCACCTCTTCTCCTTCTTCGATGCTCATGATTGTCAAGTTTGGTCTTTTGATGGAGTCGGTGAGTTCTTGCATTTTCTTTTCACAGGTCTTGAGTTGTTTAATTAATAGTTCTTCAGTTTATCCTTTAATTACCATTTCATCTTCAAGTTCTGAGATTCTGTCTTCTGTTTGTTCTATTCTGCTGGATTGGCCTTCCGTTTCGTTTTACAGTTCTGTTTCGTTCTTTTTTCTGAGGTTTTCCATATCCTGGCTGTTTTCCTCTTTAATGTTGTCTATTTTTGTCCTGAGTTCATTTATCCATTTATTCATCGTGTTCTCTCTTTCACTTGGTGTTTATACAGTACTTCTATGGTTTCCTTTATTTCTTCTTTTGCTTTTTCAAATTCTCTATTTTTGTTGTCTTGGAATTTCTTGAGTGTTTCCTGTACATTTTGGTTGACTCTATCCAGTATCATCTCTATAAAATTCTCATTGAGTAACTGTAGTATGTCTTCTTTTAAATTATTCTTGTGGGCTTCATTGGGTCCTTTGGCATAGTTTATCTTCATTGTTTTGGAGTCTGGATCTGAGTATCTGTTTTCTTCATTCCCCTCTTGTTCCTGTACTAATTTTTTGCTGTGGGGAAACTGTTTTCCCTGTTTTTTCTGTCTTCCCGTCATTGTCTTTGGTGTTGTTACTGTCCCTGTACTGTGTGCAATTAAGTATTTTCTAACTTGTAATAATAACAATGGTGATATTTAGAATGGAAGGGTGAGCTGAGATGGAAAGCAAGAAGTTAAAGAAAAGGGGAAAACAAATACACAGAACAGAGGGAAAGCAGAACAAGGTTTCAGACAAGAAAGTTTCAAAGGTATAAACAAGGAGCATTAGTGCACTAATTGACAGTAAGCTGAACAGACATTAGAAAGACAGAGAGAGGATTGAAAAATAAAAAAAAATTAAGATAGGAATATAAATAAAAATTAAGTAAATGAAAGAAATATCTATATATTAAAAATGAATTAAAATACAATGGAAAATAGAAAATTAAAAAAAACCCCTCTAAGTTCAAATGCAATGAAATTTCCGTCTTAATAATTTGGGTTTCCGTCTCAGTCCCCAATCCTGGAGATGGTGCCTCAGATGTTGTTTTGTAGTTGTCTCATCAAAGGGGATGCATAAAGTAGAACAAAACTACACACGCACACACACAAAAACCACACCTAGTGTCCCAAGTTCAAATGCAATAGAGTTTCAGTAAGTTTTTCTGCTTGAAGGTGTAATTAGGTTGTTCTCTCATCAAAGGTAGGGAGAAAAAGAAAAAAGAGTCTGGAGACAGTTCTGAGAATGGTATCTGCAACTGTTGCTTGCCTGCCTGCTGCTGTCAGCTGCTGTTGCTGGAGGCATTGTTTATGCAGATCTCTGGAGTGAGCTTAGCACTCACCTGGCCCTGCAGGCTTTGTTTGTTCAGAGTTCTGCTGTGCGGGAGCCTCTGCTACAGGCTTTCCCCTTTCCAAGCACTGGGAAAGGTGACACTGCACCCGTGTTGTCAGGCCTGCGTGTTTATTTACAGTTCATGTGGGAGGTGGGTCTTCCCCTCTCTCCTGTGAAGTTTTCCCTCCTCTGCCACTCTCACAAGCTTCCCCGCTCCTGGTTGCTGGGCACGCACCCCGCCCCCACTCCCACCAGAGGCTCTCCGGCCCACCCGGCTTGTTTATTTACAGTTTATTTACAGTCCCGGGAAGGGTTCCCTTCCCCCAATCTTCAGCGCTCAGGGCACCCCACCCTCTTTCCAGCGTGTCTTTATTGCTCTTATTGCTTATTACTCAGTTTCTCTTTTTTCCCTGGGTGGAGGTCAGTCTGTCCAGGGGGCTATGCTGCTCTGGCCCAGGCTTGTCTGTGGGAGTACCGTGTACCGCTTAGCTCACCAGGTCTGCGTCTTCCCAAGCCGTCTGGGTGCCGGAGACTGGCGGCCCAGGGGCCCTCCTTGTTTCTCTGTTTAACGTGAAGTGGAGATTCTCTGCACTGGCTGGAGGTGTGGAGGGGTTAAAGTTATGCCTTTTCTCAGTGATTATGCCTGCAAAGTGTGTCTCCAGCGTCTCTCCAAGATTTCACTATAGGAAGCTCACTTTCTGCTTCCTCCCTCTAGCTGCCATCTTGGAATCCTCTCCACTGGTCTTCATGTCTGTTTTTGTGCCAGTACCATGCTGTTTTTATTGTTATTGCTTTGTAATATAGTTTGAAGTCGGGTATCGTGATACCTCCAGCATTGTTCTTTTGACTGAGTATTGCCTTGGCTATTTGTGGCCTCCTGTGTTTCCATATAAATTTAACAGTAGATTTTTCAATCTCTTTAATGAATGTTATTGGAATTTTGATGGGAATTGCATTAAACATGTAGATTTCTTTTGGGAGTATAGACATTTTTACTATGTTGATTCTACCAATCCATGAGCATGGGAGATCTCTCCACTTTCTATAGTCTTCCTCAATCTCTTTTTTCAGAAGTTTATAGTTTTCCTTGTAGAAGTTGTTCATATCCTTTCTTAGGTTTACACCTAGGTATTTGATTTTGTTTGAGGCTATTGTAAATGGAATTGTTTTCATATATTCTTTTTCAGTTTGCTCATTATTAGTGTATAGAAATGCTAATGAGTTTTCTATGTTGATTTTATATCCTGCTACCTTGATATAGCTATTGATGTGTCTAGGAGCTTTTGAGTAGAATTTTTTGGGTCTTTAAAGAATAGGATCATGTCATCTGCAAATAGGAATATTTTGACAGTTCCTTTCTTATTTGTATTCCTTTTATTCCTTCTTCTTGCCTAATAGCTCTGGCTAGGAATTCAAGTATTATGTTGAATAGGAATGGAGATAGTGGGCATCCTTGTCTAGTTCCTGATTTTAGAGGGAATGGTTTCACTTTTTCACTGTTAAGTGTAATGCTGGCTGTAGGATTGTCATATATAGCTTTTATAATGTTGAGGTACTTTCCTTCTATTCCTTGTTTTCTTAGAGCTTTTATCATGAAATGATGTTGGATCTTATCAAAGGCAGTTTCTGCATCTATTGAGATGATCAAGTGGTTTTTGTCTTTGCTTCTGTTAATGTGGTTTATTATGTTTATTTATTTTCATATGTTGAACCACACCTGCATTCCTTGGATGAAGCCTACTTGGTTGTGGTGAATAATCTTTTCAATGTGTCATTGAATTTGGTTTGCCATTATTTTGTTGAGGATTTTTGCATCAATGTTCATTAAGGAGATTGGCCTATAGTTCTCCTTTTTGGAGGTGTCTTTGCCTGGTTTTGGGATAAGTGTAATGCTGGCTTCATAAAATGTATTAGGCAGTTTTCCTTCCCTTTCTATTTTGTGGAACATTTTAAGGAGGGTTGATATCAGTTCTTCTTTAAAGGTCTGATAGAATTCAGCAGAGAATCCATCAGGTCCTGGACTTTTCTTTTTGCAGAGACTGTTGATTGCTGCTTCAATTTCATTTTGTTTTATAGATTTATTCAGGTGATTAATATCCTCTTAGTTCAGTTTTGGATGATCATATGTATCTAGAAATCTGTCCATTTCTTTAAGATTGTCAAATTTATTTGAATATAGGTTCTTGAAGTAGTCTCTGATGATTTCCTGGACTTTGATAGTGTTTGTTGTTATCTCCCCTTTTGCATTCCTGATTCTACTAATTTGGGTTTTTTCTCTCCTCATTTTAGTCAGGTTTGCCAGGGGTCTGTGGTTCTTGTTTATTTTTTCAAGGAACTGACTTTTTGTTTCATTAATTCTTTGTATGGTTTTTTTGGTTTCTATTTTGTTGATTTCAGCTCTTATTTTTATTATTTCTCTCCTATTTATTTTGGGATTTGCTTGTTCTTGTTTTTCTAGGAGTTTGAGATGTATCATTAGGTCATTGATTTGGGATCTTTTAGTCTTTTTAATATATGCAGTCATGGCTATAAACTTTCCTCTCAGCACTGCCTTTGCTGTGTCCCATAGGTTCCAGTAGGTTGTGTTTTCATTTTCATTGACTTCCAGTAACTTTTAAATTTCCTCTTTTATTTCATCAATGACCCATTGTTCATTAAATAAGTTATTCATTTTCCAGTGGTTTGCATGTTTTTTTGTCTTTACTTTTGTTGTTGAGTTCTAGTTTTATTGCATTGTGATCAGATAGTATGCATGGTATAATTTCTATTTTCTAATCTTTGCTGAGGCTTGCTTTGTGCCCTAGGATTTGATCTATTTTGGAGAAGGTTCCATGGGCTGCTGAGAAGAATGTATATTGTGTAGAAGTTGGATGAAGTGTTCTGTAGTCATCATGTAGGTCCATTTGATCTATTGTATGTTTTAGATCTTGGATTTCTTTATTGATTTTTTGTTTGGATGACCTATCTATTGATGGTAATGGGGTGTTAACGTCTCCCACAACCACTGTGTTGGGGTTAATATATGCTTTTAGTTCTTTCACGGTATGTTTGATGAAATTGGTTGCATTGACATTGGGTGCATATAGGTTGATAATTGTTATTTCCTTTTGGTCCATTTACCCTTTTATTAGTATGGAATGTCCTTCTTTATCTCAGTTGAGATCAATGTAGGTTTGTAGTCTCCTTTGTCAGAGATAAGTATTGCTAGTCCTGCCTGTTTTGGGGGGCCATTGGCTTGGTAAATCTTCTTCCAGCCTTTCATCCTAAGTTTATGCTTATTTCTGTCAGTGAGATGGGTCTCCTGTAAGCAACAAATTGTTGGATCTTGCTTATTGTCTCTGAGCCTATGATCACTTCTGCTATTTCACCACTAGATCATGTTCTAAGTCTAAATGTGCCACATGGCCACAATTGGTGTATCATCACTGTTTCAATTTGTCCCAAATTGGCAGTTGGTGTGTTATTGAGAATCAACTGGAGTGCCTAACCATTTATCTAGAGCTGAGTTGGGCCCAGTCACCCTGCAAACAGTTAATACTTGTGGTCAGGTGTGTGGGACTCTTCCTAGCTTAAGGTCTCACTGTAGAAGGATTTACTCCAGGCTCCTGTGCAATGAATTGGTGTCTGATCACTCATTTGGTTTTCTTAGCTCTTGTGAAGACAGTTTAGTACATGAATAGCTGTTCAAGTTGAAGTTTCTTTGGGGAGATGATCTCTGGAGAGTCTTACTTAGCTGTCATCTTTCTGTTTCCTGGTATGAAATTTCTTAAGGCTCAAAAGTAGATAAATTGCTTGTTACTAGAAATTTAACACAAACTTATTTATTGTTCAATAAATTGCCATATGGCCTTCATTGGTCAACCCCTCTGCTTTCTTTAAGGATTTGATTAAGTTTCTCTCTAGAGTTGCAAATAAAGTTAATCCTTGCTAACTCCCAGCATAAAAATACAATTAGGGGCAGTATTATTTGGTACAGGAGCATCTTTTTTCCTTTCATTTCAAATTAGTGTATATTAATTTTACAAAGGGGTTTCATTGTGACATTTCCATAAGTGCATTTACATTCTAATAATCAGTAAGCTTTTGTTTTGAGAAAGTATTTACCCAAGAAGTAGTTAAGGTAATTATTTGCACATCAAGTCCACTTTAAAACAAGGTAAAGGTGTTCTTGCATCCATGTTGATCTGAATTATTACATTCAGATCAATCTCTCCTTAGAGCTATATTCTCACCATTGTGAATTTTAAAACTAGGTTACTCTGCAACTTTAGTAGCAGAATCTTTTCTTTGGTATTTCTGCCTTATATCTACCATATGCCCATTTTGCTTTTATCCTCAATTTATTTCTGTTTTTAAAAATAAATAAAAAAATTTTGGAATAAATTTAGGTTTATAGAAAAAGTTTGAATATACTACAGAGAACTCCCACGTGCTTTTCACTAGGTTTCCCCTTATATAACTACGTTGCTGGATTATAGTTGTTAAAATCAAGAAAATAACATTGGTACATTTCAGGTAACTGGAGTACTTTATTTGGATTTCACTAGTTTTTCCACTGACATCCTTCTTCTCTTCCAGGAGCCAAACCATGATACTACATTGCATTTCTCACCAATCTCCTTTGCTCTAATTCTCAGTCTTTCCTTGGGTTTTTTTTTTAATTGTCTTGACAGTTTTGAAGAGTATTGGTCAGGTGTTTTGTAGAATGCCTCTCAATTTGTCTTTGATATTTTCTCATAATTAGATTGAGGTTTTGAGTTTATAAAGATTACCAGAGGTGAAATGCTTTTCTCATTACATCATTTTGAAGGGTGTTTGATATCAACTTCTCACTAATGATGTCAACTTCTAATATCATTTTGATCACTTGTTGTCTTGAGCTACCTGCTTTGTGGTAGCTGTCCTCCTCTGGTCTGTATAATATCCAAGTTGCTTCTTATTCTCACAAATAAGGACCTTTTTCTGGGTCCTTGTATTTGTATCTTTTCATTTTTATATGCCTTATTTTTTCTTTCCATAGATGCTCTAATATTTACTTTTGCATGCTCTTTTTTTGCTGGATAAAATCTTGTCACTCATGTTCACTGACCTACAGATAATTCAACTATTCTGATCAATGTTCTAACTTAGAAATAGATCTTGTTCAAGAAATCTTCATTTAAAAATACAGGAAATAGGCAATACCATTTAGCTAGGAGAATTTTGAAGAAAATGGTAAAAATTTTGTGCCTGGGAGAGTAATATTCATTGGTACAGATTATCTTATTATTCCAGTGATGCCACCTAATTAGGCTGTACAGCATTGTACCAGGTCTTTCCAAAGAGTATAGAATTTAGTGACATGTATACCTCTAGTCCTGTGTAAATCCTCAGGTTGACTATTTTTGTGGGTAGTAAGAATGCATTATATAAGAAGTAAATGTAAAAAATTTAAATATCTTATAGATTATAAATCATATGTTATTGTAGACATTTTTACAAAGACATTGCAAGCATTGTTTAAAGGGATTAATTAATACAGAGATGTTGTTTTGCTTCTTATATTAAATTTGTCTTCACTTCTTGTTGTTCTGGACTTTCTAGGAACAGATATCCTATATTATTCCAATAGATGAGAAACCACATATTGTGCACCTGAAGAAAAGGTAATTTTTTATTCTTTAGTTTGGGATTTCATTTTATTTCTTTGAAACTGATTACTTGTAATACCAAATGGAGTATGAAAAATAGTAAGTATAGTTATTAAAACTTTTAGTTGTATTGCATGAACAGATACTCTCTGGAAAAATAGAGACTCACCTCCTGAAGACTGATGTAAGTAATATTAAGTTGGTAGGACCAGCAAAACCTGTATGAACAGAGCAGAGGGAGAAAGGGAGTAGACCCTAGTCAGGGAAACTATGGGCTCATTGTTAGAGAAGTTGGTATGAATTGCTTGTAGGACATTCCAGGAGAATGGTTTATAGCATGGGAGAGAGAAATGTACTAAAAAAAACCCCTCAACAAATTAGGTATAGGAGGAATGTATGTTAACACAATAAAGGCATATATG
The DNA here is from genome assembly GCF_047511655.1 of Castor canadensis. Taxonomy (NCBI): domain Eukaryota; kingdom Metazoa; phylum Chordata; class Mammalia; order Rodentia; family Castoridae; genus Castor; species Castor canadensis. The sequence goes on along the minus strand of NC_133399.1, from coordinate 57,650,719 downwards.
AAAACACACAATCAACATCATACCCAGTGGTGAAAGGCTGAAGGCAAAGACAAGAGGCCCATATTGACCACTTTGTTCAACAGAATACTGGAAAGCCTAGCCAGAGCAGTTAGGCAAAAGAAGGAAAGAGAAGTCTTCTGAATTGGAAAGGAGTAAGTTAAATTTTCTGTCTTTGTAGAGAACATGATATTACATGTAGAAAACCTTAAAGACTCCACCAAAAACTGTCAAAGCCAGTAAATTAATTTGGTAAGTTGCAGAATACAAAATCAACTTACAAAAATCTGTAGCATTTCTATATAGTAATAATGAACTATCTGAAAAGAAATTAAGAAAGCAGTTCTATTCATAATAGCAAAATTACAGTGGCATTTTCATAAATGTAGAAAAACCAATCCTAAAATGTATATGAAAATGAAAAATATGCCAAATAGCCACAGCAATCTTGAGCAAAAATGAACAAGCTAGAAGTATCAAACTACTAAGCTTCAAAATATACTACAAAGCTGCAGTAATGAAAGCTGTCTTTTAATATAGATAGTAATGTAGTCACAGGAATAAACAAAACACCTGTAGAGGTATGAATGAGTTTTAAAGTCCAGAAGGAAAAACAGTGTAAAATTGAATGCCATGGAAACAGTTAAGGGTCAAAGGAAGGGACTTAACTAACATATATAGCTAGAAAAACATGAATGGGAAATTGGCAGGAAATAGTATCATTAAAGCCAAAGAAAAGATGGTTCGTGAAGAGGAATGTAGTCAGGTATGCAGTGCTTCAGAGTAATTTTACTTCAGACTACCTTTTGCATCTGACAACTAGTGGTCATCAATAACCTTTGCAAGACCAGGTTTATTGGAAGCTTCCCAACAGAAGCTAGTCTGAACAGTCTACTTAAGTTGGAGGAAGCATGAGGTGAGGAAACATCACTAAAATGACATGATAAATTAAGAAAATAACCAGAGAAGGTTGAACTTGGACTTAAAATTTAAGTACATTGCTAAAAATAATAAGACTTTTATATAATACTTTTTCACCTTATTATGAAAGTAACGTATTTGCATGTGGTAAAACCTAGAATGAAAGAACAGAAAACTTTCAAAATTCTATATCCAGTTCATATCTCTGTTATTTTAAAAATGTGTTTCCCTCTCTTCTTGTAGTCCCTTGTCTTATTATTTTTTAAAAGGAGTCCTTTCAATTGAGAAAATTAATCTTCCTTGAGTCAATGAGTAATACTTTTAATAAAATATAAGTCAAAAGAAAACACTACATTTATATCAAGGTTGACAAACATTCTTTTCTAAAGATCCAGAAAATACATATTTTAGACTTTAAGGGTCATATCATTTGTGCCAAAACCACTTAACTCTGCTATTGTAGCATGAAAAGAGACATAAAAGGTATGTAAGTGACTGGTTTCCAATAAAACTTTATTTACAGATTTGGCTAGAGGTATCCATTTACTGACTGCTGCTTTGTATGCTTCAAAAAGACTAATTGTAAATTGTCTCTTTTTTGTACTCAGATATTTTTTAGCAGATCATTTTATGATTTATTTGTATAATCAAGGATCTGTGAGTTCTCAATATTCAGATATTCCGGTAAGATTTAAGTTCTCTGTTTTAGGAAGTTTTAGAAAACCTTTTGTTTTTGCTTTCCTAATATAGAAATTCTCTAAGAACCCACAAAGGATATATTTAAGACACTTATTGATTAATTATTAGGCTTTCTGGAAGTCTTGATAAGCTTAATGTAAAGTAGATTGACTAAGCACATTTCACAGTGCCTAGAACATGGGCACTATTTATTTACTTATTTATTCATTTATATTTTGTTGAATCAGTGACTATAAATGAAGGTGAGATAAGCAGACACAAATGTTATTTAACAAAAATCACAGATCAAACCTTTTTTTCATTTACCCCTATTGTATTCATCAATAAATCCTACTGTCCTTAAAACTGCATACTCAGAATTATCCTCCTCTTTTGTTTCCATCCAGTGATATGACTCATGTCAAAGGAAACATCATATTTAGTGTGGATTATTGTTACAACTTTGATACAACCCATTTCCAAGTAAACATCATTTATAGTTTGGATTATTGCCATAACTTTTTGAATAGTCTCCCTGCTTCCATATCTTGTCCATTCCCTCAATCAATTCTCAATATGGCAACCAGATCTATCACAACTCTTTATGGGGATGGCCTTCCATTATTCACAAATGCCAGAGTCATTTCAGCGTTTTACATATTCACATAGTCTAGTTCACTTCTACACCTCTGACTTTGTTTCCTCATATTATACTCTTTCTCACTTTGTACCAGTCACACTGGCCTTTGTCAATTCCCAATAGCCTTACATTGTACATTGCTTACATCACCCCCACCATCTTTCACCTCCTGCAACCCTCTCTCTATCCCATTTCAAAGCAATTGCAAGAGGTTTCATCATTCTATTTCATATATGTATATGGAGCCCATCAACCATATTCCATTACCTTCATCTTCTCCATCCACCCTCTCCCCTCCCACAAGTATCCCCCCTACCCGCCCCACCCCGTACCTGTTTCACAGTCTGTTTTTCGTTATTAATTTCAAGGTCAATGTTCAAAGGGGTTTCTTGATTTATCACTCCTGTGAGTATACTTTGCTTTGGTTGGTTCATCCCCTTCCATTACTCTTCCTTTACCCTTCCCTCCCACCTCACCGTCATTCAGTAGCTTTCAGTATATATTGTTATACCCTCTACTTGGACAGATGTAATGCATTTTGATATTACTGACTCTGCAACATTCTGTATTCTCTCCTCCCCCATGTTCCATAGAGTAGTCCCACTTTTGCAAACATGCTCTTCATATAAATGTGTACGATTATTTGATTTCTTGTTGTTTCTTCTTCCCCTCAGTTCTGTTATAAAGCAGTGTGTTAATAAGAAAAATTACATTTACTTATACCAAAATTGATAGCACTATTGAATCTTGGAAATTTTATGATAGTTCTTTTTTTCTATAACAATGTTTTCACCTCCTCTATATATAACTTGATTGAGGTTAGAGACCAAATTCTGTACAATTTCACTGTTTTGACATTTGTCAAGTCCTGAATTTATGGCCCAGAATGCAGTTTCATTTTTGTAAATGCTTCATGTGTGTTTAGAAAGTATATTCTAAAGATTTTAGTTATTATGTTCCGTATATATCAATCAGTCCTTTGCTAACTTTGTTGTTCAAACCTGTAAATTTTGAATGCTTGTTTTTTTTTTTTTGAAGCTACATTATTTGGTGAATGCAAGTTTGGAATATTTGTGTCTTCCTGGTGAATTGAAACTCCTATTATTATCAAATGTTCCTCCTTACCTGCAGTAAGGCTTCTTGCCTTAACATCTGCATTTTCTGTTAATATAGCTTCACAGTCCTTCTTTTGGTTTACATTCAGTCTTCCTGGGTCATATTTTCATATGTTTCCTTTTAGCAGCATATTGTAATTTTAAGGAAAATCAGGTTTACGGTCTTTGTATTTTTACTGATAACCTAAATTATATTGAAAAATAACTTACCTACAAATGATATATATACCTTGAAAGCAGGGAATATTAAATCTGAAGTCATAATCTAACAAGCATAGTTGATATGGTGAAAGTGGCAGATAAGTGGAGACTTTTTTACTCATACTGATATAAATCATGTATCTTGTGGTCAATATTGAGAAGGTTCTATTAAGTATAGAAATGGGAGTCATTAGAAAGTTTTGTCAGTTCTTAAGTAACGAGTTTGCTTTCTTTCTTTCCTAGGCTCTATGTTTCTATCATGGCTATGTTGAAGGATACCCACATTCTTTTGTCACACTCAACACGTGTTCTGGACTGAGGTTACTTATTTTCTATTGTTGATTACAGAACAGCATGGTTATGATATCTGTTCTAGTGAATTTATTTTGCTTACATCATAGTGTAGCTGGAGGAGGATTCCTGTGTGATTGTTCAGCCATGTCCGCCTCTGAGCAGTTGTCATTGCTCTTCTCACTTTCCATACTAACCAGTGACTCTTCTAATGTTCTGGAAGGTTTGGGCTCTCTAGTGTCCTTGTGCTATCTCTTAGTTTTTCTTAACTACTAAATTGACAATAGAATAACTTGACTATAGTAAGTGTGTAGGAGCTAAGTTTAGGATGGCTTAGTGTTTTCAGAAAAAAGAGTATTTTTGACACCTCCCATGTATCTTGGTGTTTGATGATATAAACAAAATTGTATCTTGTTTTTTCTCAAAAAAATCATCTTCACAGAGAAGAGGTAAATTAAATATGTACCATGATTAACATACTCATATTTTTCTCATAATATCACTTTCTTCAACTCTTGAAGAAAGTTTGGGTTTTTTTCTTAGAGGGAATCTTAGAGTGTTTTCCATTTTGTCAGGAAATTGTACATCTTTTTTTTTAGTGTAAGATCCTTGTTCTCAGAAACAAATGTTTTCCAGTGCTTTCTTACTTGGAATCCTGAAATTTAGATCTGAAATTTGTTTTTTTTTTAATGGAAGGTAATTTAAACTGTTCCACTATTCAAGGAAAGATAGTTAACTAGAATCTTTTTATTTTTTATTTAAACTGTGTACCTAAACAAAATTAATAAATGTCATTTTGCAATGGTTGCTAAATTTTATTTTTATAAATAAAATTGCCTTATTTCTATTTTTGTAATAAAAGCCATGTAATACTGGACTCAACACATTCTATATCTTCATTTTTTCTTAAAGATTTTGTCCATTTTTATAATATAGATTTGGTTAAAAGTACTTAAAATTTTAAATCTTAATTTACAGAGGATTACTGCAATTTGAAAACATTTCTTATGGAATCGAGCCTCTGGAATCTGCAGTTAAAAATCAGCACATTCTTTATAAACTAGGCAATGCAAGCAATGGAACTGCAATTTTACAGGAAAATAGCAGAAGCATGGAAAAACATCAAATGGATTATAATATTTTTATAAGTAAAAAAGTGAGTTGTATATGGTTTATCACTACTTTCAAAAACAGTTATTGCTTCTAATTTATTTAAAAAAACTATTAGCCTACTGGAGAGTTGTAGCAAATATCCTTTCCTTACAATGACCCTAATCTTTCATTAATCTAACAATTTTCTTGAAACCTTAAATTCCCCTTTTCTCTAACAACATTGTCATTCACTTCCTTATTTACTTTATTTTAGCTCTTATTTTGTTTGCTACATTCTTATCGCTTTTTAAAAATTACCTAGAATATATTCAATATAAACTCAAAACACTCTGAACCTGCTTTTGTCTTTGTATGTCTGGATAGTAACAATGCCAATATTTATAAAGGTTTTATTCATGACTAAGGAGTCAGAACTAATTAAATTATATAGATTATTAAAATGTTACTAGCAGAATTGTCAGGTATGGTCATATAAATTGGTCAGTGCACATCCTGCATTAGTGTATGTGTTGTTTTTCACAAATGTAATTATGAAAGAAAAAATATGCCAAGTAACATTGACATAAATATGTGCAGTTTATACGGGGGTATGTGGCAGTGCCACTTGTTCCCAGTATATGTTCCCCTATCTTCTGTCAGTTTAACAAAGCCTCACAATTTAGCTGAGCATTAAAAAGCAAAGAAAGAAAAATGAAGGAAGGAAGAAAGGAAGAAAGAAAAAAAAACAGAAAGAAAAGAAAAACTGCATTTCTCAATCTCCCTTACATCTAGAGAGGAGCATGTTGAAAAAATATGGCTGATGTCATGTGACTATATATGTCAGCTCTGGATTGAATTCTAAAGGGGAGGGTCTTATTCACTTCATCTTTTCCCTTTCTTGCTGGCTGGAGTGTGGTCCACAAGGATAAGGATGGTGTCATATGGGTAGCAGAACAAAGTAGCATAAGCTTTGCTCATGAAGCATTTGCTGAAAGGAACCAGTGCACCTTTTCACACACATATGTGAGGGAGAAATGATTTACCATGCACTACTGCTATCTCCCTCTGTTACAACCACTACCATATCCTCAATAACACAAGGCCCAAATGGACTACAAAGCATGCATCTGGCATCAAAGAATTCAGTGTGATCCCATGTATGTGTATCATCTACAAAGGTCTAGCTGACCCAGCCTACTAGATAGTGTTGGGGCCGTGCCCAGATCCTCTCAGATTCCCTTCTGCAGTATTTTGTGGGGTGTTGCAGGTGGGTGGAACACCCTGTCTTTTTTGTACTTTTTGCTTTTGAAGTCCAGCACCTGTGACCCTTTTGTCAATGTACTGCTCTTCAGCCACTGACAGCCAGATGACAGAGAGCAGTTAGTTCTGGAGATTTACACTTCTCTAGGTGACCCTTCTCTAGTGCTGCACTGGTATGGAGCTCACTTCCCTGTCATAGGTCAGAACAACTTGAGGCTTAAATTACACTCCAGAGTTTAGTTGTGGATTTGTGGTCATTTCTGATAATCTGTGCCCAGAACTTCCATAGCCCAGATGGATGCATGAAGTAAAGTAGCAAAAATGTTAGTAACTGAGAAAGTAGAAGCTCTGTCTTTATGTGGAAATAGCATCATACTGAGTGAAGTTAACACAATTTGAGGCTTCCTGAGCTGGGATCTGAGAAGGGCCAGTAGATAATTTTCTTTTGAAGTGGTAGGTTTTCCTTTGTTGTGCAGAAATAAGGTGACACAGTGCATTTGGAGAACAGTGTGCTATTGGACCCAGGGAAAGAGGTGGCTAGACCATATAGAGTGCCAGTGGTGGATGTACAAAGTAGCAAAATTTTTTGTTTTACTATTCTTGATTAATAGAGTACTATAAATATATTTTAAAAATTAATTGTACAAAATAATAGGATTCATTATAGCATTTTATACTTGCATACTATAAACTTTGATTGTATTCACTGCCCCATTAGCCTCTCTTGCCCCCCCACAGACTCCCCAAATTTCCCTTTCTACTTTCATGTCTTTTTAAAAATTCTGGATTTTGCATGTGAGAGGAAACATGCAAAACTTGTCTTTCTTAGTCTGACTAATTTGCTTAATATGACAATTTTTGGTTCTATCCATTTTCCTGTAAATGACACGATTTCATATTTCTTTATGGCTGAATAAAACTCCATCTTGTGTCTTTATGTGTATATCTATATCTATATCTCTGTATCTCTATAGCACATTTTTCTTCACACATTCATCTAACACCTAGGCTAATTCCATGAGTTGGATATCATGAATATTGCTACAATCAACATGGGTATGCAAGTATCTCCATTGCACGCTGACTTTGATTCCTACAGGTGTCTACCCAGGAGTGGTAGAGCAGCATGATATAACAGTTATGTTTTTACTTTTTGAGGATCCTCAATACTGATTTCCACAGTGGATGGACTAATTTACATTCCCATTAACAGTGTATAAGGGTTCCCTTCCCCTTTGCATCCTCGCTAGCAATAATTCTTGTTTTTTCCTTGATGATTGTGATTTTGACCAGAGAGAGACAGAATATCAATGAGGTTTTGACTTGCATTTCCCTGATGGCTAAAGATGCAAATATTTAAAAAAATGTAGCACTCATAGCTGTTAACATCCCTTTAGAATGCCTTTGATGCATCCCAAGGTTTTTGATAAGCTGTGTTATCATTTTCATTTGAATCTAGGAATATTTTAATTTCCTCCCTGATTTCATCAATGACCCACAGCTGATTCAAAAAGTGTATTGTTTAATTTCCATGTGTTTGTGTAGTTTTTGTAATTTCTCACTATTAATTTCTAATTTTATTCCATTATGATATGTTGAGATACAAGAAATTTTTTTGATATTTTCTAAGACTTCTTTTATGGTCTAAAACATGATCTATTTTGGAGAAAGATCCATGGGCTGCTGAAAAGAATGCATATTCTACAGCAGTTGGATGGAGTAGTCTGTAAATGTCTGTTAAGTCCATTTGATTTTTGGTGCAGTTTAACTCCGATGTTTCTTTGTTGATTCTTTTTTTTGGTCTGGATGATTGGTCTATTGATGAGAGTTGGGTAATGAAGTCATTTAGTCATTCACTATTATTATATCTGGACTTGTCTGTCCCTTTTTGTTCAGTGGTGTTTGTTTTATGAAATTGAGTGCACCAATGTTTGGTGCATATATATTTATAATCACTATATCTTCTGAATGGATTTATTGTTATGTAGTGACCTTATTTATCTCTTCTGACTAATTTTGGCTTGAAGTCTACTTTGTCAGAGGTGAGTATAGTGAATCCTGCTTGACTTTGGTTTCTACTTGCTGGTATATCATTTTCCATCCTTTCACTTTGTGGGGCTTCTTTGTGCCACAGCATGGCCTGTGTTTCTCCTCTGTGGAGAAGAGCAGTCTGCAGCTTGCACCTCCAGTCAAGGACATTTGTCAGCAGAATTCCTTCTTTTTTTTTTTTTTTTTAAAGTTGGTAGCCATGCAAATTTTTTTATTTTTAATATTTTTGGCAGTAATAGGGTTTGAGCTCAGGGCCTCATGCTTGCTTGGCAGGCACTCTACCGCTTCAGAAACTCTGTTAGCCCTTTTTTTGTCTTGGATATTTTCTTTTTTTTTTGTTCATGTATTCACATGTGCGTACATTGTTTGGGTCATTTGTTCCTCCTGACCCCCTCCCCCACCCTTCCCCCTCCCCCACCCCCAGTTCCAGGCAGGTCCCGTTCTGCCCTTATCACTAATCTTGTTGAAGAAAAGACATAAACATAATAAGGAAGACAAAGTGTTTTTGCTAGTTGAGTTAAAGATAGCTATACAGAGAGATTCCTACTATTGCTTTCGTGTACCCATGTGTTATGACCCATGTTGATTCCAACTGTAACTGATCTTTACATTGGTTCCTGATCCCCTGCTCATGATCACCTCTGTCGTTTCAAGGTTTATTTATTAGTTCCTCTGCAGTGGGGACATCAAATGCTTTCATATTTTGGTTTTTCTATCTATTCCCATAACTCCCATATGTGCTCTCCCCTTGTCATGTGATCCAAGTCCAACCACACTGCTGCATTTGCTCTAGATCTAAAGTCCACATATGAGGGAGAACATATGATTTTTGGTCCTCTGAGCCTGGCTGACCTCGCTCAGAATGATGTTCTCCAGTTCCATCCATTTACCTGCAAATGATAAGATTTCATTCTTCTTCACGGCTGAGCAAAATTCCATTGTGTACAAGTGCCACATTTTCTTGATCTGTTCATCAGTAGTGGGGCATCTTGGTTGTTTCCATAACTTGGCTATTGTGAATAGCACTGCAATAAACATCGGTGTGCAGGTGCCTCTGGAGTAACCTGTGTCACATTCCTTTGGGTATATCCCCAGAAGTGGGATTGCTGGATCATATGGCAGGTCTATGTTTAGATTTTTAAGAAGTCTCCAAATTTTTTCCAGAGTGGTTGCAACAGCTTGCATTCCCACCAGCAGTGTACGAGGGTTCCTTTTTCCCCACATCCTCGCCAACACGTGGTTGGTGGTGTTTTTGATGATGGCTATTCTAACGGGTGAGGTGGAATCTTAGTGTGGTTTTGATTTGCATTTCCTTTATGGTTAGAGATGGTGAGCATCTTTTCATGTGTTTTTTGGCCATTTGAATTTCTTCTTTTGAAAATGTTCTGTTTAGTTCAGTTGCCCATTTCTTAATTGGTTCATTGATTTTAGGAGAGTTTAGTTTCTTAAAACCCCTATATATTCTGGATATCAGTACCTTGTCTGATGTAGAGCTGGCAAATATTTTCTCCCACTCTGTGGGTGGTCTCTTCAGTTTAGAGACCATTTCTTTTGTTGTGCAGAAGCTTTTTAGTTTTTTGAAGTCCCATTTATTCATCCTTTCTCTTAGTTGCTGGGCTGCTGGGGTTCTATTGAGGAAGTCTTTGCCTATACCTATTTGTTCTAGAGTGTTTCATACTCCTTCCTGTAGTAACTTCAGAGTTTCATTACTGATATTTAGGTCCTTGATCCATTTTGAGTTGATACTAGTAAGGGTGATAGACATGGATCTAGTTTCAGTTTCTTGCAGATGGATAACCACTTTTTCCCAGCAACATTTGTTGAAGAGGCTGTCTGCTCTCCATTATATATTTTTGGCACCTTTGTCAAAAATGAGGTGGGTGTGGTTGTGTGGATTCATCTCTGGGTCCTCTATTCTGTTCCACTGGTCTTTATGTCTGTTTTTGTGCCAGTACCATGCTGTTTTTATTATTGTTGCTTTGTAATACAGTTTGAAGTCAGGTATTGTGATACCTCCAGCATTGCTCTTTTTGCTCAGCATTGCCTTGGCTATTCATGGTCTCTTGTGTTTCCAAATGAACTTTAGGGTAGATTTTTCAGTCCCTGTGATGAAAGTCATTGGGATTTTGATGGGAATTGCATTAAACATGTAGATTGCTTTTGGTAGTATAGCCGTTTTTACTATGCTGAATCTATCGATCCATGAGCATGGGAGATCTGTCCACCTTCTGTAGTCTTCCTCGATCTCTTTCTTCAGGTGTTTGTAATTCTCCTTATAGAGGTCATTCACATCCTTTGTTAAATTTACTCCTAGGTATTTGATTTTTTTTGAGGCTACAGTGAATGGAATTGTTTCCATATATTCCTTCTCAGTTTGTTCATTGTTGGTGTATAGAAAAGCTAATGATTTTTATAAGTTGATTTTGTATCCTGGCACTTTACTGTAGCTGTTTATGGTGTCTGAGAGTGTTTGGATAGAGTTTTTTGGGTCTTTAAGGTATAGGATCATATCATCTACAAAAAAGGATATTTTGACCATTTCTTTACCTATTTATATTCCTTTTATTTCTTCTTGCCTAATTGCTCTGGCTAGAAATTTCAGTACTATGTTGAATAGGAGTGGGGATAGTGGGTACCCTTATCTTGTTCCTGATTTTAAGAGGAATGATTTCAGTTTTTCACCATTAAGTATGATGTTGACTATAGGTTTGCCATATATAGCCTTTACAATGTTGAGGCACATTCCTTCTATTCCTAGTTTTCTTAGAGCTTTTATCATGAAGTGGTGTTTGATCTTGTCCAAGGTTTTTTCTGCATCTATTGAGATGATCAAGTGGTTTTTGTCTTTGCTTCTATTGATGTGCTGTATTACATTTATAGATTTGTGTATGTTGAACCACCCCTGCATCCCTGGGATGAAGCTGACTTGGTTGTGGTGAATGATCTTTCTGATGTGTTGTTGGATTCAGTTTGCTATTATTTTATTGAGGATTTTTGCATTGATATTCATTAAGGAAATTGGCCTGTAGTTCTCCTTTTTGGAGGTGTCTTTGTCTGGTTGTGTGATGAGAGTAATATTGGCTTCATAAAATGTGTTAGGCAGTGTTCCTTCCCTTTCTATTTTGTGGAACAGTTTAAGGAGAGTTGGTATTAGTTCTTCTTTAAATGTCTGATAGAATTCAGCAGTGAATCTGTCAGGTCCTGGACTTTTCTTTTTTGTGAGGCTCTTGATGGCAGCTTCAATTTCTTTTTGTGTTATAGATCTATTCAAGTGATTAATATCCTCTTGGTTCAGTTTTGGGTGGTTGTAAGTTTCTAGAAATCTACCCATTTAAGATTTTCAAATTTATTAAGTATAGGCTCTCAAAGTAGTCTCTGATGATTTCCTGGATTTCCGTGGTGTTCGTTATTATCACCTCTTTTGCATTTCTGATTTTACTGATTTGGGTTTTTTTTTCTCTCCTCATTTTAGTCAGGTTTTCTAGATGTCTGTCAATCTTGTTTATTTTTTCAAAGAACCAGCTTTTTGTCTCATTGATTCCTTTTATGTTTTTTTTGTTTGTTTCAATTTCATTAATTTCTGCCCTTATTTTTATTATTTTTCTCCTTCTGCTTGTTTTGGGATTTGCTTGTTCTTGTTTTCCTAGGAGTTTGAGCTGTAGTGTTTGGTCATTGATTTGAGAACTTTCTGTCCTTTAAATATATGCACTCATGGCTATAAACTTTCCTCTTAGGACTGCCTTTGCTGTGTCCCATAGGTTCCAGTAGGTCGTGTTTTCATTTTCATTAACTTCCAGAAACCTTTTATTTTCCTCTTTTATTTCATCAATGATGCATTGATATATTGAGCAATGTGTTATTCAGCTTCCAATTGTTTGAATGTTTTTCACTGCTGTTTTTGTTGTTGATTTCTAGTTTTAGTGCATTGTGGTCAGATTCTGAATGCATGGGATTATTTCTATTTTCTTATATTTTCTGAGGCTTGCTTTGTGCCCTAAGATATGATCAATTTTGGAGTATGTTCCCTGAGCTGCTGAGAAGAAAATATATTGTGCAGAAGTTGGATGAAATATTGTGTAGACATCAGCTAGGTCCATTGTGTGATTTAGTTATAGGATTTCTTTTTTTTTTTTTTTCATTTTTCTTTTATTATTCATATGTGCATACAAGGCTTGGTTTATTTCTCCCCCCTGCCCCCACCCCCTCCCTTACCACCCACTCCACCCCCTCCCGCTCCCCCCCTCAATACCCAGCAGAAACTATTTTGCCCTTATCTCTAATTTTGTTGTAGAGAGAGTATAAGCAATAATAGGAAGGAACAAGGGGTTTTGCTGGTTGAGATAAGGATAGCTATACAGGGCATTGACTCACATTGATTTCCTGTGCGTGGGTGTTACCTTCTAGGTTAATTCTTTTTAATCTAACCTTTTCTCTAGTTCCTGGTCTCCTTTTCCTATTGGCCTCAGTTGCTTTAAGGTATCTGCTTTAGTTTCTCTGCATTAAGGGCAACAAATGCTAGCTAGTTTTTTAGGTGTCTTACCTATCCTCACCCCTCCCTTGTGTGCTCTCGCTTTTATCATGTGCTCATAGTCCAATCCCCTTGTTGTGTTTGCCCTTGATCTAATGTCCACATATGAGGGAGAACATACGATTTTTGGTCTTTTGAGCCAGGCTAACCTCACTCAGAATGATGTTCTCCAATTCCATCCATTTACCAGCGAATGATAACATTTCGTTCTTCTTCATGGCTGCATAAAATTCCATTGTGTATAGATACCACATTTTCTTAATCCATTCGTCAGTGCTGGGGCATCTTGGCTGTTTCCCTAACTTGGCTATTGTGAATAGTGCTGCAATAAACATGGATGAATAAAAATGAATTAAAATAAAAATGAATTAAAATGCCATGAAACTAAACATAGGAAATAGCTCCCTTTTCCACCAGTATTTTTCTTTCTGTTGTTAGAAATTCCTCATACTTGACTGCCTCCAATCTTTGGACACCAGGCCAGTGATAATCATCTCAGGACTTTTGTAAGAATTAATTGAAAAAATTAATCTGATACCCCAGGAATTGTTAAGTTTAAGAATGTAACCAGAAGATGAGTGTGGTCAAATTTGAACCACACTGAGATGATGTTTCTGATATTGAAGACAGCACAGAGGACTGAGAGGTGGAGTGATACAATGCTGAAGAATTTCAGCAAAAATGTTAAACTATACCATAGGACTCTTCAGTATCATAAATTTATGTGCATGTATTTGCTGAAACAACTTTGAATTGCATTTTGAGACCTGCTGGGATTATAGGTATGTACCACCATGCCCAGTTTCAGATATACATTTAAAGTAATCAACACAGAAATGAGTATAATTTTCAATTCAGCTAATATAATAAAAAATGGAGACATTGCCAGATTACAGAAGAAAGGACCAAGAGGTGAGCTGATGAGAGATCAAGAGACAACAGGGATCCAGCAATACCACTCTTGGGGATATACCCAAAAGACTGTTACTCCAGAGGCACCTGCACATCCATGTTTATTGTGGCACTATTCACAATAGCCAAGTTATGGAAACAGCCATGATGCCCCAGCACTGACGAATGGATTAAGAAAATGTGGTATCTATACACAATGGAATTTTATGCAGCCATGAAGAAGAACGAAATGTTATCATTCGCTGGTAAATGGATGGAATTGGAGAACACCATTTTGAGTGAGGTTAGCCTGGCCCAAAAGACCAAAAATCGTATGTTCTCCCTCATATGTGGACATTAGATCAAGGGCAAACACAACAAGGTGATTGGACTATGAGCACATGATAAAAGCGAGAGCACACAAGGGAGGGGTGAGGATAGGTAAGACACCTAAAAAACTAGCTAGCATTTGTTGCCCTTAATGCAGAGAAACTAAAGCAGATACCTTAAAGCAACTGAGGCCAATAGGAAAAGGGGACCAGGAACTAGAGAAAAGGTTAGATCAAAAAGAATTAACCTAGAAGGTAACACCCACGCACAGGAAATCAATGTGAGTCAATGCCCTGTATAACTATCCTTATCTCAACCAGCAAAACCCCTTGTTCCTTCCTATTATTGCTTATACTCTCTCTACAACAAAATTAGAGATAAGGGCAAAATAGTTTCTGCTGGGTATTGGGGGGGGGAGCGGGAGGGGGTGGAGTGGGTGGTAAGGGAGGGGGTGGGGGCAGGGGGGGAGAAATGAACCAAGCCTTGTATGCACATATGAATAATAAAGGAAAAATGAAAAAAAAAATGAGAGATTTGGAAAAAAAAAAAAAAAAAGAGACAACAGGGAGAATGTAGCTCAGTTTCCTGTTACTCTTCATTGTGCACACTCACATTTCTGTCTCGTATGTTCTTTTCTTAAAGAACTTTTTGACACTCTTTGAGCAGGGGGCAGGTCACCTTACAGTGATTCCTATGACCTTTTGTTTATATCAACACTGTTTTATTCATTTTTGAGAAGTTCTTCAGCTTGGTACAGAATGTTGGGGTAGCAGTATTTTTCTCTTTTAGCACTTTCATGATGCCATTTCATTGTCACTTACCTTTCAAGGTTTCTAAAGGAGGTTGTGCTGTAATTCTGATCTTTATTCTTCCATATGTAATTTCTCCCTTGTCTCTGGCTGCCTCCAACATTTGTTTTTCTTTGAGTTTAAACAATTGAAATATGAAGCATTATGTGTTTCTTATGTTTGTTTTTGGTAGTTCTGCCTTGTGTTCTCTGTGGCTTGATGTCTTATTATTTTGGGAAAATTCTCAGGCATTATTTGATTAACTATTATCTGTATAGTGCTTTCTCATATTTATTTTTTCTTTTTTATTATCATATTATTGTTGCATTGGGGTACATTGTGACATTTACAAAAGTTCCTACAATAAAGCTTAGTTAAATTCATCTCCTCCATCATTCTCCTCTATTTCACCTTCCCCCCATTCCTAGAATAGTTTCAACAGGTCTCATTTTTCCATTTTCATACATGAGTACATAGTATTGCCACTACATTCAGCTTCCTTCACCCTTTCCTTATATCTTCCTCCCTCCCACTGGTACCTACTCCTAGACCTGTTTTACCTTCCTGTCCTCCATTTTTGAAAAACAGACATTTTTGTTTTTTTAAGATATCTATGCAGGAGTTTCATTATTATCTTTTCATGTATATATGTATTGTATCCTGAATTTGTTCATTCCCTCCATTTTTCTTCATTTTACCTTAGTCCTCTTCCTACAGTGATTCCAACATGTTTAAAAATTCTATATTCATTATTGTATAGAAAGTACATCAACCATATTCATCTTCTTTACTTCCTTTTCTCTCCTACTTCTTGAGGTAAAATGATAAATATGTTACAGCATTTGGTATTGTCTCACAGCTGATGAATGCTCTGTCCACTCTTTTTCTCTTTGATGTCATCTCATGTAATTACATAGTTTCAGGTTCAGTGATTCTTTCCTCAGCCCTGTCAAGTTTATTCATAAGCCCCTTAATAAAATCCTTTTTGCTTAGATTTAAATTTCTAGTGTTTAAATATAATTATTTCTTAGTTTTTATTTCCCTGCTACATTGTCTCATCTTTTTGTGAGACATCAATATTTTATAGAAATTTTAATATATTAATAGCTGTTATTTTAAATTCTGTGACTGATATTTCCAACTTTTGGGTTATATTTTAGTCTAGTTCTGTTGGTTACTATGTTTCTTAACAGTGTATACTTTTTCCTTGCATTTTTGTCATAGTTTTTACTTACATCTACACATCACATTGAGGACAATAAAGACTTAAGTTAAATAGTAACTATTGCAGAAATAAGCACACTTCTTTTGTTAACTCTTTAGTATATAAAGTTAGATCAACTTAGTCTAGAATTCAGATGAGTTTGGGTTTGGCTGTTGTCATGGTTTCTTTCAGTGCACGCCTGACTTTAATCTTCTCTGAAAACCCAACTATATGTGCCTCCATTTCACAGCTAAAGATGTGCATAGATGAAAAGCAAAGGATTGGAAAAAGATATGTAACACAAATGGAAATCAAAAACAAGCAGGAATAACTATTCTCCTATTAGACAAAGCAGATTTTAAGTAAAAAATCTATAAAAAGAGACAAAAAGATAATTTTATATTGATAAATGGGTTAATTTACAAGAAGATATAATAATTATAAACATATATGCACCCAATAAGGGATCACCCAGATATATAAGCAAATATTATTAAATCTCAAGTGAGAAATAAATTCTAATACAGTGATAGCTGGGAGATGTCATTACCTACTTTCCTTAATGGACATACCATCCAAACAGAAAAGAAATACCTGAGTTAAACCAGACTATACAGTGAATGGACCTAACATATATGTACAGAACATTTCATCCATCAGTAGGAGAATTCATATTCTTCTCATCAGTACATGAAACAATTTCCAGGATAGATCATTTTTTAGGCCACAAATAAAATCTTAATAAATTAATAAAATTGAAATTTTATCCTGTATCTTCTCAGTATGGATATCTTAACAGTATCAATTCTTTGAAACCATCAACATAGGAAGTATGTTTTTATTTGTGTCATCTATAATATCTTCAGTATTTTATAGTACATAATGTACAAATCATTATCTTAGTTAACTTACTCTAACTTAATTTTTTTGGTGCTACTGGGGGTTTAAACTCAGGGCTTCATGGTTGCTAGGCAGTTGCTCTACTACTTGAGTCACTCTGCCAGACCTTCTTTTGACAGGGTGTGTGTTAGATATTTTTTGAGATAGGGTTTTATGAACTGTTTGCCCAGAGTGGCTACAAACTGTGATTCTCCTGATCTCTGCCTCTTAAGTAGCTAGAGTTATAGGCATGAGCCACTGGCACCCAGATCTGATTTTGTTTTTTGATATCACTGGAAATGGTATTGTTTTATTAATTTCTTTTCCAGATAGTTGTTAGTGTATAGAAATGCTACTGATTTTTGTATATTGATTTTTGAATCCTGAAACTTTACTGAATTTGTTTATCAGTTCTAGAAGGTTTTTGGTCTTTAGAATTTTCTGTAAATAAGATGGTGTTGTTAGCAAACAGAAACAACTTAACTTCTTCCTTTCAAATTTGAATGCCTTCTTTTTCTTTCTCTTGTCTAATTGTTGCTCTGTCTTTGTAGATTATGTGTTTCAAGGAATTTATTTTTTCTAGGTTGTCTAAACTATTGAGGTATAATTGTTCATAATAGACTTATGAAACTTTGTATTTCTGTTTTACCAATTACAATAAGTCTTCTTTAATTTCTGATTTTATTTGTTTGAATCTACTTTTTTCCTCATTACTTAACACTTTGTCAGTTTTATTTAGCTTTTCAAAAATAAACCTCAATTTTGTTGGTATTTTATACTCTTTTTCTTGTCTCTTTTTCATTTTTTTCTGCTCAGATTTTTATTATTTTCTTCTAGCTACTTGGGCTGAGTATGTTCTTGTCTTCTAGCTCCTTGAGATGTAACACTAGGTTTTATATTTGAGCTCTTTCTTTCTTTTTTTTTTGAGGTAAGAATTCCTTTTTTTTTTTGAAGGAATTTTACTATAAAATGCCTTTTTAGAACTTGTTTTCCTGCACCTCATGATTGTTAAATGGGAAATCTATCTAAAAATAAGAAAAAAATATGCTCATCTTCTTTCATTTCCAGAACTGTGAAAAATAAATCAACAGTGGTTTCCATCCTTGTATCCATGAGATTTGTAAAATTTGTAGAATACCAAGTCTTGGTAAAGAAGAGCAAGAGAAATATCATTTGGTGCTTATGGGTATTCCTACTGATAACAAGTTATGAAATAGTTTGTTATTCTTTAGCAAAATATGAGGTAATTCATCCTTTATGGCCCTGAGACTTCGGGGTACAGAAATGTACACTAAGTGCACTAAAATGCAGGATTTTTCATAGCATTGTAATACCAAAAAATCTTTGGGAGAATCCCAATTCTTGTAATAAAATTAATAAATGAATTAATTTTTACTCATGCAGTGGTCTGTCCTCTAGTCAGAAAATAAATGAGTTACAGCTATAACTCATACAACATGGAAGAATATTTAAAACATGAAAAGGAGTGAAATAAGCCAGGTACACATACCGTATTTTTCTGCTCATTTATAAGAAGATAAAATACAAGAAAAAAGGAATTCATTTGGAATAAAATCTTATGAAGGAATTAATTGATTATCATAATGACAGGGATGTGTTTACCTCTAGAAGCTATGAGCAGGTAAAAGAGGCCTAAGTGGATTCTGGGGGTGGGGAGGACAAGTAGATATGTTTCATTTCTTGAACTAAGTGAAATTATAAATTTCAGTTTATAATTTATCAAGTTGTACCCTGTACATTTTGTGTACTTAAACAATTAAAAAGGAAAAGCAACAATTTTTCTCCCTCCCTTTCATGCCAAAATCTCAATTCCACTTTTAAAAAATATACTTTCTTCTGTTTCTGATGTTAATTTTGATTTCCTTCTCACTTATTTTTCTATATAATTTTTAGTTATCTGGCTATTACAATTAACATCTTAAATTTATAATAATTCTAGTCTGAATTAATACCAGTTTAGCCTCCATAATATGCAGAAACTCTGCTTCTCTACTGCTTCACCTCCTTTATATTGTCATTGTCACAAATTATGGACTTACATTGTATTCTCATTAGCATATGCTTATACTTACTATTTTATATAGTTTTAAAAACTAATTTGGGGAAAAGAGAGGAGTTCTAAGTAAAAAATAATAATATTGGCATCTATATTTACCAAATATATTTACCTTTACTTTGTTCTTAATTTTTTATTGTGTCTAGAAGTTATTTTCTATTGTGCTTTTATTTGTGAATGAAGGACTACCTTTGACACAGAGTCTAGTTAACGGGGTCTACTGTAACAAACCTTATAGATTGCATGGCTTAAACAATAAGATTTTATTTTTCACAATTATGGCTGTTAGAAGTTTGAGATCAAGGTGTCATCAGAGGTGGTTTCTTTGGAGTCCTGTGTCTGCCTCCTAAACGATAGTCTTCATATCTTTCATCAAATTTGGGAAGTTTTCACTCAATACTTAAATATTCTAATATGCTTTCTGATCTTTCCTTTTTCTCTTTCTATGGGGTCTCCCAATGTGCATACATTAGTATGCTTGATAGTATTCCACAGGACTCTTAGATTCTGTTCTTTTCTCTTCATTTTAAAATTATGTTCTTTAGACTAAACGATCCATTAGACAGGAGAAATAAATTATAGTGTTCTCCAGCACAATAGGGTTCCCAATAACTTAATATATGTTTCATAAAGAACTAGAAGACAGGATTTCAGAAGCTCAAAAGTAAGAAATAATGGATGTTTAAGGAGATGGAGATGCTTAGTACCCTGATATCGTCATTGCGCATTTGTATACATGTTTAAATTTTCACACTGTAACTTATGAATAGGTATACTTACTGTTTGTCAATTAAAAATAAATTTTAAAAAGCTTTGATTTGTTTTGAAATTTGATTTTTTTCTTCATTCTGCTCATCTGCTATTGAATCTTGCTGGTAATTTATATTTGTTCTACTTTTCAGTACCATAATTCTCTTTTTATAACTTTTGTAATTTTTATCTAAACTGGTGAAGTATTACTCTGGTTTCCTTTCTAGTTGTTTGTCCATGATTTCCCTGACCTCTTTGAGCACATTTTAAACAGTTAATTCAAAATCTTTATCCATTAAATCCAATATCTGAACTTCCTTAGGGATTTTTTTTTTCCTTTTTTTCCCCCCAGAGAATGGGCTATTCATCCTTGTTTCTGTTCATGCCTCATATTTCTTTTTGTTGAAAAACTGGACATTTTGAGTATTTTGCTGTGGTATTACTGGAAATCAGATTCTTGCATTACTCCCCACCAGGGTTTGTTGCTGCTATTATTTTTATTGGTTGTAGTTGTTTAGTGACTTTTCTAAAATAGTTTTGCAAATAAGTGGTCACCCAGTGATCTGGCAGAGGTTTCCTTAAATAACTGGAGCCTCACCCAGCCACCCCGAGAAAACAGCTCTCCTGGCTTTTACACATTGACTCTGTTTGGGTGTACCTGCAACATGTCTGCCTGGACCTTCACTCCTCCTTGCATACCATCTAAAGATTAGTGAGGAGAGAAAGCTTAGCCTCATCTCAAAGCTTTTCTGAACTCATATTTAGCTTTGGGCATGTGTGTGACCTAGATTTTCCAGTGAATGCTAGATATTTCCAGAGCTTTTCCCTCTCTGCCCACATCCTTTCCGAGCCTCTTTTTAGGCTTTTCAGTGTGCTGGTTGCTTGTCTCTTCTGTTATTTCTTGCTCCAGGTTGCTGTAGCTGGTATATTTTTCTTTAAATGCTTTTCCACAAACACCACAAAAGTCTACTCAGCTCTGTGAAATTTCCAAGGTAGAGGAAACAAAAGAAAGTCCTTGAGCAAATCCTTCAGGAAGTTCCTGGACAGCTCAAAACTCTCAACCATAATTCTTGAGAACAAGTTTGGTATTGTCATCTCTGGCACCAGCAAGCCACATCAAGAGCATAGGCTGCCAATCTCATGTATGACATTGAACTCTGTGTGTGGGGTAGAATGGTAGTTAGGTATGTTCAAGGATCACATACCCTCTTACAGAAATTCAGCATCTTCTTTTTTTCCTAAAGCAATACCCTATTCTCCTCCCCCTGCCTTCCCTGGAACCATTGGGGTGAAAGCGCCAACTGTTTATTGTCCTAAGGTAGCTGAGACAAGCAGCTGTTCAAGAGCAGGAGTGGCGATATGAAAGGTGACTCAAACAGTGAGTTGACAAAATAGCACTTCCACTGCACCTATATAATCTGTAAAGTAGAAGTTTAATTCATTTCTGATGTTCAGAGGAAACAGGTGGTTAAAAATGCTCAGCGCTTTGCCCTTAGTTCACAAATTGGAAGCTGTAGATCTTTTGAGTGATATTGACCAATGTTCTTATTACTAGATTCCATACCATAAAACTGGGAACACTATATGTTAATAGCTACCAATTATAACAGTAAACACAATTGCATATCCTGTAAATGCTGTGATAAAAGCTTTCATAGAGTTTAGAATAAATAATCTATGAAGAATTTCAAGTTTTATATGCTGCTTTTCTTTTTTTTTGTTCTAGTCAGAATCACCTTCTCCATACTTGGTTCCTCTTTATCTAGAGATGAATATTGTGGTGGACAAAGGTTTGGTATGTGTTTTGGTTTTTCTTTGCTTTATAAATATTTGATGTAAATGTATGATTGTGTGTAGCTGGAGAGAGACTAGAAGATCTCTAGTGTTCTTACTTGCCTGATGTATGTAGTGTACTGTAAAAATGTACAAACTCAAAACCAAATAGTCAAAGCTACTCTAGTCTTATCAGAAATGTTTTGTATGAAATATTCTGCATAACAATCCTACAGAGCAAAACCATTTTTTTTTCAGCGATTCTTCAGTTTTAGGGCTTCTCTCAAGCCAAACAATTTTTTAATGGTGACATTTGGTCAAGGTGAAATTCTTTAAGCTTCTTAGTTTTATTTTGGAGAACTTGTTAAGGGCAGTATGGATTTCAGAGACTATTTTAATCTATGAAATAATGACTTAGATAGAAGTAATGACAGCATAACTGCATATGAGAACTGCTTACATTAACATAGCAAGATTTTTCAAGCAGTTTTTGAAGGTGTACTTGTTCCAGTCCATTGTTTACCTGAAAGAAAGATACTTCTACATCCTTAATTAACCACTTATGGCTTATTTCTTCTGCTATTTGAAGATTTTAGGAAATAGGGATAAAATGTATTTTCCAGGTTTTAGTATGATAGTGAGCATTTGATTATAATACTTATGGATCATTACCTTGAATGTGACAGTGACCACTACCAATTCCACACCCAGGGTTGTAGAATGTGTCTGGAACTTAGAGTTGAGCTCAGACACAGAGAGATTTGCAGAAAGACATGATAATACTTAGTTTCTTAGATGCTGGGAGAAGGACAAAGGGAACATTTAAAATTGAATTTAAAAATTAAGAGAAAATTGAGATATTTCAGTAAATTTATGTTTCTAGGGAATATTTTGGATTCTGAAAAAAATATATTGTCAGCACTAGGGTTGAACTCAGGACACTCCATCATGTGAGCCATGCCCCCAGCCCTTTTTGCTTTAGTTATATTTGTGACAGGGTCTTGCTTTTTGTCCCAAGGTGGCTTGGACTGTAATACTTCTGTTTACATTTCCCACATAGCTGACATGGCAGGCATGCACCATCACACACAGATACTGGTTGAGATGGTGTCTCACAGACTTTTTGCCCAGACTGGCCTTGAACTTTAGCCTTCTGATCTCTACCTCTGGAGTAGATAGGATTATAGGCGTGCACCACCACATTTGACCTGGATGATGGAAATATTTTGCTTCAGGATTGTATTATAATGTTTTTAGAGTTGTTTTAAAAGTTTATTGTTCATGAGATCTCAATGTACATGCAGGATCTAGGACACATCCTGTTGAACTGCTTGTGGCCATGGATGACTTTGTTCTTTGGTTCTTATTTGTTTGTTTCCTGTAATGCACATATAACTTAAAGTTTATTTTAAACACCTGAAAAAAACCTTTTGCTCAAATTGCCAGTTTTGCAAGCCATACAATGTTAACTAAATGTTCATTTTCTATGTTCTTATGCATATTTAAAAATATTTTAATGAAACAAACATTGAGCCAGCTATGAAATCTGCATTACCAGATATAGGCATATAAGAAAGAATAATTCTGATATTTTCTTTAGTGACTTCATAAATTGCCATTCCATAATTGTAGCTTAGTGAATTCAGTGTCATAATTGAGAGAAGCTTAAAATGCAGTTTAGTAATAAGAAAACACACAGTTGTTACTTGGAATACCATGAAAACATTCAGGTGAGTCTTTTAAAATGTAGGCTTTATTATTCAGTCATGCTGAGGCTGATAGATCTGGAGATGATTTCTGTAGAACAGTTATTCACTCATAGTTCCCAAAAGGAAGGGACACTGTATCATGCAAGGGTCATATGGAGAGGCACTGGTGTCCATCAGCAAAGGGGACATGTGTGGTCAAGAACTGGAGTGGGGAGGCTTTCCCTAGTGGTTTACCTGGTCTTAGGGAGGACAGGGCAGGTAAATAGTGGTCCTGAGTGAGAGTCTACAAGAGGAGGTTATTAGAGTGTAGGCTATACATTGATCGCTTTGCGTATGAAAAGAGCATCTGAAGACAAATCATGTACTATCTTTAGGAATTATCTAGGCTGTGAAGGAAAATCTTTCCAGGCTCAACAAGTTCCTAAGATGTCAGAGCATAAGAAATACAGAGGAAAAAAGGCATATTGATACAGTGGGTCACATAATGAATACAAGAAATGGGTAATGGGTGGAGGGTGGGGCCAGGAAGACTGTGCAAAACCTTCCTTAACAAGTGTGAGAGAAGGTTCTGTGATTAATACACAGGGTTAAAAAAGGGACTTGAAAACAGGTGAATTAAAGAATCGATAGCTTATTTGTATTTTATCCTAAAGGTCATGGAAAGTCATTGAAAAATTTTAAGCAAGGGAGTAATTCGTTTCAGAAGAATCAGGGTAACAAAGGAAAGACTATATTCTGAAACAGAAATAGAGGAAAAGCATTGTGAATTATGTAAGAGGTGGTTGGATAGCTAAAAATCATGGAAAAACAACCACAACAGAGAGAAGTAGGAAACAGTCTGTAGCACTGACCCCAGTTGCCTGGGAGGAAGGAAGCTGAAGCACAGCCACAGGAAGCCAGGTGGCCCTGGTGACAAGACTGGTAGTCCACGCTGCAGGATAAGCCCATACTTCCGGTAAGCCTTAAAACCTGTGACTACTTCTGCATAGTAGGCTAGCATTGGAAAATTTTGTTCATATCTCAGAGTACTATAGCTAGATTCCATCTTGAGAAGGGTCCTATTGTATAAGGTACTCTCGAGACTTATAAACAAGGAACAATCAGGGCACAAGGAGCTTAGGTATATCTTTCACAGTGTCTGGATAAGAGATGGTCATGAAAGGTGGTGTTGGAGAGTGGAGGGTCTGTGTAGAACCATTAAGTTTAAGCAGTGAGGAGCTTGGGCAGTGATGGGTGGCATGATGGTTGGTGGCCCCACACTCTGTGGCAAGGAACATGCTCCATTACTGAGGATCAATGCGAAAACAGAGCTCTGAGCCACAGTCTCAGTGCTGAGACACTACTTCCCAGTTGTGTGTGGGCAGGACTGAGAGATCTGAGCCCAGGTCAAATAGATTGAGGGATTTCCCAGTGTCCTCTTTCCTGCAGGCTAGTTAACTGCTGGGGAGAGTCTAAAAGTACTGATATCAGCAAACAAAGTGCCTGATTCTCTTATTTTTTCTCTTTTAGTTCAGAAATTACTGCTCCATCCACTCTCCCAACATTTGGGGGACACCTTTAGGCTTAGATGCTTGCTGCCCCTTGAGGCACAAGCTGTGGGAGTCTGTGGAGCAAGTGGGAAACTGCCAGTCCCACAGGCTGTAAAGTTCTTTGCAGCCAGCAGCAGTTCCTGGAACACAAAGAAGGGAAACTTGTAAAGGGAAAGCATTTCTGAAGCCAATAACTGACCCTTGAACCAACCCAGCCCTCATCCCACATACTTCACCAACTAGTACACTAGGAATGTCAGAGACTCCAGCTAGTTTTCTTTTTTTCTGAGTGGTGCTGTGGATCAGGCCCAGTGCCCTGAGCAAATGAGTGAATGTCTGGCTACTGACCTGTATGTCTAGTCCAGTGGTGAAAAACTGCACATCAGCCTTGCCACTACCCACTTCTGCCTGCATGTTGAGAATACTTCAACTGAAAGAATACATTTGATTAAATCTTCAACTAACAGCTTGGCCACAGATGTGTAAATATGAAAAAAGAAGGTAGCATGACTCCTCTAAAAGTCAATAGTTCTGTAATGATGGACTTTACTGTAGTGAAGTTGATAAATCTCAAGGAATTCAAAAAAATTACTATAGGAATGATCAGCTAATTTAAAGAGGACATAAATAAACATCTGAATGAATTCAAAGACAATACAAATAAACTCCTGGATAAAATAAACAATGCCATCCAAGATGTGCAAGAGGAATTCAATAAAGATATAGAAATCCTGAAAATCAAATTGAAATGAAAATCTCAAGTCAAATAAAAACTCGGTTGTCAGCCTCATCGATAGAATGGATCAAGTTGAAGACAGGATATTAGGGCCTGAAGACAAGGTAAATAAATTAGAACATTCAGACAATGGGGGCTGGCAGAATGGCTCAAGTTGTAGAGTTCCTGTTTAGCAAGTGTGAGGCCCTGAATTCAAACCCCAGTACCACCAAAAAAAAAAAAAAAAAAAAGACAATGATAAGAAAAAGGAAATAATAAAGAATGAATGGAATGTTCAAGACATCTTGGACACTATTAAAGAAAAAACTGAATCATGGAGATAGAAGGAGGAGAGGAGGTGTAAGCTAATGGCATAGAAGGCATACCTTATAAAATAATAGCAGAAAATGTCCCAAATCTTGAAAACAGAGATGGCCATTCATGTTTAGGAGGCATTTAGATCACCAAACAGAAAAGACCAAAAAAGAATCCCTTTCAGCATCTTCTTATAGTTAAAACATTATGTATAGAACAAAGGAATATTGAAAGCTGCAAGAGAGAAGCACCGCATCACATGTAAAGGCAAACTCATCAGAATAACAGTGAATTTCTCAACAGAAATTCTAAAAGCAAGGAAGGCATGGAATGACACATTTCAATCCCTGAAAAGAAGTAACTGCCAACCTAGGTTATTGTAGCCAGCAATGTTCTCCTTCATAATCAACCTTCCATGATAAACAAAAACAAAAGGCAATCATGACCATTATGCCAGCACTGCAGAAGATACTACACACAGAAGAGGATGGTAAACACAACATGGATATATGGAAAAGAATAAATCTCAGAAGATGAGTAGATAAGCAAATGAGGACTATGAAAGAACCAAACATCATAAAAGCAACAGTATGACAGGAAATAATACATTTCAATGACAACTCTGAATGTTAATGGTCTCAATTACCATTGAAAGACACAGACTGATGGACTGGATTAAAAAATAAGATCCAACAAGCCTTACTGGCAAAGACAAACACAGACTTAAAGTGAAAGGATGGAAAAAGATATTCCAAGCAATTTAGCTCCAAAATAAGCAGGACTAATGATACTCATATCTGACAAGCAGATTTCAAATCAAAAGACAGAGAAGGTCACTTCATACTGATAAAGGCTACAATTTATTAGGATATAACAATTGTTATGCTACTGAACATAAAAGCATAGATAGATACCAGAATAATAGTGGATGGGTTTAATCACTTACCCTTATCAATAATATGTCATCCAGACAAAAAACCCAGCAAAGAAACTTCAGAATTAAATGATACTATAGACCAAATGGACTTAAAAGTCATCTACAGAATATTCCAACCCAACAGCTATAGAATATACATTCTTCTTAGTAGCCCATTGAACTTTTTCCAAAACAGTATTTTAAGACATAAAATAGCTCTTAACAAATACAAGAAAATTGAAATAAGTTTTATTTTATCAGATTACAATGGAATAAATCTAGAAATCAACATATGAGAAGCTACTGTAAATCCTTGATATCCATGGGTGTATGGTTCCAAGGAGACTGCCACTGAGAAAAACAGAATGGTCAGGATGAATAGAGCTCGGCTTTTTTTTTTTTGTGGCAGTACTGGGGTTTGAACTCAGGGCCTCACGCTTGCTAGCCAGGCACTCTTACCACTTAAGCCACTCTGCCAGCCCTCTCAAATTTACCTATATTATATGTACAGTAAGTCTAAGTATCTATAGCCTGAAATTGCATAGAGTGGGCTACATTACTGTCACAAACATGACTGTTGTACACAGTATGACTGATCATCAAAAAAACCCTAGATCTTTTTTTTTTTTTCATTTTTCTTTTATTATTCATATGTGCATACAAGGCTTGGTTCATTTCTCCCCCCTGCCCCCACCCCCTCCCTTACCACCCACTCCACCCCCTCCCGCTCCCCCCCTCAATACCCAGCAGAAACTATTTTGCCCTTATTTCTAATTTTGTTGAAGAGAGAGTATAAGCAATAATAGGAAGGAACAAGGGTTTTTGCTGGTTGAGATAAGGATAGCTATACAGGGAGTTGACTCACATTAATTTCCTGTGTGTGGGTGTTACCTTCTAGGTTAATTCTTTTTGATCTAACCTTTTCTCTAGTTCCTGGTCCCCTTTTCCTATTGGCCTCAGTTGCTTTAAGGTATCTGCTTTAGTTTCTCTGCATTAAGGGCAACAAATGCTAGCTAGTTTTTTAGGTGTCTTACCTATCCTCACCCCTTCCTTGTGTGCTCTCGCTTTTATCATGTGCTCATAGTCCAATCCCCTTGTTGTGTTTGCCCTTGATCTAATGTCCACATATGAGGGAGAACATACGATTTTTGGTCTTTTGGGCCAGGCTAACCTCACTCAGAATGATGTTCTCCAATTCCATCCATTTACCAGCGAATGATAACATTTCGTTCTTCTTCATGGCTGCATAAAATTCCATTGTGTATAGATACCACATTTTCTTAATCCATTCGTCAGTTCTGGGGCATCTTGGCTGTTTCCATAACTTGGCTATTGTGAATAGTGCCGCAATAAACATGGATGTGCAGGTGCCTCTGGAGTAACAGTCTTTTGGGTATATCCCCAAGAGTGGTATTGCTGGATCAAATGGTAGATCGATGTCCAGCTTTTTAAGTAGCCTCCAAATTTTTTTCCAGAGTGGTTGTACTAGTCTACATTCCCACCAACAGTGTAAGAGGGTTCCTTTTTCCCCGCATCCTCGCCAACACCTGTTGTTGGTGGTGTTGCTGATGATGGCTATTCTAACAGGGGTGAGGTGGAATCTTAGCGTGGTTTTAATTTGCATTTCCTTTATTGCTAGAGATGGTGAGCATTTTTTCATGTGTTTTCTGGCCATTTGAATTTCTTCTTTTGAGAAAGTTCTGTTTAGTTCACATGCCCATTTCTTTATTGAAAACCCTAGATCTTATTTCATGTCCTTTATCTTGAACACAGCAGGTGCTTGATTCATTTGTTCCATAATGCCACCTATAACTTTTGCTAAAGACATGTCTTCTTTCACAACTCTAAAATTTTTATGTTATTACTTTAAGCATAACACATGATATTTTTAGCTTGGGAGAATTACCATGACTTTTACCTTGCTTTTAGGGAATCACTTATTTTTTTGGAGGAATATTTTCACCAAATGAAGATAGGGAAACATTCAGGAGATCACACAAGGATTTCAACATAACTGGTGATATAATTCAGGACCAACTGAGAGCTTTTCTTTATCAAGCAAGCTGTATAATGAATGTATGGTAATTTAAAATTTTTGTTTTTGAAATTACTTTTGACTTTTTATTATTTTTAAATCATGCTTGGTCATAATGTCATGTAATAAATCCATGATACATATTATGATTTATATTTTGTATAAAATATACAACTGCATGAAGCATGAAAAATACACTTTGTGATCAATTGGCTATGGAAGAAATAAAGGGGGAAATCAGAAAACTCCTAAAATCAAATGAAAATGAAAACAAAATACCAGAACCTCTGGAACCCAAAAAATGCAGTTCTAAGAGAAGAATTTATAGTCACGAGAGCCTACATTAAAAAAAAAAAAGATCTCAATAGCCTAATGATGCACCTTGAACTCTTACAAAAACAAGAGTAAGTCAAACTCCAAGTGAATAGATGGAAATAAATAATAACTATCAGGGCAGAAATTAATGCAATGAATTAACAAAGCAAATAGTTGTTTTTTGAAAAGATTTTGTTTGTTAATCTTGTTAGATTGATAAACCCTTAGCAAACTAACCAAAAGAAAGATAGGGAAGACCCAAATCAATAAAATTAAAGATGAAATGGCACTATCACAACAAATAAAAATGAAATTCAGAGGATCATTAGGGAATATTTTGAAAATATATTCTAATAAACTGGAAAATCTAGAAGATATGGACAAATGGCTAGATGTATATGACCTACAAAAATTGGTCCAAGAGGATATAAACAACTTACACAGATGTATAAAAAGCAATGAGATTGAAGCACCATAAGTCACCTTGGTGACTTTTTATTGGTCCTGGGAAAGCCCAGGACCATGGATGGATTTACTGCTGAAGTCTACTAGATCATTAAAGGACGAGCATCAATGGTCCTCAAATTATTACACAAACTAGAAAGGATAGGAATACTACCAAAACCACGCAAGGACACAACAGCAACAAAAAAGAGGAGGATAACCAATTCCCTTGATGAACGTAGATGCACAAAATTCTTTTTTAAAATTAAATAAATTTTTAAAAATTTATTCATATGTGTATACATTGTTTGGGCCTTCTCTCTCCCCTGTTCCCCTCCCCTCTCTCCCCCTCCCCTCCACCTCCCTCGCTTCCAGGCAGAACCTGTTCTGCCCTCTTCTCCAGTTTTTTGAAGAGAAAGCATAAGAGATAATAAGAAAGACAAAGCATTTTTGCTAGCTTGAGATAAAGATAGCTATACAGAGAGATTCCTAGCATTGCTTCCATGCACATGTGTATAACAACCCAAATTGATTCATCTCTACCAGACCTTTTCACTACTTCCTGGTCTCAATAAAATTCTTGCAAACCAAATTCAGCAACACATTCAAAACAGTACGCACTATGATCAAGTTGATTTCATGTCAGGGAATGCAAAGGTGGCTCAATATACAGAAATCAATAAACATAATGCATCTCATAAACAGTAAAAAAGGACAAAAGTGCTGGGTGCTGGTGTCTTGCACCTGTATCCTAGCTACTTGGGAGACTGAGGTTGGGAGGATAACAGTTCTAGGCCAGCCCTGACAAATAGTTTGCAAGATCCCATCTCCAAAATAACCAGAGCAAAATAGATCGGAGGTGTGGCTCAGGTGGTAAAGCACCTGCTTTGCAGGTGTGAAGCCCTGAGTTCAAATCCCAGTCTCACCAAAAAGTGGGCCAGGTACAGTGACTCACACCTGTACTACCAGCTACTCATGAGGTAGAGATTGGAAAGATGGCAGTTTGTGACCATCCTGGGGGAAAAAGAGATCTCATCTCAACAGATAAGCCAGGTGTGGTGTTTCATGTCTGTAATCCTAGCTACATGGGAGGCATAGGTAGGAGGAGGATCATGGTTCAAGACCAGTGGGGGTAAAAATGGTGAGACTGTCTGAAAAATAAGTGAAGCCAAAAAGGGCTAGAGGCATGGCTCAAATTGTAGAGTACCCAGCTACCAAGTTGGGGGCCTGAGTTCAAGCCATGGTACCACAAAATAAAACAAAAGCTCTAGAAAAAAATTGAAGAAGACATTATACTGTGGAAACACCTTCCATGTTCATGAATTGACAGAATTAATATGGTGAAAGTGGTACACTACTGAAAGCAATCTGCAGATTCAATGCAATTTCCATCAAAATCCCAATGTCATTCTTCGCAGAGATAGAAAAACCATTTCTAAAATTCTACATGGAAGCACAAAAGATCCTGAATAGCCAAAGCAATCTTGAGCAAAGACAGAAATGCTGGGGATATCCTAATAACTGACCTCAAATTATACTATGAAGCCAAAGTAACAAAAACAGCATGGAATCAGCACAAAAATAGACACACAGACCAGTGGAATAGAAAGAAAAACCCATAAATAAGGTAACATGGTGACAGCTATCTGATTTTTAACAAAGGTGCCAAAAACATACATTGGAGAAAAGACAGCCTCTTCAACAAATGGTGTTGGAAAAATTCATATGTACATGTTGAAGACAAGATCCCTATCTCTTACCCTGTACAAAAATCAATTCAAAATGGATTAAAGGCATTAATATAAGGCTCGGAACTTTGAAAGTACTGTGGGAAACACAGGCATAGGTAATGACTTTTGAATAGGTCTCCAATGCCTCGAAATAAGAGCAAGAATTGATAAATAGGATTGAATTAAATTAAAAAATTTCTGACAGCAAATACAACAATTACCAGAATCAATAGACAATCTACAAAATTCCCATTCTGAAAAGCTTTCCCAGTTATTTATTGAATAAATGATTAGTATCTAGAATATATAAAGAGTTCTAAAAATTAACAGAAGAACAAGCAATCCAATTAATGAATGAGCACATAAATTGCACAGTTCTCTAAACAAGTACAAATTATCAATAAATGCATGAGGAAATGTTCAATATCTTTTAACAGCAAAGCTAAGAATGAAATAACATTGAGATTCCACCTCACCCAAGTCAGAATGGCAATCATCAACAGTAAATGCTGATGAGGACACTTGGAAAAATAAACTCTTATACTCTGTTGGTGGGAATGTAAATTAGTGCAGCCACTATAGAAATTAGTATTGAGGTTCCTCAAAATCTCAAAATAGAACTACCATTTGATCTTGCTATGCCGCTCTTGGGCATATATCCAAACAGATGTCAGACTTCATATAATAGAGATTCCTGTGCATCCATGTTTATTGCACCACTATACACAATAGCTAAGTTATGTAATCAGCCAAGCGGCCAATTACCCAATAAACGGATAAAGAAAACATGGTATACATACACAATAGAGAAACTTAGTCATAAAATAAGAGCAAACTATGTTATTTGCAAGAGAATGGATAGAACCAGAGATCATCACACAAAATAAGCCATGCTCGGAAACATAAATATTACATGTGTTCTTTCATGTGCAGAATGTAGACCAAAAAATGTCATGAATGCAAACAGGATATTCTCTGCGGGGAGGTGAAATGAGTGGGAGGGGAGATTGTGAAAAAAAGGGCGATAGAGATTGAATATGATTAAAGTACATTATATGAACATATGAAAAAGGATAATACAGTTAGATACTGTAAAAAAGAGAGAGTGAATTCGACAAAGTCTATTATATGCATGCATGAAAACATTACAGTGTAACCCCTTTGTACTGTTAATAAGCACTATTAAAAAGGAGAAGAAGAAGGTATACAGCAGCGAACAAATGGAAAAAATATATGCTGTCATGGTAACAAAGGTGGGATATGATAGATGATAATACCATTCATAAGGGAAGTGAAAATACAAATAGGAACAGATGTTTTTTGAGAGAAGGTGGCGAGTTTAACTTAGTTTTGGATATGAGCTTATTTTTGAATAAATTAAGGGTCCTGTGAAATATCCAGAGAGTTGATCTATATGTATAGTACATGGAGTTTGATGTTACAGTCCAGAGTTTATTCTGATTCTAACACAAATATACACTCGTGTGTGCATGTGTGCGTGTGTGCGTTGTGGTTTTATGCTCTAGTGTCACATCAGTAGTCTTGTGTAACCACCACCACAGTCAAGATGATCAACAGCTCTATTCTTATGACTCTCACCCACATACCCTTCTCCTCCCCCTTGGCTTTTTCCTCCTTTTCTCTTTGCATTACTAGAGATTGAACCCAGAGCTTCTTGCATATGCTTTACTATGACTCCCGCCTTAAAACTTAGGCTAATCTATTTATTTTTTTTGCAGCAGTACTGGGGATTGAACACAGAACTTGATGTTTGCTAGGCAAGCACTTTGCCACTTAAACTATACTCCCAGCTGTTAATCCTTTTTATGGATATTTCCCTTCACAAATATTCCATTATGTTCTCATACAGTATGTGTCCTTTGGGGATTTTTTTTTAAACTCAGCATAATTTTCTTGAGGTTTTCCCAAGCTGTTCCATATGTCAACAGTTCATTTTCTTTTCTTGCTGAGCAATATTTCATGGAATGAATGTTGTATTACTTTGTTTAACCATTGGACTATTACAAGCAGTGCTGCTAAGTCTGTTCATGTGTTGGTTTTTGTGTGCGCGTGAGCACTAGTTTTCATTTCTTTGGATTAAATGTTCAGGAGTGCAGTAAGTTCGTAGAGTAATCCCATTATTTGTTTTGAAAGAAGTTTTCAAACTATTTCCAGAGTGGCTGTAGCATTTTACATTTCCATCAGTAATGTGAGTGATCAAGTTTATATTCATTTTTTATTTGTTAATGTCTTATTTTAAATGCCATATCAGCCTCCTCAAACTTCTGACAGTAGTACTTCTTTAAAACATTACATAACAAGTTGTGTTTAACTATAAAATTCTGTCTTTCAGTATGATTACTTGGGCTCTGATAGCATGATTGTAACAAATAAAGTTGTGGAAATGATCAGCCTTGTAAATTCAGTAAGTATTTTCCTTTTCACATCAGATTTCATTTTGTATTGAATTATCATTTGCACTAACTTGAACCAAGGAATCCATGTAAAGTGACTGGATTTGTGAAAATATTGAAATAATTTATAGGTTATTATAAAATCATATCAATAATATTAATCTTGCATGTATTTATTTCTTTTGTTTTCAGGTGTTTAACCAATTTAAAGTTACTGTTGTGCTGTCATCATTGGAGTTGTGGTCAGATAAAAATAAGATTTCTACAATTGGGGAGGTAGATGAAGTATTGCGAAGATTTGCAGAATGGAAACAATCTTATCTTACCCTAAGACCTCATGATGTTGCATATCTATTCATGTAAGAATAATGTTTCATTCCTCTTCTTTGGGCAATGGGGTAGAAGAATAACAGAGGAGATGAAGCAATTTGGGGTACAACACATGAATGTATGGAAATGTCACAACCAACCCCCCTGTGTAACTACCATAAACTAATAAAAAAATTTTAAATGAAGGACAGGATGGTAAAACAGATCCTGGCTGGGGAAGAGTACCAGTGGGAGTGGGAGGGCATAAGGAAAGGGTGAAGGAGGGCCAATATGACAGACATACTTTGTATTCATGCATGAAAATACAACAATGAAACCTGTTGAAATTGTTCTAACCTCACTCAGAATGATGTTCTCCAATTCCATCCATTTACCAGCGAATGGTAACATTTCGTTCTTCTTCATGGCAGCATAAAATTCCATTGTGTATAAATACCACATTTTCTTAATCCATTCGTCAGTGGTGGGGCATCTTGGCTGTTTCCATAACTTGGCTATTGTGAATAGTGGTGCAATAAACATGGGTGTGCAGGTGCATCTGGAGTAACCTGTGTCACAGTCTTTTGGGTATATCCCCAAGAGTGGTATTGCTGGATCATATGGTAGATCAATGCTTAGCTTTTTAAGTAGCCTCCAGATTTTTTCCAGAGTGGTTGTACTAGTTTACATTTCCACCAACAGTGTAAGAGGGTTCCTTTTTCCCCGCATCCTCGCCAACACCTGTTGTTGGTGGTGTTTTTGACGATGGCTATTCTAACAGGGGTGAGGTGGAATCTTAGAAGGGGAGGAGGAAGAAGCTAAAGAGAAAGATGGAGGGGGTGAATCTAATTAAGATGTATGGTAAGCACTTGTGCAAATGTAACAATATATCCCCTGTATGACTATAGTGTGCTAACAGTAAACAAGAATAATGTTTCAGTGTTCCTACGAAGAAAAAACAGAACTCTGAGAATCATGTAGGTTAATTTAGGGAGCTGTTTGTTAGTTTCAGATTATTTTCTCTGTGCTTTATTCAGGTCTGTGCTTTCTTTTTGTTTGTCAAGCAATAAAAAAGATTATTCATATTTATGTCTAAGTTTATCAACCTTTTAAAATGAAGAGATTCCACATATGAGAGAAAACATGTGGCTTTGGCTTCCTGAGCCTGGCTAACTTCACTTAACATGCTGTTCTCCAGTTCCATGCATTTACCTGCAAACGACAAAATTTCATTTTTCTTTGTGGCCGAATAAAATTCCATTGTATATAAATACCACGTTTTCTTAATCCATTAGTCAGTAGTGGGGCATCTTGGCTGTTTCCATAACTTTCCTATGGAATAATGCTGCAATAAACATGGATGTCCATGTGCCTTTATTGTAACCTGACTCACATTCCTTTGGGGGTATCCCGAGGAGTGGAATTGCTGGATCATAAAACAGGTCACGCTAAGGAGAGGTCAACATAAGGGGAGGGTAAAAGAAGGAAGTTAAGAAGGTGAATATGGTTGATGTACTCTCTATATAGGAATGAATACAAGTTTTTAAACCTGTTGAAACTACCATAAGAAGGTTGGGGGACTAAGGTGGAAGGAAGGAAAACAGAGGAGATGCAGCAATTCAGGTTGTAATATGTGTATGCATGGAAATGTCACAAGTAAACACTCTGTGAGTTTAAACAAAGGAAAATGTCATCTTTTTTTTTTTTTTTTTTTTTTTTTTACAAAACTGGAGAATAGGAGGGCAGAACAGGTCCTGCCTGGGAGGGTTGGTACCAGTGGGAGGGGGAGGAGGTGGGGAGAGGGTGTGGGAAGGTGCATATAGTGCAAATACTGCGTATACAAGTATGTAAATGGGAAAAATGAGACGTGCTGAAACTATTCCAGGACTGGGGGGAGGTGGGGAATAAGGGAAAATGGTGGAGGGGGTGAATTCAAGTATGATACATTCCATATATTGTAAGAACTTTTGTAAATGCCACAATGTACTCCTACCCAGCACAATAACAAATAAAATAAATGAAGAGATTCCAAGAAGTTAAGCCATATTGGGACTTTTGTATCTAGCAGCATATCAAGGATTTGAACTCAGTTTGTCACTTCAGTGCCCACCCTTAACCACTATATAAGTAGACTAGAGTTATCTTGTAAGGTTTATATTTCATTATAAGGTTGATCAAAGATTTGTTAAAGTAGGTTATAAGTCCTAATTATGTTTCTACATTATTTAAAAGTGCTAGTTTTATAGGGATGGCAGTTACAAATTTATAATTATAGTCATAATAGCTTTGTTAGCAATAATCAACAATGTTTTTATATTTATGTATTTCTCTCTGTATATTTTAAAGTTAGCATGTCAATATTTCCTTTTGTATGTGTGAGGTTAGTCTTTCCCTCACATATCATTAATCTTTCTCTCACATTATTGCTAAATCTGTTACTCTTTTTATTTTTTGCTAGTCTGATGGACATAAATTACTGTCATTATCATCTTGTTTTTTTCTGATCACTGGTGGAATTGAGCAGTGGATTTCATTTCATGTGACTCTTTCCTTGTACTTTATGAGGGTGTTTTTAAGGTTTATATATTAACCTTTTGTTTTCTGCATGAGAATTTTTTTCTATATGTACTCTTATTTTGCTACATGGAAAATTTTATATTTCACATGACTAACTTTGTTGATCTTTTCTTTTTTACTTTTGGGTTTCTGATATGGTGAAAAGTTTTTTCTGTGTCCTAGATTGTTTGTGTTTTAAGGAGTAATAACACTAGTTTTTATAATTTAAGTCTTCAGCGCATATTTTATTAATTTTTATATATTATAAAAGAGAGGCCCAATTTTATTTCCTGTCACATGGATAGCCAGTTTTCCACCAATTTCACTAGTACTTTTACCTCACACTTGTCCAGTCCCCAATACCTGTTAGGAACTTTCAGGGCTTAAAGTAATTCTATATATCAGTTGGTGGTGGGCTGACATATTTACAAAGCTGAGTCTTCAAATCTACATTTATTTATTATGTTGAATATCCCAATCAAGGATTATAGTACACTGCTTCACTTATAAAGCCTTTGTTAGTCTCTTGGAAAATGCTGGCAGTTTTCTGCAGAGATCTTACAGATAATTTTGATATTTATTTCTAGGTCTTTGATATTTTGGTGCTAATGTAAATAATATCTTAAATATTCTAATATATACTGAAGATATATAGAATTGCAATTAATTTTGATAAGTACTAAATTCACTTTTTACATTAATACACTATTTTTTATAGAGGAATTTTAGTTTTACAGATAAAATAAGCAGTAGGTGCAGAATTTCCATACATTGCCTTTACCTCCCCCTCCAGCTTCCTGTATTTTTTAACATCTGTGATTGGTATGGTTCTTTTCTTGCAAGCTATAAACCAATATTGGTACATTATTGTTGAACTAAAGTCTATAGTTTACTAATATAATTAGGGTTTTCTCTCTGTTGTATGAATTTTTATTTTAGCATCTTATTTTACATTAACATTCGATTTATCATACATTATTAAACAAGGGGATTACATTACGATAATTCCATACATGTGTGTATATTGAACAAATTCGCCCCTCCATTAAATATTCCTATTCCTCCTCTCCCTCTTCCCCCTCAGATCTTGCTAGGTGAGATAATCCAAGCTCAAAGGCCAAATATTGCATATTCTCATTCATTTGTGGAACTTAGACCTAAAATGATGATGATGGTGATGATAATAATGGGACATGAATGTGTATGGGGACTCTCTGGGGGTGGGTTAATGGGGGAGGAGGGAGAAAGGAAAAGGAACTTAGGTGTGAAGAAGATGGAAGTACACTGCATCTATACATATGAAGATAGCATAATGAAACTCACCAAACATTGTTTGAAAGAGAGAGGAAGAGAGAGGTGGAATGGGACGTAATGGAGTGAAGTTGTTCAAGGTACACTGTATGCATGTACTGAATTACCACAATGAAATATCCTCATATTACTAATGTATGATAAAAAACAAAACACTCAAAAGGATATGAAGATGCAATCAAATATGCACTCAAAATCATATATATAACTAGCTGCTTACATTTAGTCATGTGTATGTATATATAAATGTATAGATAAATGTATTCGTACAGACTCGAAAACATTTACAGATGTTTTCTGCTTAGAATGGAAAATGTTTTAGTGTTAAATAAAACCCTTATTAAAATTTTTATTGGCTACTAAATAAAAACAAATGAGGTGATTCATGTAAAACTCCAAGAATAGCACTGTTGCAATGTGACCGTTTATATGCATTCTTTCTCAAAGATGAATGATAATGTTTGGCTGGGAAATAATCAAGTAATTCTATGAAAAACAGTTGAACTTTTCTACAGAAGAGTAACATATTCTTATCCATGCATTAAAACTTTCTGTCACTGTCACTTTAAGAAAATGTTTTTCATCAAAATGTTTGAATAAAGGCTTTGGTAAACTCAAATGTGATGAGAAGCCATCAAAAACTTGTGGATATGTCTTAAAACTTAACATAATTTAGTTGGGAACTTCTCCAATTTGAAATGTTTAAGGACATATTGAACAATTATACCTCAGTTTGCTTCAGACTAGTATTTTACCAACTAGAGACTTAAATTAGCAGGAATGCTCACATTTAAGTTGTCTGCTAAAATTAATTATGTATACTTATTTAGTTACAGTTATTATCCAAATTATGTGGGAGCAACGTTTCCTGGAAAGATGTGTGTTACCCGTTATTCTGTAGGAATTGTGATGGTATGTAATTGTTTAATCTTTTTATAAAAAGTGAACACATTAAAAATTATTCAACATGAGTGCATATATTTCATACCGCTTATATTTAGAAATTTCAATTTGCTTTCCTTTGCTATTAATATTTTGAAGTGTGTGGAAGGAAGACTTATTTTTAGTTGCTATTAGGTATATTTGGAAATTAAAGCGGGTATAAAATATATGTACAAACAGTGCATTATGAGAAATTATCTGTAAGGGAATTTGTATAATTTAGATAGATTTTTGTGTGTAGATGTTAAATTGGAGAAATGTCATTATAGGTAATGTAGCTTCAAAATCAAAAGAAACAAAGAAACTTCAATAAAAATCTTTAAAATACTTCAAACTTCTTAGAGATAGAATTTAAAAGAAACTTTTATGTGTACTTTAAATATTTATTGTATTTATAAATGCATTACATATAAAAATCACTGGTAAAATTAAATACATTATTGACAGTCATGTAGTCCAGCCTCTTCCCATCCTACTAACAATTTTTAAAAACAAGTTTAAATATTATTTTAAAAAGCCTACACAGCAGTTTATGTAACCATACCATACTTATTAAGCACATATATAAAAATCATATAGAATAAATTATAAATTTTATAAATTTTGGCAATGGATAAAAGTATACAACTATGTTGTACCTCTTACTTTTAATAGCAAGTAATCAATGAGCATTGTCTAAGGTGTACAAATATTATTTAAAATAAAAAATGAAGAGGGTTTGGGGGAGCTTAGTGGTATAGCACTTTGCTTAATATGGTGAGGCCCTGGGATCAATCCCCAGAACTGCAAAACAAACATTTAATTTAAAATAAAAGAACCCCAAGTACTGGACTAAATGTGTTGGAGTTAATATTGCCAATATTACCTATAGTTTATAATCAAAGTAGGGGTAAGAAAGCAGTATATGTATTTTTAAATAAATGAATTAACTAACAGAGGAATTTAATGCAAATTCTTTTTGTAAAATTATATTCATATATGCATACAATGTTTGGGTCATTTCTCCCCCCTTCCCCTCGCTCCCTAATGCAAATTCTTAACCAGGACTCTATGGAAGGTATAAAAGGGAGAGCTTCACTGTCATTTCTTGCTTTATACATTTACAGTTTAAAAATTTTTTATGTGTATGCATTATTTCCATAATAAAATTTAAGTTTTAGAGATTAAAAATTTGTTCTACAAAGTACCATATTAAAAAAAAAAGTACATATGGTAGAGTGCTTTCTTGTCATGCTTGAGGATCTGGGTTCAATCGCTACCAGTACTGTAAACAAGCACACAATAAAAAAGATGTGTGTGTGTGTGTGTGTGAGAGAGAGAAAGAAAGAGAGAGAGAGAGAGAGAGAGAGAGAGAACATGCACATCATTCAAAGTGTTGATGGTGGTTCTCTCTGCCTGGGTGGTAAAATGCCAGGTTATGTGAATTTTCTCACATGTTCTTGTATGTGCTGAACATATTTGACATTAATACATAATCTGGTTAAAAATTCAATCAGTAAATGTAAATACAGAAAGCAGAGAAACTACAAATCTCATGTATTGTTTATGGAGTGAAAATTGCTATAGTCACTTTACAAAACTAGTAACATGCTTAAAGTGAGCAGATACCTGTTTCTGTGTACACAAATAGATAGATATGTGCATTGAAAGAATGTCCATGGCAGCCTTTTTCTAATAGCATAAACTGAGAACACCCCAAATGTCTATCAAGAGTATGATGGGTAAATAAAAAGTGCCATAGTCACATAATGTCCATACTCATTGTGAAAATGTGTGAGCTACTGTCACGC
Source organism: Castor canadensis (assembly GCF_047511655.1). Lineage (NCBI taxonomy): Eukaryota > Metazoa > Chordata > Mammalia > Rodentia > Castoridae > Castor > Castor canadensis. Next base: position 57,610,225 of record NC_133399.1, on the reverse strand, counting down.
AAATTCCATGAATAAATCTTACAATCATAACATTGCGTGAAAGAGATCTTACCCTCCAAATATTTAAAATATGTCTGACACAATATCAAAGACAGGCAATCTAATTCATAGTGTTAGAAGTTCCAATAGTAGTTGTTGGGAATGAGAAAAGGATAGTAACTTCTAAAGGACATGAAAGTGTGTGTATATGTATGTGTGTGTGTGTGTATGTGTGTATGTGTGTGTGTGTGTGTGTGTGTGTGTTGTAAAGTTCTTGACATAAAGAGGTTCAACAGACAAGAGTGATTACTAGAACATCGGATAATTATGTGGACAGGGCCACCTGATATTTGTGGCTTTAGTATAGAAATACAAAATGTGATAAATTGAAGTGGGATGGCCCTGTGGAGAAAATGCTGTATTAAGTGAGTATCTGCATAAAGTTCTTCAGGTTACAAATCACTAGGTAAATGACATGATTGTACTAATTATCACTTCTTTCAAAGTCTATTGGTGATTGGCCATTGGGCACCAATATGACTCAATTCATGAACAGCGCAAAACCTGTAGTTGTGTTGTCTCCTTGTTACTGAGTTTCTCAGTGACTAATCCATGTGACATTTATAAAAATGAATAACTGAAAGGGGAAATTGGCCTACAAAATGAAAGTACAGTAAGCACTTTCCCTCCTCCCTCCCTCCCTCCCTCCCTCTCTCTTTCTTCTTTCTTTTTTCTTTTCTGTCTTTTTCTTCCTCTCACCCCCCTTTCCTCCCCTCTTTTTCCTCCTCCCTCTTCCCCCTCTTCTTCTCCTCTTTCTCCTCCTCACTCTTGCTGTATTGGCCAGGTTGGCCTCAAACTTGCTATTCTCATTTCTCATCCTCCTGAATAGCTGGGACTACATAAGTGTAACACCATACCTGGCTTCTTGTTCTTTTGAACGAGACTTCAATGTCCACTTCTGGCTGCTGCTGGCATAGCTTACTGATCCAGTCATAGACTAGGCCTGTGCTTTTTCCTTGTCTTTTAACAATACATGTATATTCAGGGTCATAAAAAGTATCATTGAGTTGTTAGGAGAGGAAGCAAAAGGAACATTTTACCATGGGAGTCTGAGCTACTTGTTTGTGAAGTTTACTTATTCTTTCTAAACCTGTTCAATAGAGCATTGCTGTAAGCATCCAACTTTATGATTTGTGGATCAGGTGATAGCTATTTCCTGTTGAGACATTGAGGTCAAAGTCACTGTTTCATATCATGTTTTCAACCTATATTGGGACAAGTATCAACCTAGGACCTCCTTATGGAATGACTGGCAAATTATTCAGAGCAGTTTATCCAAATATGGCATATGTTGCCTCTAAGACCATCAAATATAGAGTTCCTATTTTGTTTACTAGGATACAGTAAGTTTATAAACTTGTGTCTAATTTTGGAAAGGGTTTCTTGATATATTGTAAATTACTGCAGCCTTAAGAATTTAACCATTGTAGCAGGTTCCTGAAGTGTTGCAGAATTAATTCCTATTCTCTAACATGCATACATTTTATTAAAACATAAAATGCATTAAAACATAAAATGCATACATTTTATTTGTGATATTTGCTACTTCCTTTTATCAGGTCTAGTAAGCTATTATCACCAGGACAGTGGGGCCAGCATGATGTTTTGTGTGCTGTAAAGACAATCAAGTTTTCTCTCGGCTAAAGCGGAGAGTTGGCATAGCCATAGGCAAGGTTCAGCAGTGATTTACTTCGGATCCCCTGTGACTGCCCTCTTCTGTGATAGTTACTGCTACTGATGGATTAAAAAAGGGGATTACTGGGTCAGTTGCTACCTGCCACTTGCCAGAGGCTGTGTTGATTGACACCCAGTAAAGATTCCATATTGGGCATCTCCAGTGTGGTTGCTGCCATTACCAAATTAAGTTTGGAGTAATTTACAGTCATTTTTCCACCTGTCATTTGACTTTTGTACCAGGCAAACAAGCAAGTTAAGCAATGATATTATATTCATCATTAATCCTACAGTTTCCAACTTTGAGGTTGGCATTAGTTTATGTAATTCTCCTAGGGTTGCTGTATTATTTTTATTTATCTTGAGAGCAATTCCATGGCTTTCCTATGGACCTCTTTAGCACAATAGCTCTCACTCCATTTGGAGACCAATGTGAGGAATTTGCCTAGTACTTCTATTCCAGCCATAATTCAAATTTGGAAAATAATAGTAGGATCCATTTACAGGCAATGGTAGACGAACTAGATTCAATGTTAGAACTTGCAACAAGATCCAGTTGACCATCTGACCTCCATAAGCCTACATTTTTTGCAAGATGACTACAAAATCTTCATTATTGCTGTGGGTACCTTAGCAATAAAATGCCTTGATCTTGATACACAGATGACACGCAGGAATTTTTGGGTGTTGGGGTTCTTGGTCTGCTCTGAGATTGAAAGCAGAAGCAGACTTGAGCGGTAGAGGTCAGAAAGATTTTATTTGTAGAGAAGAGAAGAGAAAGGCTGCATGAGGTCATGCAGTGGGACCTGGAAACCAGTGGTACCTTAGGTCAGGTTCGAAATTGGGTTTTTATAGCCTTTTTTTTTCCTTGTTCGAGGGTGGAGATGTCTCTCTGGTGCAAACAGATGTTTCCTGGGAAGGAGAAGTGTCTCCCTGGCTAACTATCACCTTTTGGGACCTTCTGCAGTCCACCCTTCAATCTTCTTTACAACTTTCCCTCCACTAGCTAGCTTAGTGATAACTTGAGAAATGGTGTCATCGCATGCTATGAATTAACACTGTTCTAGTTCTCGTTGGCAAGAGCTGTGCACTGGTTCTATACATTATCTAACCCAAGAATGCTATCCAGAGTGTCTGTTTTCTTTAACTTTTCCTGATATGAGTCACAGTGTCAACAAAGGTCCTAGCTTTCCTGCTGACAACACACTTAAATTGGGTAACTTGGTTTATGTAGACTGTCCTAAATGAATATCAGAGCTCTTGTAAGAAATTGGATGAATGGAAAAATTATGGTCCATAGAGCCAAAAGTCTGATGAAAATTTTCTCTTTATCAAAAATACATGGTTTGTATAGTTATGGTAGCAACCTCAGAATCTTGTTAGGTGGTCAATTGGCAAAGCTTGGCATTGGCTGAATCTCCTATATCTCAGTAAAATTTCATGAGAGTGCCATCTTCTCACCTGTCCAGGGAACTACATTTCATTTTCCTTAACTATTTGATACAAAAGTAAAAATGTTCAGAGTTAGAACAGGATTATTTTTAATGACCATTAAATGAGATGTCTTTCCTTTGAAATTTCTTTTTTGTTCTAGTATCCCAAGGACATAAATTTGGAGGCATTTTCAGTTATTGTCACTCAGATGTTGGGACTTAGTCTGGGAATATCATATGATGATCCAGTGAAATGTCACTGTTCAGAAGCTATCTGTATAATGAATCCAGAGGCTATGTAAGTTTTAAAAATGGTTTACTTATTGGTCATGTGTATTTTGTTTTAAATATAGTATTTACTATATTTACTAGCACAAATTAACTACAAAGGGCTCAATTTCACAACAAAATGTAAACATGTAATTTTAAGTGTAAGAGTCACATAGGGTAAGATATACCATTAAGGATAATCAAGGAAAATAAGTCCAATCTGCAATACACACTAGCAAAAGAGTATTCCTTAGCATATGTATTTATGAAAGCACTTCGTAAGAATCTTTGAAAACATGTTAACAAGCAATAACAAGTGTTCTTTTGAAGGCATAATTCTTGTTTTAGATTAGTCTTTCTATGCCTTGGGTTCATGGGTTTTTGTTTTGAATGACAGAGTATCCTTCTGCTTAAAGGCTGAATAGTTTTGCACATAGCCCTTTCCTGATATCCATGGGAATTGTGTCCAGGATCTCTCTTCTAGGATTCCAAATCTTAGGATGATCAGAGTCCCTTATATAAAATGGAACAGTAGAGGTTGAGCATCCCTAATCTGAAATACAGAATCTAAATGCTCTAAATTATGAAAGTTTTTGAGCACCAACATACCATGAGTGGAAAATTCTACACCTGACCTCATGTGATGGGGATGCAGTCAAAATGCAGGTACACTAAACACACTGTGTAAAATTACCCTTTAAGCTATGTGTATAATATGCATATGAAACACAAGTGGTGTTTAGACCTGAATCTCATGACCAGGGTCTAGGTACACCTTCTGAAATTAAAAAAATCTGAAATACTTCTGGTTTCAATAATTTTGGATGAGGGATACTCAGCCTGTATTTGTGTACAACCTATGCACATACTCCTGCTAAGACAGTATGTTCTTGCAACAACAAAAGTAGTGAAGTGATGGATATGCCACTTTGCTTGATTTAATTATTCTGTAACAAGTACATATCAAAACAGTACCTTGTAGTCCATAAATATATACAGTTTAAAAACTGTGTGATTACTCATCCTTCAATTTACAAGCTGTCTGACTTTTCAGTTTTGTATTTTCTTTGACCTTTAGTTCAGTTTCTATGAAATGCTGATAATATCTCCTAATTTTGTGATTCAGAATAACTAATCAAATATATAAAATATTTGATTCATAATTAAGGTCTCAATAAATGTCAGTTTCCTCTTTGCCTTACAGATTTTTTTGCTACATACCCAGAGTGACTCATCCCATGGAAGTACTCTCTGAATTTATCCTTATTAGTGCTACATGGATATAACTATAAAAACATTTGATTAATGTACCATTTATTTGAGGTCTTTGAGAAACTTCATAACTAAGAGTATAATTTGTTTGATAAAAGTTTATTGATAATTGGGTATACATTTTTATTTGAAGCAATGACTAATTCTTTGCTTATTTTTAAAATCAATATTAGTTTTTGCTATTGATTTGCACTTAATTTTGTTTTAATAATGACCTGCATTCCAGTGAATGAAATGAAATCACATGGCCTCCTCAAGAATGATTATGAGCACCTATTAGGAGTATTTATTTTTAGTTATTAAACTTAACATTTTGAAATTAACTTAATATGATACACAATTAAGGTTTCAGAAGTGTATTGCCAGTGACATGATATGGCTTCATCTTTAGGCAGTCCAGTGGTATGAAGACTTTCAGCAATTGCAGTTTGAGAGACTATGAAAGTTTTATTTCAAATGCGGGTGCCAAATGTCTTCAGAATAAACCACAGATGCAGATGACTCCAAGACCTGTCTGCGGCAATGGTATAGTGGAAGGAAATGAAATATGTGACTGTGGTCCTCCAGATGTAAGTCTGATAATTTTGATTAACAAATTTATTGTTTTAGTTTGTTTCTTTTTCATAAATGTTATACATCTAAAATATGACTGAGGACATGCAGAATACTGGAAGTAATTAAATTAGTTTGAAGTGAAGTATAAGAAAATACTGTGTACCTTAGTCCCCTTCTTCTGGTGTGTTCATCAGGTTTAAATATGCTATATTCATTCTTCTATAGAAGTACATTAACCATATGCTGCACCTAAAGGAGAAAAATAGAGTGGATGATCCAGTTTGGATTATAATACAAATATACATGGAAATGTCACAATGAAACTCCCAGTGTAGCTATCTGAAACAACAATAACAGAAAATGTCATTTTTCAAAAACGGAGAACAGGAAGGTAAAATAGGTCCTGAATGGGGGTTGGTATCAGTGGAAGGGGGGAGGATGTAAGGAAAGGGTTTAGGAGAGTGAATGTAGTGAAATATTATGTACTCATGTATGAAAATGGAAAAATGAGACCTGTTGAAACTATTCTAAGAATGGGGGAAGGTGAAATAAAAGGAAATAATGGAAGGGGTGAATTCAACTATGATATATTGTAAGAACTTTTGTAAATGTTACAGTGTACAACAATAATATGGTAAAAAAGAAACAAAATAGTAAAATTTGAATATGAATAAATGAAAGAAAGAGAAAATACTGTATAGATTTTAGCGGTTGAAATGTTTGAACAAGGAGATTCAAGATGGCGGTTTGCTGATAATTCCAAACTTCACATGGAGCTCCCAAAGGAACATGGAAACTGAGGGCCCTGGAAAGACACATCCCAGGCCCCACAGGCAGCCAGAATCAGAACTCTGTCTGAACCTAAACCAATTGAAACAACAAAATACAGAGAAACGGTTGCAGGTTTGCACTTCCTGCTGTGCGCTAGAGCCAAGTACCAGAGCTAAGCGTTGGCAACCACAGCAGGGCTGGCAGAACTGAAACCTTCAGCACAAGAACCATGTGGAGAAGTTTGGTGCCCAAACAACAAAGGCGCCCAGTGGGCAATCTGCCAGGAGAGCTGTGGGGACCTGGTGGGCAGAAGTGAAGTCACACTGTGCTATGGTTCAGAACACAAGCCCTCACTGGAGCCATGGCAAACTTCCTGGGAGGGTGTGAGCCCCCCCCCGCCACTGGAGCCTCAGCGAATCCCACCATGGTCAGCAAGGCCCCTGCTTGATTGAGCACGTGTGACCATCAGCGGAAGACCTGTGAGGAACAGGTACCTAATAGGGAAAATTTATTGGGACCCAGCAAGAGCACACGGAGGTCACAGAACTGCTGAACTGAAGTAATCCCTAATGAAGATCAGTTGCTAACACACACATTGTGTCAGCACTACCATTAAGGTGCTGCACCTTTAGCCTTCCAGAGATTGGACAACATCTGGACAAAAATCCTGTGCTTGGTGCATAACTATAGTCTGTAAGTTCTGGGGACCTTGAGAGTTGGGAACAATGCAAATGTGAATGGGGTGAGGCTAGCCAGTGGTCAGTACAAACTCCAAAGAGTTAGATCTACAAATACCCCTCTCTCTATAGTACCAGTCATCAACCCAGAGGCAAGTATCCAATTTAGTCTGCCTTCTAGTGGACTGAACAATTCAGACACAGAAGGGTGGGATCAGAGCCACAGCAATAGAAAATTCACAATTTTTATGTAAAATTTATGCATATTGTTGCTGAAACTATGATGTAGATCTCTTGCTCATTTACTTGCAGCTGTTTTTTTCTATACATTCCAACAGCAGTTTTGTCTTCTTGCTCTCCAATTCCCTCTTCTAAACTACCTTCCTCCCTCCCCTCTCACTGTAGGCATTCACAATACCCCCATAAACCATCTCCAAATTTACCTCCCTAAACTCTCTTCTCTCCTTTCTACCACTCTCCCCAGTTCATACTTTCTACCTATCAACTGGCAGAACAGCAACCTAGTTACCAATCTCCTTTCTTGTTGTCTACCCTCCCTCAATCTTCGTTTAATACCAATAATTCCAATAGATAAAGGAATTCCCAGATTTTCTTTTTCCTTTTCTCAGTTCTGTGAAACTTATATTTTTTGTCTATTAATTTTCTCCAATATTCTTCCTCTTATCTCTCCCCTATTTTTTCTTCTACCCATCCTAGTCTGCCTCCTAATCTATGCCTTATATTAGCTTATCCACAACCCCTCCTACTATATAAACTTTTCACTTCATATGCCTACTAGACCTTTCCCTCTGTCTCTGTCCCACTACAACCCCTACTACTGTTAGCTGTCCAGGACCATGAAGATTCATTTTTGCTCCAATTGGAAACCAAACAGACAGGAAGAATAGCAGTAACTGATCTTCATTAGAGATTACTGTAACTTCAAGTCTGCAGTTCAGTAACTGAGACAGCTTTAGTAGTTCTATGTGGAACAGGGGATAGAATTCAACATCTTGAGAATAAGAAGCTGAAGGGATTGATATCAAGCCACTAGCCCCTCCATCTTGAGAGAAGAAAACACACCAGTGCTCAACCACCACCAAGTTCTGTAAAACCCTAAAACCCCAACAACAGGGGCACAAGGGACTGGAACCACAAACCAAAAATAACCCAAATGCATAAATCTCAAACTAGAAACATGAAATAGCAATGCAATAGCTCCTCAAAAGCTAACTCCACCACTAAGGATCTAAACAATAGTGAAGAGAACGAAATAATCAAATACTGAATTCAAAAAAATAATAGGAAGAATGATTAATGAACTCAAAGAAGAGACACAAAAGCTAGAGGATATGAATAAACAACTGAAAGAGCTCAAAGAGAATTCAAACAAACAGATGAATGAAATTAAGAAGACCATGCAGGATATGAAAGAGGAATTCAATAAAGGTATAGAAATCCTGAAAATGAATCATTCTGAAGTGAACAGCTCAATATCCCAGATAAAAATCTCAATTGAAAGCTTGGCAGACAAAGTTGAGCAAGTTAAAAATAGAGTATCAGGAACAGAAGACAAAGTTGAGGAAATAGATCAAATGGTAAAAGAACAGGAAAAAACATCCTAACAAAACATGAATGGAACATGCAAGACATATGGGACACCATGAAAATACCAAACCTATGAATCATGCATATAGAAGAAGGAGAAGAGATACAAACTAAAGGTATAAACCACCTATTCGATAAAATAATTCCTGAAATTGTCCCCAGTCTCTAGAAAGAGAAGAACATCCAGGTGCAGGAAGCTTACAGAACACCAAACCATCAGAAACAACCCCAGACATATCATAGTTAAAATACTCAACATACAGAACAGAAAGCTGCAAAAGAGAAAGGACAAGTTACATATAAAGGCAAACCCATTAGACTAACAGCACATTTCTAAACATAAACTCTAATTGCAAGAAGGTCATGGAAAGACATATTCCAGGCCCTGAAAGAAAAAACTGTTAACTTAGACATAGTCTATCCAGAAAAACTATCCTTGCTAATTGAAGGAGAAATTAAAACCTTCCACAACAAGCAAAAACTAAAGGAATTCATGACTACTAAGCCAGTACACAGAAAATAAAAAGACTCTTACACACTGAAGAAGAAATTAGAGTGAGATAGGATGGTGCAAGAAAGAATAAACCATTTTGACCAAGCAGAGCAGTAAACATGGAATAGACAAAAAGTAAACAACAGAGGAATAAGAATGACTAAAAACACCACAAACCTCTCAATACTAACATCAAATGTCAATAGCCTCAATGTGCCAATCAAAAGACATAGAATAACAACTAGGTTAAAAAACAAGACTTAACCATATGTTGCTTAGAAGAGACTCATCTCACTGAAAAAAAATAAACACTGGCTTAGAGCTAAAGAGAGGAAAAAATTCTATCAAGCAAATAGGCCCCATAAACTGGCAGGGGTAGCTATACTCATATCTGACAAAGTAGATTTCAGATTAAAATCAGAAGAGACAATGACGCTTACTTCATATAACTTAAAGGAACCATTCATCAAGAGGAAATATCAATTCTTAGCACCAAACATAGGCACACCAATTACATTAAAAAGCACAAATGGAACAAGAGCATAAGTAGACTCTACCACAGTGATAGAGGGAGACCTGAATACCCCACTATCACCAATAGATAAGTCATCCAGGCAAAAGATCAACAAAGAAACTTCAGAATTTCTGCACACCTTAGATCAAGTGAACATAATAGACGTCTACAGAGTATTTCACACAACAATCATGCAATACCCATTCTTTTCTGCAGCTCATGGATCTTTTTCCAAAATAGATCATATTTTAGGACACAAACCTTTAGCCAACATTATAAAACTGAGGAAGAAAAAGACCCAAATTAATAAAATCAAAGATGAAAAAGGGGATATAACCACAAATACAAACAAAATCCAGAGGATCATTAGAGAGTACTTTGAAAACTTATATTCAAATAAACTGGAAAATCTAGACAAAATAGATAAATTTCTAAATGTATATAACAACCCAAAATTTAACTAAGAAAATATTAACCATTAAAATAGACCTATTACAAGCAATGAGATTGAAGCAGTAATAAAGAGCCCCCTACAAAGAGCTCAGGACCTGATGTATTCATGGCCAAATTTTACCAAATCTTTAAAGAAGAACTAACACCAATTTTCCTCAGACTTTTCCAGGAAACAGAAAGGGAATGGCCACTACCAAAATCATTCTATGAAGCCAGCATTACCCTCATTCCAAAACCCAATATAGATGCAACAAAAAAGAGAATTATAGACTAATATCTTTAATGATTGTTGACACAAAGATTCTCAACAAAATACTGGCAAACAGAATTCAACAATGCATCAAAAAGATCATATACCTTGACCAAGTTAGTTTCTTTCCAGAAATGCAAGGATGGTTCAACATATGCAAATCTATAAATGTTATACAGCATATAAACAGAAACAAGGACAAAAGTCACATGGTCATCTCAATAGATTTGGAAAAAGTCATTGCCAAAATTCATCATGAAAGCTTGAAGAAACTGGGAATAAAAGTAATGTTCCTCAACATAATAAAGTCTGTCTATGACAAACCTATGGCCAACATTATATTAAATGGGGGAACAACTGAAACCAATCCTACTAAAGTCAGGAATGAGATAGAGAAGTCTGCTTTTCCTGCTCCTATTCAACATAGTTTTGGAATTCCTGGCCAGAGCAATAAAACAGGAGCAAGAAGACATTCAAATAGTGAAGGAAGAAGTCAAACTATCCCTATTTGCAGATGACATGATCCTATACCAAAAAGGTACTAAAAACTCTACCAAAGACTATTGGAAATCATAAACATTTGGCAAAGTAGCAGGATACAAAAATTAACATACAGAAATCAGGAGCCTTCCTGGATACTAACAATGAACAGACTGAGAAAGAAATCAGGGCAACAATCCCATTTACAATAGCCTCAAAATAATAAAGTACCTTGAAATAATTTAACAAAGGAAACCAAAGAACTTTACAATGAAAACTATAAACCAATGAAGAGAAAAATAGAAGACATCAGAAGATGGAAATATTTCCCATGTTCATGGATTGGTAGAATCAACAGTGTGAAAATGGCACACTACCAAAAGCAATCTACATGTTCAACATGATCCCTATCAAAATTCCAATAACATTCTTCAAGAAATAGATCAATGCTGAAATACACATGGAAACACAAAAGACCTCAAATAGCCAAAGCATTTCTGAGCACAAAGTCTAATGCTTGAGGAATCACAATACCTGACCTCAAACTCTAATACAGAGCCTTAACAATAAAAACAGCATGGTATTGGCACAAAACCAGACAGGAATACCGATGGATAGAAGACCCAGACATAAACCAATACAGCTACAGCCAACTGATCTTTAACAAAGCAGCCCAAAACACACAAGGTAGAGAAGATGGCCTCTTCAACCAGTGTTGCTGGGAAAACTGGATATCCACATGTAGAAGACTGAAATTAGATTATTGCCTCTCACCCTATACCAAAATCAATTCAAAGTGGATCACAGACCTTACTCTAAGACCTGGAGCTTTGAATCAATTATAAGAAGTAGAAGGAAATATACAGAAACAGGTAGACATAGGGAACAACTTCTCAAGCAGAACTCAAAAGGCTCAGCATCTAAGAGAAAGAATGAACATATGGGACTGCATCAAACTAAAAAGCTTCTGCACAGCAAAAGAAACAGTCACTAGACTCAAGAGACTGCGCACAGAATGGGAGAAAATCTTTGCCAGCTATTCATCCATTAAGGGACTAATATCCAGAATCGACAGGGAACTCAAAAACCCAACCCCCAAAGAATCAATATCCCAATGAAGAAATGGGCACGTGAATCAAACAGGGAATTCTCAAAGGAAGAGGCACAAATGACCAGTAAATACATGAAGAAGTGTTCAGCTTCTCTGGTTATAAAAGAGATGCAAATGAAAATTACATTAAGATTTCATCTCACCCCATTTAGAATGACCATTTCAAGGGCAAAAACAACAACAAATGATGGTAAGGAGGCAGCCAAACAGGAACCCTTACAAACTGTTGTTAGGAATGCAAATTAGTATAACCATTATGGAAAGCAATATGGAGACTCCTGAAAAAGCTAAAGGTAGAAATGCCATACTGCTCCTGGGCATCAACCCAAAGGAACATAAGTCTATCTACCCAGTGGAGACACCTGTACACCGATGTTCATTGCGGACTGTTCACCATAGCTAAGCTATGGAAACAGCCCAGATGCTTTACAACTGATGAATCAATCAAGAAAATGTGGTATAGATACACAATGGAGTTTTATTGAGCCATGTGGATGGTAAGTAAATGGATACAATTGGAGGACATCATGTTAAATGAAATAAGCCAGGCTCAGAAAGACAAAGGCTGCATGTGTTTTCTCATACATGGAAGATAGATCCAAAAGATAAAACATATACACAGAAACAAACATGACCACATACAAACTCATATGTAGAACTTGTTTGTAGCAATGGAACTACTCTATGGAACTCAGGGAAGGAGGGAAAGGAAAAATGAATGATAGAGCATCAACAATATCATAAAACAACATCTATGAAGGTAGAGGATATAAGGATGTGTATTGAAAGCTGTTGAAAAATGGGGGGTAGGAGGTAAAAGGGTAAGGGAGAGTAATGGAAGGTGTTGAATGGACCAAAGGTGAGGGTATATGGTGAATGAACTTCATATATTTATATGAAATAGAACAAAGAAAACTATTGAAATTGCTTTAAGTGGGGCAGAGAGGGGATTGAGGGGGAGAGGTAGTGGAGGTGAGCTAACCAATGCACAACATAAGCTTATTTAGAATTGTCACAATGAATCCCATGTACAATGAATATATTACAATACTAAAAAATCAAAACAAAAGGAGGAAAAGAATTTGAACAAGTTTAAAATGTCCTACAAAACTTATTGATAATGAGAAAAAAAGGAATCTAGAATAAACTTTTGCATTCATTCTAGATATATATATTTCCAAATCTTTGTTTATTCTTTGAACATTAATCTGTCGGCAGCATAACAAGTGTCTTAGGGATCTGTGTTAATGTTGAAGAGTGAACATAAGGTAACTTTGATTATTCATTTGACAGGGAAGTCCTGAAGGTATAATGAATACAAAAAGTACAGGGTGTAATGCTGCTAGATAATTCATTATTTCCAGAGATAATACAGACATGAATTTTTATCTTTTTTTTTATTCATATGTGCATACAAGGCTTGGGTCATTTCTCCCCCTGCCCCCACCCCCTCCCTTACCAGCCACTCAGCCCCCTCCCTCTCCCCCCTACCCCCTCAATACCCAGCAGAAACTATTTTGCCTTTATTTCTAATTTTGTTGTAGAGAGAGTATAAGCAATAATAGGAAGGAACAAGGGTTTTTGCTGGTTGAGATAAGGATAGCTATACAGGGAGTTGACTCACATTAATTTCCTGTGCGTGTGTGTTACCTTCTAGGTTAATTCTTTTTGATCTAACCTTTTCTCTAGTTCCTGGTCCCCTTCTCCTATTGGCCTCAGTTGCTTTTAAGGTATCTACTTTAGTTTCTCTGTGTTAAGGGCAACAAATGCTAGCTAATTTTTTAGGTGTCTTACCTATCCTCACCCCTCCCTTGTGTGCTCTCGCTTTTATCATGTGCTCAAAGTCCAATCCCCTTTTTGTGTTTGCCCTTGATCTAATGTCTGCATATGAGGGAGAACATACGATTTTTGGTCTTTTGGGCCAGGCTAACCTCACTCAGAATGATGTTCTCCAATTCCATCCATTTACCAGCGAATGATAACATTTTGTTCTTCTTCATGGCTGCATAAAATTCCATTGTGTATAGATACCACATTTTCTTAATCCATTCGTCAGTGGTGGGGCATCTTGGCTGTTTCCATAACTTGGCTATTGTGAATAGTGCTGCAGTATACATGGGTGTGCAGGTGCCTCTGGAGTAACCTGTGTCACAGTCTTTTGGGTATATCCCCAAGAGTGGTATTGCTAGATCAAATGGTAGATCAATGTTTAGCATTTTAAGTAGCCTCCAAATTTTTTTCCAGAGTGGTTGTACTAGTTTACATTCCCACCAACAGTGTATGAGGGTTCCTTTTTCCCCGCATCCTCACCAACTCCTGTTGTTGGTGGTGTTGCTAATGATGGCTATTCTAACAGGGGTGAGGTGGAATCTTAGCGTGGTTTTAATTTGCATTTCCTTTATTGCTAGAGATGGTGAGCATTTTTTTGGACATTTGAATTTCTTCTTTTGAGCAAGTTCTGTTTAGTTCACTTGCCCATTTCTTTATTGGTTCATTAGTTTTGGGAGAATTTAGTTTTTTAAGTTCCCTATATATTCTGGTTATCAGTCCTTTGTCTGATGTGTAGCTGGCAAATATTTTCTCCCACTCTGTGGGTGTTCTCTTCAGTTTAGAGACCATTTCTTTTGATGAACAGAAACTTTTTAGTTTTATGAGATCCCATTTATCTATGCTATCTCTTAGTTGCTGTGCTGCTGGGGTTTCGTTGAAAAGTTCTTGCCTATATCTACTAACTCCTGAGTATTTTTTACTGTTTCCTGTATCAACTTTAGAGTTTGTGGTCTGATATTAAGATCCTTGATCCATTTTGAGTTAATATTGGTATAGGGTGATATACATGGATCTAGTTTCAGTTTTTTGCAGACTGCTAACCAGTTTTCCCCGCAGTTTTTGTTGAAGAGGCTGCTATTTCTCCATCGTATATTTTTAGCTCCTTTGTCAAAGACAAGTTGGTTATAGTTGTGTGGCTTCATATCTGGGTCCTCTGTTCTGTTCCACTGGTCTTCATGTCTGTTTTTGTGCCAGTACCATGCTGTTTTTATCATTATTGCTTTGTAATATAGTTTGAAGTCAGGTATCGTGATACCTCCAGCATTGTTCTTTTGACTGAGTATTACCCTGGCTGTTCGTGGCCTCTTGTGTTTCCATATAAATTTCATGGTAGATTTTTCAATCTCTTTAATGAATGTCATTGGAATTTTGATGGGAATTGCATTAAACATGTAGATTACTTTAGGGAGTATCGACATTTTTACTATGTTGATTCTACGAATCCATGAGCATGGGAGATCTCTCCACTTTCTATAGTCTTCCTCAATCTCTTTCTTCAGAAGTGTATAGTTTTCCTTGTAGAGGTCATTCACATCTTTTGTTAGGTTTACACCTAGCTATTTAATTTTTTTTGAGGCTATTGTAAATGGAATTGTTTTCATACATTCTTTTTCAGTTTGCTCATTATTAGTGTATAGAAATGCTAATGATTTTTCTATGTTGATTTTATATCCTGCTACCTTGCTGTAGCTATTGATGCTGTCTAGAAGCTTCTGAGTAGAGTTTTTTGGGTCTTTAAGGTATAGGATCATGTCGTCTGCAAATAGGGGTATTTTGACAGTTTCTTTACCTATTTGTATTCCTTTTATTCCTTCTTCTTGCCTAATTCCTCTGGGTAGGAATTCCAGTACTATGTTGAACAGGAGTGGAGATAGTGGGCATCCTTGTCTGGTTCCTGATTTTAGAGGGCATGGTTTTAATTTTTCTCCATTAACTTTAATACTGGCTATAGGTTTGTCATATATAGCTTTTATAAATGTTGAGGTACTTTCCTTCTATTCTTAGTTTTCTTAGAGCTTTTATCATGAAATGGTGTTGGATCTTATCAAAGGCTTTTTGTGCATCTATTGAGATGATCAAGTGGTTTTTGTCTTTGCTTCTGTTAATGTGGTTTATTACATTTATTGATTTTCGTATGTTGAACCACCCCTGCATTCCTGGGATGAAGCCTACTTGGTCATGGTGAATAATCTTTTGATGTGTTGTTGAATTTGGTTTGCCATTATTTTGTTGAGCATTTTTGCATCAATGTTCATTAAGGAGATTGGCCTATAGTTCTCCTTTTTGGAGGTGTCTTTGCCTGTTTTTTTTTTTCTTTTATTATTCATATGTGCATACAAGGCTTGGTTCATTTCTCCCCCCTGCCCCCACCCCCTCCCTTACCAGCCACTCAGCCCCCTCCCTCTCCCCCCCACCCCCTCAATACCCAGCAGAAACTATTTTGCCCTTATCTCTAATTTTGTTGTAGAGAGAGTATAAGCAATAATAGGAAGGAACAAGGGGTTTTGCTGGTTGAGATAAGGATAGCTATACAGGGCATTGACTCACATTGATTTCCTGTGCATGGGTGTTACCTTCTAGGTTAATTCTTTTTGATCTAACCTTTTCTCTAGTTCCTGGTCCCCTTCTCCTATTGGCCTCAGTTGCTTTAAGGTATCTGCTTTAGTTTCTCTGCATTAAGGGTAACAAAGGCTAGCTAGTTTTTTAAGTGTCTTACCTATCCTCACCCCTCCCTTGTGTGCTCTTGCTTTTATCATGTGCTCATAGTCCAGTCCCCTTGTTGTGTTTGCCCTTGATCTAATGTCCACATATGAGGGAGAACATACGATTTTTGGTCTTTTGGGCCAGGCTTACCTCACTCAGAATGATGTTCTCCAATTCCATCCATTTACCAGCAAATGATAACATTTCATTCTTCTTAATGGCTGCATAAAATTCCATTGTGTATAGATACCACATTTTCTTAATCCATTCGTCAGTGGTGGGGCATCTTGGCTGTTTCCATAACTTGGCTATTGTGAATAGTGCCGCAATAAACATGGATGTGCAGGTGCCTCTGGAGTAACAGTCTTTTGGGTATATCCCCAAGAGTGGTATTGCTGGATCAAATGGTAGATCGATGTCCAGCTTTTTAAGTAGCCTCCAAATTTTTTTCCAGAGTGGTTGTACTAGTCTACATTCCCACCAACAGTGTAAGAGGGTTCCTTTTTCCCCGCATCCTCGCCAACACCTGTTGTTGGTGGTGTTGCTGATGATGGCTATTCTAACAGGGGTGAGGTGGAATCTTAGCGTGGTTTTAATTTGCATTTTCTTTATTGCTAGAGATGGTGAGCATTTTTTCATGTGTTTTCTGGCCATTTAAATTTCTTCTTTTGAGAAAGTTCTGTTTAGTTCATTTGCCCATTTCTTTATTGGTTCATTAGTTTTGGGAGAATTTAGTTTTTTAAGTTCCCTATATATTCTGGTTATCAGTCCTTTGTCTGATGTATAATTGGCAAATATTTTCTCCCACTCTGTGGGTGTTCTCTTCAGTTTAGAGACCATTTCTTTTGATGAACAGAAGCTTTTTAGTTTTATGAGGTCCCATTTATCTATGCTATCTCTTAGTTGCTGTGCTGCTGGGGTTTCATTGAGAAAGTTCTTACCTATACCTACTAACTCCAGAGTATTTCCTACTCTTTCTTGTATCAACTTAAGAGTTTGGGGTCTGATATTAAGATCCTTGATCCATTTTGAGTTAATCTTGGTATAGGGTGATATACATGAATCTAGTTTCAGTTTTTTGCAGACTGCTAACCAGTTTTCCCAGCAGTTTTTGTTGAAGAGGCTGCTATTTCTCCATCGTATATTTTTAGCTCCTTTGTCAAAGATAAGTTGCTCATAGTTGTGTGGCTTCATATCTGGATCCTCTATTCTGTTCCACTGGTCTTCATGTCTGTTTTTGTGCCAGTACCATGTTGTTTTTATTGTTATTGCTTTGTAATATAGTTTGAAGTCAGGTATTGTGATACCTCCTGCATTGTTCTTTTGACTGAGTATTGCCTTGGCTATTCGTGGCCTCTTGTGTTTCCATATAAATTTAACAGTAGATTTTTCAATCTCCTTAATGAATGTCATTGGAGTTTTGATGGGAATTGCATTAAACATGTAGATTACTTTGGGGAGTATCGACATTTTTACTATGTTGATTCTACCAATCCATGAGCATGGGAGATCTCTCCACTTTCTATAGTTTTCCTCAATCTCTTTCTTCAGAAGTGTATAGTTTTCCTTGTAGAGGTCTTTCACATCTTTTGTTAGGTTTACACCTAGGTATTTGATTTTTCTTGAGGCTATTGTAAATGGAATCGTTTTCATTCATTCTTTTTCCGTTTGCTCATTGTTAGTGTATAGAAATGCTAATGATTTTTCTATGTTGATTTTATATCCTGCTACCTTGCTATAGCTATTGATGATGTCTAGAAGCTTCTGAGTAGAGTTTTTTGGGTCTTTAAGGTATAGGATCATGTCATCTGCAAATAGGGATATTTTGACAGTTTCTTTACCTATTTGTATTCCTTTTATTCCTTCTTCTTGCCTAATTGCTCTGGCTAGGAATTCCAGTACTATGTTGAATAGGAGTGGAGATAGTGGGCATCCGTGTCTGGTTCCTGATTTTAGAGGGAATGGTTTTAATTTTTCTCCGATAAGTATAATGCTGGCTGTAGGTTTGTCATATATAGCTTTTATAATGTTGAGGAACTTTCCTTCTATTCCTAGTTTTCTTAGAGCTTTTATCATGAAATGATGTTGGATCTTATCAAAGGCTTTTTCTGCATCTATTGAGATGATCAAGTGGTTTTTGTCTTTGCTTCTGTTAATGTGGTTTATTACGTTTATTGATTTTTGTATGTTGAACCACCCCTGCATCCCTGGGATGAAGCCTACCTGGTTGTGGTGAATAATCTTTTTGATGTGTTGCTGAATTCAATTTGCCATTATTTTGTTGAGGATTTTTGCATCAATGTTCATTAAGGAGATTGGCCTATAGTTCTCCTTTTTGGAGGTGTCTTTGCCTGGTTTTGGGATAAGTGTAATACTGGCTTCATAAAATGTGTTAGGCAGTTTTCCTTCCCTTTCTATTTCATGGAACAGTTTAAGGAGGGTTGGTATCAGTTCTTCTTTAACGGTCTGATAGAATTCAGCAGAGAATCCATCAGGTCCTGGACTTTTCTTTTTGGGGAGACTCTTGATTGCTGCTTCGATTTCATTTTGTGTTATAGGTCTATTCAGGTGATTAATTTCCTCTTGGTTCAGTTTTGGATGATCATATGTATCTAGAAATCTGTCCATTTCTTTTAGATTTTCAAATTTATTTGAATATAGGTTCTCAAAGTAGTCTCTGATGATTTCCTGGACTTCCATGGTGTTTGTTGTTATCTCCCCTTTTGCATTCCTAATTCTACTAATTTGGATTTTTTCTCTCCTCATTTTAGTCAGGTTTGCCAGGGGTCTATCGATCTTGTTTATTTTTTCAAAGAACTAACTTTTTGTTTCATTAATTCTTTGTATGGTTTTTTTGGTTTCTATTTCATTGATTTCAGCTCTTATTTTTATTATTTCTCTCCTTCTATTTGTTTTGGGATTTGCTTGTTCTTGTTTTTCTAGGAGTTTGAGATGTATCATTAGGTCATTGATTTGGGATCTTTCAATCTTTTTAATATATGCACTCATGGCTATAAACTTTCCTCTCAAGACTGCCTTAGCTGTGTCCCATAGGTTCCGGTAGGTTGTGTTTTCATTTTCATTGACTTCTAAGAACTTTTTAATTTCCTCTTTTATTGCATCGATGATCCATTCTTCATTAAGTAATGAGTTATTTAGTTTCCAGCTGTTTGCATGTTTTTTGTCTTTACTTTTGTTGTTGAGTTCTACTTTTACTGCATTGTGGTCAGATAGTATGCATGGTATTATTTCTATTTTCTTATATTTGCTGAGGCTTGCTTTGTGCCCTAGGATATGATCTATTTTGGAGAAGGTTCCATGGGCTGCTGAGAAGAATGTATATTGTGTAGAGGTTGGATGAAATGTTCTGTAGACATCTACTAGGTCCACTTGATCTATTGCATATTTTAGATCTTGGATTTCTTTATTGAGTTTTTGTTTGGATGACCTATCTATTGATGATAATGGAGTGTTAAAGTCTCCCACAACCACTGTGTTGGCGTTTATATATGCTTTTAGGTCTTTCAGGGTATGTTTGATGAAATTGGGTGCGTTGACATTGGGTGCGTACAGATTGATGATTATTATTTCCTTTTGGTCTATTTCCCCTTTTATTAGTATGGAATGTCCTTCTTTATCTCTTTTGATCAATGTAGGTTTGAAGTCTACTTTGTCAGAGATAAGTATTGCTACTCCTGCCTGTTTTTGGGGGCCATGTGCTTTGTAAATCTTCTTCCAGCCT
The DNA here is from genome assembly GCF_047511655.1 of Castor canadensis. Taxonomy (NCBI): domain Eukaryota; kingdom Metazoa; phylum Chordata; class Mammalia; order Rodentia; family Castoridae; genus Castor; species Castor canadensis. The sequence goes on along the minus strand of NC_133399.1, from coordinate 57,590,350 downwards.
TTCATCCTAAGCATATGCTTATTTCTGTCGGTGAGATGGGTCTCCTGTAAGCAACAAATTGTTGGATCTTCTTCTTTAATCCATTTCGTCAAACGGTGCCTTTTGATGGGTGAATTAAGTCCATTAACATTAAGTGTTAGTACTGATAGGTATGTGGTGATTCCTGCCATTTAGTTATCTTAGTTGTTTGAAGGTTTGATTGTGTGTACCTAACTTGATGTTACTCTCTACTGTCTTGCTTTTTCTTATCCTGTGGTTTGGTGCTGCCTGACTTTTCATGGTTAAGTTGGGTGTCACTTTCTGTGTGCAGGATCCCTTGCAGAATCTTTTGTAATGGTGACTTTGTGGTCACATATTGTTTTAGTTTCTGCTTATCATGGAAGACTTTTATTGCTCCATCTATTTTGAATGATAGCTTTGCTGGGTAGAATATCCTGGGGTTGATGTTACTTTCATTCAGTGCCCGGAAGATCTCACCCCACGCTCTTCTTGCTTTTAATGTTTCTGTTGAGAAGTCTGCTGTGATTTTGATGGGTTTACCTTTGTATGTTACTTGTTTTTTCTCTCTTACAGCCTTCAATATTCTTTCCTTAGTTTCTGAGCTTGTTGTTTTAATGATAATATGCCGTGGGGTAGTTCTATTTTGATCTGGTCTGTTTGGTGTCCTGGAGGCCTCTTGCATTTGTATGGGAATATCTTTCTCTAGATTTGGGAAATTTTCCGTTATTATTTTGTTGAATATATTACGCATTCCCTTCGCTTGCACCTCTTCTCCTTCTTCGATGCCCATGATTCTCAAGTTTGGTCTTTTGATGGAGTCAGTGAGTTCTTGCATTTTCTTTTCACAGGTCTTGAATTTTTTAATTAATAGTTCTTCAGTTTTTCCTTTAATTACCATTTCATCTTCAAGTTCTGAGATTCTGTCTTCTGTTTGTTCTATTCTGCTGGATTGGCCTTCCGTTTTGTTTTGCAGTTCTGTTTCATTCTTTTTTCTGAGGTTTTCCATATCCTGGCTGTTTTCTTCTTTATTGTTGTCTATTTTTGTCCTGAGTTCATTTATCCATTTATTCATTGTGTTCTCTCTTTCACTTTGGTGTTTATACAGTGCTTCTATGGTTTCCTTTATTTCTTCTTTTGCTTTTTCAAATTCTCTATTTTATATTGTCTTGGAATTTCTTGAGTGTCTCCTGTACATTTTGGTTGACCCTAACCAGTATCATCTCTATAAAATTCTCATTGAGTACTTGTAGTATGTCTTCTTTTAAATTATTCTTGTGGGCTTCATTGGGTCCTTTGGCATAGTTTATCTTCATTTTGTTGGAGTCTGGATCTGAGTTTCTGTTCTCTTCATTCCCCTCTGGTTCCTGTACTAATTTTTTGCTGTGGGGAAACTGGTTTCCTTGTTTTTTCTGTCTTCCTGTCATTGTCCTTGGTGTTGTTACTGTCCCTGTACTGTGTGTAATTAAGTATTTTCTAGCTTGTAATAATAACAATGGTAATATTGAAAATGGAAGAGTGAGCTGAGATGGAAAGGAAGAAGTTAAAGAAAAGGGGAAAACAAATATACAGACAAGAGGGAGAAAGCAGAACAAGGTGTCAGACAAGAGAGTTTCAAAGGTATAAACAGGGAGTGTTAGTGTACTAATCGACAGTAAGCTGAACAGACAATAGAGAGACAGAGAGAGGATTGAAAATCAAAGATAAAAAAATAAAAAATAAGTATATGAAAGTAATATCTATATATAAAAATGAATTAAAATAAAATGGAAAATAGAAAATTAAAAAAAAAACAAACCAAAAAACTTCCATGTTTATATGCAATGCAATTTCAGTCTTAATAATTTGGATGTCCGTCTCAATCTCCAGTCCTGGAGTTGGTGCCTCAGATGTTGTTCTGTAGTTGTCTCATCAAAGGGGATACATAAAGTAGAACAAAACTACACTCACACACACACAGAAGGAAAAAAAAAAAAAGCCCCACCAAATGTCCCCAGTTCAAATGCAATGCAGTTTCAGTAAGTTTTTCGGCTTGCAGGTGTAATTCGGTTGTTCTCTCATCAAAGGTAGGGAGAAAAAGAAACAAAAGCATCTGGAGGCAGTTCTGAGAGTGGTATCTGCAACTGTGGCTTGCCTGCCTGCTGCTCTCAGCCTGTAGCTGGCGGCGTTATTTATGCAGATTTCTGGGGTGAGCTAGCACTCACCTGGTCCCACAGGCTTTGTTTGCTCAGAGTTCTCCTGTGCGGGGGCCTCTGCCACAGGCTTTCCCCTTTCCAAGCACTGGGAAAGGTGACACTGCCCCGCGTTGTCAGGCCTGCGTGTTTATTTACAGTTCACATGGGAAGTGGGTCTTCCCTCCTCTCACAAGCTTCCCCGCTCCTGGTTGCTGGGCACGTGCCCCGCTCCCGCCAGAGCCTCTCCGGCCCACCCGGCTCGTTTATTTACAGTCCCGGGAAGGATTCCCATCCCCCAATCTTCAGCGCTCAGGGCGCCCCACCCTCTTTCCAGCGTGTCTTAACTGTTCTTATTGCTTAGTACTCAGTTTCTCTTTTTTTTCCCCCCCGGGTGGAGGTCAGTCTGTCCAGGGGGCTATGCTGCTCTGGCCCAGGGTTGTCTGTGGGGCTACCGCGGTACCGCGAAGCTCACCTGGTCCGCGTCTTCCCAAGCCGTATGGGCCCCGGCCACTGGCGGCCCCGGGGGCCCTCCTCGGTTCTCTGTTTAACGTGAAGTGGAGATTCTCTGTGCCGGCTGGAGATGTGGAGGAGTCAAAGTTATGCCTTTTCTCGGTGATTATGCCTGCAAAGTGTGTCTCCAGCGTCTCTCCAAGATTTCACTATAGGAGGGTCGCTTTCTGCTTCCTACCTCTAGCCGCCATCTTGGAATCCCCCTGCCTGGTTTTGGATAAGTGTAATACTGGCTTCATAAAATGTATTAGGCAGTTTTCCTTCCCTTTCTATTTCTTGGAACAGTTTAAGGAGGGTTGGTATCAGTTCTTCTTTAACGGTCTGATAGAATTCAGCAGAGAATCCATCAGGTCCTGGACTTTTCTTTTTGGGGAGACTCTTGATTGCTGCTTCAATTTCATTTTGTGTTATAGGTCTGTTCAGGTGTTTAATTTCCTCTTTGTTCAGTTTTGGATGATCGTATGTATCTAGAAATCTGTCCATTTCTTTAAGATTTTCAAATTTATTTGAATATAGGTTCTCAAAGTAGTCTCTGATGATTTCCTGGACTTCCATGGTGTTTGTTGTTATCTCCCCTTTTGCATTCCTGATTCTACTAATTTGGGGTTTTTCTCTCCTCATTTTAGTCAGGTTTGCCAGGGGTCTATCGATCTTGTTTATTTTTTCAAAGAACTAACTTTTTGTTTCATTAATTCTTTGTATGGTCTTTTTGGTTTCTATTTCATTGATTTCATCTCTTATTTTTATTATTTCTCTCCTATTTGTTTTGGGATTTGCTTGTTCTTGTTTTTCTAGGAGTTTGAGATGTATCATTAGGTCATTGATTTGGGATCTTTCAGTCTTTTTTAATATATGCACTCATGGCTATAAACTTTCCTCTCAGCACTGCCTTTGCTGTGTCCCATTGGTTCCGGTAGGTTGTGTTTTCATTTTCACTGACTTTCAGGAACCTTTTAATTTCCTCTTTTATTTCATCGATGATCCATTCTTCATTAAGTAATGAATTATTTAGTTTCCAGCTGTTTGCATGTTTTTTGTCTTTACTTTTGTTGTTGTGTTCTAGTTTTACTGCATTGTGATCAGATAGTATGCATTGTATAATTTCTATTTTCTTATATTTGCTGAGGCTTGCTTCATGCCCTAGGATATGATCTATTTTGGAGAAGGTTCCATGTGCTGCTGAGAAGAATGTATATTGTGTAGAAGTTGGATGAAATGTTCTGTAGACATCAAGTGGGTCCATTTGATCTATTGTATATTTTAGATCTTGGATTTCTTTATTTTTGTTTGGATGACCTATCTATTGATGATAATGGAGTGTTAAAGTCTCCCACAACCACTGTGTTGGTGTTAATATATGCTTTTAGCTCTTTCAGGTATGATTGATGAAATTGGGTGCATTGACATTGGGTGCATACAGGTTGATGATTATTATTTCCTTTTGGTCTATTTCCCCTTTTATTAGTATGGAAGTCCTTCTTTATCTCATTTGATCAATGTAGGTTTGAATTCTACTTTGTCAGAGATAAGTATTGCTACTCCTGCCTGTTTTCAGGGGCCATTGGCTTGGTTAATCTTCTTCCAACCTTTCATCCTTAGCCTATGCTTATTTCTGTCGGTGAGATGGGTCTCCTGTAAGCAAGAAATTGTTGGATCTTCCTTTTTAATCCATTTCGTCAAACGGTGCCTTTTGATGGGTGAATTAAGTCCATTAACATTAAGTGTTAGTACTGATAGGTATGTGGTGATTCCTGTCATTTAGTTGTCTTAGTTGTTTGAAGGTTTGATTGTGTGTGCCTAAGTTGAGTCTACTCTCTACTTTCTTGCTTTTTCTTTTCCTGTGGTTTGGAGCTGCCTGTCTTTTCACAGTTAAGTTGGGTTTCCCTTTCTGTGTGCTTTTTTAGTGGTGGCTTTGTGGTCAAATATTGTTTTAGTTTCTGCTTATCATGGAAGACTTTTATTGCTCCATCTAATTTGAATGATAGTTTTGCTGGGTAGAGTATCCTGGGGTTGGAATTATTTTCATTCAGTTCCCAGAAGTTCTCACCCCATGCTCTTCTCGCTTTTAATGTTTCTGTTGAGAAGTCTGCTGTGATTTTGATGGGTTTACCTTTGTATGTTACTTGTTTTTTCTCTCTTACAGCCTTCAATATTCTTTCCTTAGTTTCTGAGCTTGTTGTTTTAATGATAATATGCCGTGGGGTAGTTCTATTTTGATCTGGTCTGTTTGGTGTCTTGGAGGCCTCTTGCATCTGTATGGGAATATCTTTCTCTAGATTTGGGAAATTTTCCGTTATTATTTCATTGAATGTATTATGCATTCCCTTTGCTTGCACCTCTTCTCCTTCTTTGATGCCCATGATTGTCAAGTTTGGTCTTTTGATGGAGTTGGTGAGTTCTTGCATTTTCTTTTCACAGGTCTTGAATTGTTTAATTAATAGTTCTTTGGTTTTTCCTTTGATTATCATTTCATCCTCAAGTTCTGAGATTCTGTCTGCTGTTTGTTGTATTCTGCTGGATTGGCCTTCCATTTTGTTTTGCAGTTCTGTTTTGTTCTTTTTTCTGAGGTTTTCCATATCCTGGGTGGTTTCCTCTTTAATGTTGTCTATTTTTGTCCTGAGTTCATTTATCTCTTTATCAATTGTGTTCTCTGTTTCACTTTGGTGTATATACAGTGCTTCTATGGTTTCCTTTATTTCTTCTTTTGCTTTTTCAAATTCTCTGTTTTTTTGTCTTGGAATTTCTTGAGTGTCTCCTGTACATTTTGGTTGACCATATCCAGTATCATCTCTATAAAATTCTCACTGAATACCTGTTGTATGTCTTCTTTTATATTATTCTTGTGGGCTTCATTGTGTTCTTTGGCATAGTTTATCTTCATTTCATTGGAGTCTAGATCTGAGTATGTGTTTTCTTCATTCCCCTCTGTTCCTGTACTAATTTTTTGTTGTGGGGAAACTGTTTTCCCTGTTTTTTCTGTCTTCCCATCATTGTCCTTGGTGTTGTTACTGTCCCTGTACTGTGTGCAATTAAGTATTTTCTATCTTGTAATAATAACAATGGTAATATTTAGAATGGAAGGGTGAGAGAAGATGGAAAGCAAGAAGTTAAAGAGAAGGGAAAAACAAATAAACAGACAAGTAGGAGAAAACAAAACAAGGAATCAAACAAGAAAGTTTCAAAGGTATAAACAGGGAGCGTTAGTGTAATAATCAACAGTAATCTGAACAGGCATTAGAGAGACAGAGGATTGAAAATAAAAAATAAAAAGAATAAAGATAAGAATAAACACAAAAAAAGTAAATGAAAGAAATATATATATATATATATATATATATATATATATATATATATATAAAACAAAACAAAATGAAAAATAGAAAAAAAACACTCCAAGTTCAAATGCAATGAAGTTTCAGTCTTAATAATTTTGGTGTCCGTCTCAGTCTCCAATCCTGGAGATGGTGCCTCAGATGTTGTTCTGTAGTTGTCTCATCAAAGGGAACATATAAAGTAGAACAAAACTGCACACACACACACACACACACACACACACACACACACACACAAAGAAAACCCCACAAAGTGTCCCAAGTTCAAATGCAATACAGTTTCAGTAAGTTTTTCAGCATGCAGGTGTATTTTGGTTGTTTTCTCATCAAAGGTAGGGAGAGAGAAAAAAAAAGAGTCTGGAGACAGTTCTGTGAATGGTATCTGTGGCCGTGGCTTGCCTGCCTGCTGCTGTCAGCCTGCTGTTGCTGGAGGCGTTATTCATGCAGAGCTCACGAGTGAGCTTAACACTCACCTGACCTCGCAGGCCTTGTTTACTCAGAGTTCTCCTGTTTGTGAGCCTCTGCTACAAGTTTTCCCCTTTCCAAGCACACTGGGGGAGGTGACACTGCACCTGCTTTCTCAGGCCTTCGTGTTTATTTACAGCTCATGTGGGAAGTGGGTCTTCCCCCCCTCCTGTGGAGTTTTCCTCCCACCACCACTTTTACAAGTTTTTCCACTCCTGATTACTGGGCAGTGCTGCTGCTCCTGCCAGTGGCCATGTTTGTTTACAGCTCACGTGGGAGGTGGGTCTTCCCCTGTCTCCTGTGGAGTTTTCCTCCCTCCATCACTCTCACAGCTTTCCCACTCCTGGTTGCTGGGTGCGTGCCCCACTCCCACCGGCCCGGCTTGTTTATTTACAGTGCCGGGAAGGATTCCCTTTCCCCAATCTTCAGTGCTCAGTGTGCCCCACTCTCTTTCCCATGTGTCTTTATTGTTCTTATTGCTTATTACTCAGTTTCTCTTATTTCCTGGGTGGAGGTCGGTCTGTCCAGGGGGCTTGCTCCTCTGGCCCAGGGTTGTCTGTGGGAGTACCACGGTACCACTAAGCTCACCTTGTCCGTGTCTTCCCAAGCCATCTGGGCACAGGCGACTGGCGGCCCGAGGGCCCTCCTGGTTTCTCCGTTTAACGTAAAGTGTAGATGCTGTGTGCCAGCTGGAGGTGTGGAGGGGTCTAAGTTTCGCCCCTTTTCAGTGGTTTTGCCTGCAAGCTGTGTCTCAAGCGTCTCTCCAAGATTTCATTATAGGAGGCATGCTTTCTGCTTCCTCCCTCTAGCCACCATCTTGGAATCTCCCCCAGAGTATACTTTGTTATTCTATCTCCTTAATTGTATTATTATAACTACTTGTTTTATTTTTAGTGGTTTCCCAAGAGTTTATGATCTCTATTTTGAACTTGTCTTAAGACTACCACTGCACTACAGTATACTTCACTGATAATGTGTAATCACTAAATGATATACTTCCATTCGCTCCTTCCTAATTTATTATGGCAATGTTTTCATATATTTCACTTCTACATATGTTATTAACCCCACAATATGTTAGTACTGTTTTTACTTTACACAGTCAGTTTCATTTTAAGGCAATTTTGAAAGGGAAGACAATTCTTATTTGCTACCCACAATGTATTTCAAGAATGCTTCATTGTTTTGTGCAGATTTGAATTTCTACCACAAATCATTTTTCTACTCCTTTATCAATTTTTACAAGGCAGGTTAGGTGGCAAGGAATTTTGTGATTGTCTGAAAATATTTTTATTTAATATTCATATTTAAAAGGTAGGTTTATTTGTGGTAGAATGATATACTTAGATTTTTTTCTTTTGGCTCTTTACAAAGGACTTTTTGTTGTTTCATGGTATTTTATTTCTGATTAGAATTTAGTGGTAATTTTTACCTTATTTTCTTAAACATGAGGTGGTTTATTTTTTGAATTCTTTTGTGATATTCTTTTTATCTTTGGCTTTTAGCAGCTGGTTATGAAGTTTACATGTGTGGTTCTGTTGTTATTTGTCCTGCCTGGAGTTAGATGGGTTTCCCAAATATGTAGGATTTCAGTATATATCACATTTGAAAAAAAAGTACTACAGTCATTTCTTCACAGCCTCACCCCACAAATTTTTGAGCTCCCATTGCACATGTATTAGACTGCTTGGTATTGTCTCACATTTAATGAGGACTCTGATATTATCTCCTTACTTCTGCTTGAATATTTTTATTACTGTTTCTTCAAGTTCACCTGAATTTTTCTGTACAGCCTATATACTTTTCAACCTGTGCAAGGAGGACTATATGGGGAATTCTAGAGACCTTTCATTAGGTGACTCCCTGTCCAACAATCGTCTCACCCACAAATTCAAGCAACTTCAAACAGCCATCTTTGTCTTTTTTAAAAAGAGAGTTATTATTATGCTTATTTTGAATAGTGGTATTGTTCCTTTCAATTTATTTTATTATATCCTTCGAAATTACAAATATTTATACACATGGTACAAAATTCAAAGCCATAAAAAGGAAATCTTAAAAATCTTTTTCCCCTATTTTTGTTCTTTTTAAAAAAATTGTTGTTCTGGGGATACATTGTGACATTTACAAAAGTTCTAACATTTTATCATAGTTGGATTTATCCCCTCCATCATTCTCCCTTATCCTTCCTTCCCCCCATTCCTGGAATAGTTTCAACTATTTACATACTTGTGTACATAATATTTCCACCATATTCACACTCCTACACCCATTTGTTATAAATTCCTCTCTCCCACTGCTACAAGTCCCTCCCCTCCCCACTGCCTGCCACGGATAGGATCTATTTGCCTTTCTGTTCTCTGTTTTTTGTAAAAAAAAAAAAAAGACATTTGGCTCATTTGAGATAGCTATACAGGGTGTTTCATTGTGACATTGACATGTATATTATAAAGTGAATTGGTTCATCCACTGTACTTTTCCTCCTTTTTTACCTTAGTTTCCTTCTTATGGTGATTTTAAGAGGTTTAAAAATTCTGTATTCATTCTTGTATAGGAAGTACATCAATCATATTCACCTTTTTGACTTCCTCCTTTTACCTTCCCTCTCTCGTATGTGACCTGTCCTTAGTGTGACCTGTTTTTCATGATATTGCTTGTATTTGTATTGGGTCTATATTTCACATATGAGAGAAAACATATGGCACTTGGCTTTCTGAACCTGGTTAACTTCACTTAAGATGATGTTCTCCAGTTCCATCCATTTACCTTCAAATGACAAAATTTCATTCTTTGTTTCTGAATAAAATTCCATTGTATATAAATACCACAGTTTCTTTTTTTAATTATTCATTTGTTCATATGTGTGTACATTGTTTGGGTCATTTCTCCCCCCTGCCCCCACCCTCTCCCTCCCAACCCCCTTGCTTCCAGACAGGACCTGTTCTGCGCTTTTCTCCAGTTCCATTGAAGAGTAGAAATAAGCAATAATAAGAAAGACATAGCATTTTTGCTAGTTGAGATAAGGACAGCTATACAGAGAGATTCCTACCATTGCTTTCATGTACAAATGTGTTAGAACCCAGGTTGATTCATCTCCAACTGATCTTTACACTAGTTCCTGATCCCCTTCTCATGTTGACCTCTGTCGCTTTAAGGTTTCTGTATTAGTTCCTCTGGAGTGGAGACGTCAAATGCTTTCATGTTTTAGTTTTCTGCCTATCCCCTGCATGTGTTCTCCCCTTGTCATGTGACCCAAGTCCAACAACATTGCTGTATTTGTCCTGAATCTAAAGACTGCATATGAGGGAGAACATATGATTTTTGGTCTTCTGAGTCTAGCTAACCTTGCTCAGAATGATGTTCTCCAGTTCCATCCTTTTACTTGCAGATGATAAAATTTCATTCTTCTTCATGGCTGAGTAAAATTCCATTGTGTACAAGTACCACATTTTCTTGACCATTCATCAGTAGGGGCATCTTGGTTGTTTCCATAACTTGGCTATTGTGAATAGTGCTGCAATAAACATGGGTATGCAGGTACCTTCGGAGTAACCTGTGTTGCATTCCTTTGGGTATATCCCCAGGAGTGGGATCACTGGATTATATGGCAGATCTATGTTTAGATTTTTAAGAAGTCTCCAAATTTTTTTCCAGAGTGGTTGCACCAGCTTGCATTCCCACCAGCAGTGCATGAGGGTTCCTTTTTCCCCACATCCTCACCAGCACATGTTGTTGGTGAATACCACAATTTCTTAATCCATTTATCAATAGTGGGGCATCCTACCTATGTCCATACCTTAGCTATTGTGAATAATGCTGCAATAAATATGGGTGTGCAGGTGCCTTTATTGTAACCTGCTTGCTTTACAGGATGAGTTTGGCAATGTTCCTTCTCTTTCTATTTCTTTTTTTTATTGTTTTATTATTCATATGTGCATACAAGCCTTGGGTCATTTCTCTCCCCTGCCCCCACTCTTTCTATTTCAAGGAAAAGTTTGAGAAGAGTTGGTATTAGTTCTTTGTTGAAGATCTAGTTGAATTCAGCAGTGAATCCATCAGGATCAAGGCTTTTCTTTTATGGGAGACTACTGCTGCTTCAATTTCATTGCTGTTATAGATTTATTTAGTTGATTTATATCCTCTTGCTTCAATTTTAGATCATCATGTATGTGTAGAAATTTGTTTGTTTCTTCTAGATTTTCCAATTTATTTGAATATAGGTTTTCAAAGTAGTCCCCAGTGATTCCCTGGATTTCCTTGGTGTTTGTTGTCCTCTTCTCTTTTTCTTTTCTAATATTATTAATTTGGGTCTTTTCCACCCTCATTTTAGTCAGATTTGCTAGGGGTTTATCAGTCATTATTTATATTTTCAAAGAACCATCTTTTCATTTTGTTGATTGTTTGAAAGTTTTTTTTTTTGGTGCATGTGTTTTCTTTTTTGATTCTATGTGGTTGATTTTGGCCCTTATTTTTATAATTTCTTTCCTTTTGCTAGTTTTGGGTTTAGCTTATTATTTTTTCTAAGAGCTTAAGATAAATCATTAGGTCACTTATTTGAGATATTTCTGTGTTGTTAGTACATGCATTCATAGCTATGAACTTTCCCCTTGGGGATGTCTTTGCTGTGTCCCATAGGTTCTGATAGGTTATACTTACATTTTCATTAAATTATAGGAACTTCTTGATTTCCTCCCTTATTTCTTCAATGACCCACTGATCATGGAGCAATGTGTTGTTCAGACTCCAGGTGTTTGAGTATTTTCTGCTGCTTATGTTGTTGAGGTCTAGTTTTCTTGCATTGTGGTCAGATAGTATGCAAGGGTTATTTCAGTTTTCTTATATTTGTTAAGAGTTACATTGTGACCTAAAATATGGTCTATTTTGAAGAAAGTTCCATGGGCTGCTGAGAAGAATGCACATTGTGTTGGTGTAGGATGGAATACTCTGCAGACATCTGTCAGGTCCATTTGATCTATGGTGTCATTCAGAGTTTCTTTGTTGAGTTTTTGTCTGGATGACCTAACTCTTGGTGGTAGAGGACTATTGAAGTCTCCCACCACCCTGTTTTAGGGTGTATCTATGTTTTTCAGTGGAGTAGTATATGTTTCATGAAATTGGGTACATCAACACTAGGTGCATATAAGTTAACAATTGTTATTTCCTCTTGATGTATTATTCCTTTTATTAGTATTTGTCTCTTCTGACTAATTTGTGTTTTATTTGCCTTAAGGAACTTTTTACTTCCAGGGTTTCTGTTTGATTTTTTTGAGGCTTTCCATATTTTTGTTAAGCACCTCTTTCATATCTGATACTGTCTTCTGTATTTCATTTGTCTCCTTTTTTTATAATTTCCTTGGTTTCATTTTGGAGAGGTTGACATCTTTGAATTCATTTAATTGTTTCTGTGTCTTCTCAAGTTTTTTGTCTATTTGCTCTTGGGGTTCATTGAGTTGTTTTTGTATGTCCTCTTTAAGCTTATTAAACATTCTTATCATGATTCGTCTGACCTCAGCAATTGAGGCTTCATCTTCACTTTCCACCAAATCCTCTATTTTGTGATTGTTAGCCTTTTAAGGAGTCATATTCCTCTGTCTTCTTTTTTTTTTTTTTAGCCATGTTTCTATTTTGACCTTTGCTCATGGGTTGTTGATTAGCTAGAGTCTTTTAATCACCTGTTATCTTTCCCTTGACTTAATTTCTATGCTCTGGCTAGCTTAGTTGTTAGCTAAGTTGTTTTAACGTTTCTATTCACTGATCTGGAGGAATAAGTTAGCAATAACAAATTCATGGATTCAATGCCAAACCAGTTATTTACATAATATATAAAACACTTGACAGTATTATGTATAAACAGTGGGTATTGGGAAAATAAAAGTTGTTTGCATAGAGATTAATACTTAGGTAATTAAAATGATGGGAATAGAAGAGGAGAAGGGAAGGGTTGGGATAGGTGAGGGACAGAGGAGGTATGAGGTGTGAGGGCTCTGGGGTAATAAGGACCCAATATGTGTAAAGTTATAGTTCAGTCACTGTTGGAGAGGGTGCTATTGTGAGGAATTGCAGAGGGATAGAAGGGATGAGGGTGATGTGTAGAGTTGGTATATGTTACCACTCAGTGAATGGTTAGTATGGAGGGGGTAGGTACAGTGAGGGGGAAGGGAAGGGGAGGAGAGGAAGATGAGAAGGAAGAAAGAAAGAAGAAAAGAGATAAAACAGATTTAGGGAGACAAAGGAAAGTGGAACAGGAGAGGGCTAATCAAATTAAAATGTTGACAGAATGGAAAAAGGAAAAATAAAAACTAAATATATATTTATTGTTCAAATTTCTTCCTTATTATGGAGAGGAGTGGTTTCCTCTGAGTTCTATGGGTGCACTGGAGACTTCCCTGTGATTTCTAATTTTAGTGCTATCCCTTCTAACAGGGGCTTTCTCTGTGTTCACCTCTCCTTAAGGTTGATATGCTGGGGTGTGTGGGAATCAATGGTGCTCTTCTCTATTGGATAGCTTTCAGTTGGGGGGGCAGGTTCTATCCATCAGGGTGTTTAAGACCAGGCTCTTTTTTGGGAGTTGCAATCTGAGTCAGCTTGCTTTTGTGGCTCCTTCAAAGAGCTGGTATTTGAGCAATCACCAGCCCCTTCTACATACAGGAAAAGCCTGGGAGCTTGAGTTGCGCTTTTTGGTTGACTGCTTTTCTCTGGGAGGGCAGTTTCAGCTCACTCACTACCAGTTTCTCCAAGGTGGTTGAATGTGTTATTTTCCCCTGAGTGGGGATAGGCCACCCTGCCCCCCAAAGTCTAGCTCAGATCAGGACTCCACCCCACCCTCACCAAGCAGAGGTGAATTTTTCCCTCTGTTAATCAGTCCACCAGTTTTGTCCAGGAGGGGTGCAATCTGCCCACAAGCTGCACCGGACTATGAATTCCTCCAGAGCAGATGATGTGGCATGCTCACCTGGAGAGGCTGTAGTTTCACTTGATGGTATCAGTGGTCTACCCAGGTTTGTGTAGGTAGGTGGCAGTCAAATGTTCTGTGTCCACAAATTTTTGTTGGTCAAGGACATCCCAGGTGCTTGCTGAACTTTTTCAGCAATTCTCTGCATTGAGTTTTTGCTCTTTGGAGAGAGGAAAAGAAGAAAAAAAGAGAACCAGTTCTCCAGTGGGTGGGCCAGGTATAGCTGCTGGCCTGCAGCAACTGGGCTTCCATGGCTGTTATGTACTAAAAAAAGCTAATTTAAAGGTTGTCATTTTCCATTATGCTCCCATATGTATTGGCAGTCTCTTACTTGGTGAAATAACCATGTTATCCAATCTTTGCAACCATGAATCTGAAATTTTTTTTTAGACTCATGAGAGCTCAGAATTCCAGGGTATTTTGGCTATCCGCCATCTTGGTTTTCTTCTTTATCTTTTTAAGTCACTGAAATTGTAATGGAATGCTTTGAAAAATACCTCTAGATGGAAACCTGATGATTTAGAGCTGACTTTATTTACTTTTCTTCTCTTTTGAATCATGATTCAGCTTTACCAATTTCTGGAGTGTATTTTTTCAAGGCTTCTAGTTGGGTAAGAAGATAAATGGAATATTAGTTACTCTGTTATGATCTTTAGTAAAGTTTCATGTTAGTATTTTAAGTATTTCAAGATGCTAGAATTTTTACAAGTTAATAACATATCTTTCCTCAAAATAAAAGTTAAGTTGAGCTAATACAGCTCTTACCAAAGTTTTCATTATTGCCATCATGTATTTTTACTTGTACATTCCATCAACTCTAGAAATGTCCATCTTTTTCCTGTTGTGATTCTGGAACGTGCATGCTGAAGCCAGGAGCAGAATGTAATGCAGTAATGGAGCAGTCATGCTGTAACTCTTCTTGTATGGTGAGGTTTAAGTTTATCAGCATTTTGCAACTCTATAATGAATCATGTGTAGAATACATTAGAATACTTAGATCTACAGTTTTATGCCAGAACAAATGACATTTCTTTCTTTCTTTTTTTTTAGTGGTACTGGGGCTTGAACTCAGGGCCTCATGAGGTCTGTGCAGATGCTCTACTACTGGAGCTATGCCCCACTCATTTGTTTTTATTTTGTTTTTGGGACAGGGTCTCACTATCTTTGTGCCTGGGTTGGTCTCATGCTTTTGATTCTCTTGCTTCTGCTTTCCAAGTAGCTGAGATCACAGACTGTGACTTTTTAAATAAATAAAAATAAATTTAGATTCAGATGTTTCATTTTGTAAGCATCTGCTGTGTGCCTAATGCCATATTGTCACTAATTTTATGTATTTCTTCTTCTCCTCCCGTTCCTTCCCCCTCCCTCTCCTGTCCTACTCCTCCCTGCCCTCCCATCCCTTCCTTCTTTCTTTCATTTTTGGAGATATAGCCAGGCTGTCCTTGAAATTGAGATCCTCCTGCCTCAGCTTCCCTTGTGCTGGCTTTACAGGCATGCTCCACCCTGTCTGGAAATGCTATTGTTTTTAAGCTTTAGTTGAGAGCTACTGTAGAGTTCTTCAATGCAGGAGGTTTCCATTGAAAGGAACAATTACTCCTTTACTATATCCAGTATTTATATTTATATTTATAAACAAAAATGTGGTTACTGTTTGTGATAAGTATCTGTACATATGTAGTTGGAAGATACAGTAATTTTCCATAAATGTGTAAGGAATGAAACTCACTAGAAGTAACATTTTCCAAATAGTACCTGTAGAAAAATTTAAAGTATGAACTTATTATTCACAGAAATCATTTTACTAAAGGATCACAACTTAGTTTATATGTTGAAGATGTGAACTGCTGTTCTTTGATTTCCTTTTGAGTTCTTCTAATTATTTGTGACAAGTTTCTGATATGAGAATATTACTGCTGAACTAGCTACCATTGGTCCTGCCTTAATGACTGTCCTCAATTGATAGTTTTACATTTTTTTTCTAGACTCTTATGTGGGTACATTCTTGCCTTTTTAGTTTTTTTAGTCTCAACTTTAATAATCAAGAAGTGTGATATATATGCTCATTTAAGATTCTGTAAATAAAACTTCAGAATTCTGTAGATGAAAGAATTAACTAACTATAACATAACTCAGGAAAAAGATTACAGTTGGGTTCATTCCTGAAACACTCTCATAGTTGCAATGCTTTTTTATTCACTCTTTTGTTTCTCTTCTTTCATTCTTATTTATGTATATTTCATATCTGCCGTAGAATTTGGAAATATTCCATATTACAGATTGTAGTTTAAATAAGTACTCATACACACATATGTATTAGAAATTGACTGAAGTATTTTCTCTCCAAAAGGAATATTTTTCAAAAATAAAATTGATTTTTCCTCCCTTGTGCTAAAAACCACAGAACTTTGGCTCTCATCATGTCAGATATTTTTATTATACATTTTCTTAAAATATGTTTTTTTAATCTATGATGGGTTTTTGGCAGTACTGGGGTCTGAACTCAGTTCCTTGCACTGGCATGCTGTCAACCTCTTTTTTTGCTTTGGTTATTTTTCAGATAGTGTCTTCCTGGGCTGGCCTCAGAGAATGATCATTCTCCTTATGGCCTCCTGTGTAGCAGGATGACAGGCATGGACCATCATACATGGTTTATTGGTTGAGGTGGAGCCTTGCTAACTTTCTGCCTGGACTGGCCTCAAATTGCAATCCTCTCCTGATTCTCCTCCTCCCGAGTAGCTGGGATTACAGCAATGAGCTATCATGCCCAACCTCATCTACTGTCTTAATTGAAACACACACTCAATTTGGTTTTAAATCATTAGGATAATAATTTATACAAAAGATTAATAGATATTAATGAATCAAAACTATAAATAATCAACATAAGTTTAAAGTAAGCACTGATAAACAGAACATCATATGTAATGCTTTATTTTTTATATTTTAATTTCTATTAGTTTATCAGAACAAATGATGTCTGCAGGTCTGCTCAGCATCCTGAGTGTGATATCCCTGAATACTGTAATGGAACTTCAGGGTTCTGTCCGCCTGATGTCACTATAGCAGATGGAAATATGTGTGACAATAATACTTATTTTTGTTATGATGGGGCTTGCCATAATCTTGATGAACGTTGTGAGAAAAATTTTGGAGCAGGTGAGTGTTTTTGTTCTATGTTAGTATTTGGCACTCAATATTTCTATTAACATTACCAGAATGATAGGAAATCTTTTATGTTTTACTTTTTGTTTAATACATACATCATTTTTTCCATCTTTATTGAAGTATAATTGAAAAAAATTCATGTCTTTAGGTATATGTCTTGATGTTTTGATATATGTGAAATATTTGCCATAATCAAACTAATTAAAATACCTATCACTTCACAGTTACCATTTTCTCTTTCTTCTATGTTAAAAAAAGATTCCATTGAATAATCTGAAATCATCTGTTGAGTTGTTGCAACCATTTTATTTGTTTTGACTGCATCTTAAGATCTGTCCTCTTGGTAAATTTCAAGAATGCAATATAGTATCATTTACTCTGGTCACATTGCTGTGCTTTAGAACTCCTGAACTTATTTATTTTGCATAACTCAAACTTTGCACCTCTTGACCAACTTCTTCCCATTTCCCCCTTTTCCAGTCTCTAAAAATCACCATTCTAAACTCTGCCTCTATGAATTTGATAATTTTGGATTCCACATACAAGTGAAATGATGTAGTGTTTATCTTTCTGTACTTAGCCCTCTTCCATATTCATCCATCTTGTCACAAATAGCAGGGTTTTCTCCTTTACTAAGGCTGAATAATATTTAAATGTGTACATGTCTCTATCTATGAATCATCTCAGTCATATTTTAATTTGTTTATCCATTGGTAGATATTTAAGTTGCTTCCAAATCTTGGCTGTTGTAAGTAGTGTAAACATGAGCGTGGGAATATATATCTCTTTGATGTAATGATTTAATTTCCTTTGTATACCCAGAGGTGGGATTCTGAATCTTGAGGTAGTTCAATTTTTGTTCTTTTGAGGAAGCTCCATACTGTTTCCCATCGAATCTATATCAATTTATATTTCCACCAACAATGTGCAAGAGTTCATATTCTCTACAACATTGCCAACATTTGGTAACTTTTGTCTTTTTGACAAAACAACTGTGAAAGTATAGATCACTGTGATTGTTCTTTTGTATTTTCATGATGATTTGTTATGTTGAGGATTTAAAAATTCCTTTGATGATTTTCAATTCTTTTTTGGAGAAATTTCCATTCATGGAAATTAGATGGTGATGATTACAATGATGATTGTTATTGAGTTGTATGAGTTCCTTATGCATTTGGAACTTAACCTTTTAGAAGATACATAGTCTGATAACATTTTATAAGTTGGCTTTTCACTCTGTTATTTTCCTTGCTATGCAGAAGTTAAGGAGATACCCATCTGCATTCCCTCACACACAAAAGCCCCCAAATAAATGGCTATCTTGAACTAAAATACCCTTGAGAGGGCTCCAGGGCACATTTAAGAACCTGCAGTAACACAGTGGAGCCAAAAAATGGAAGAAAAAACTATAGAGATAGAATTGCTGAGTATAGTTCATCTCCAATGTATCTGAAGATGGCTTGGAATTAGGAAGAATGGAGGGTTTGTCAGTATCAGACACTCAGCAGTTGCCACTGTGACTTTTGTGGGTCTGCCCCACAGAAGACAATGGGATCTTTTGCCACTGAAGTTATCAACGGTCATCTCTTTGTCTGACCTCCTGCAAAGGGAGATGCAATAGTATTTCCCCTGACCCCTAAGAAGCAGCCAAAGTTGTATTGTACTGGAACTTGAACTTCTACATCTCCAAACCCTGTACACACCCCTGGCCCTGAAACAGTGGCTTTTCTTCTCATACCCACTGTAGACCGCTGCTCTGTAATCATTCTGTCCTTGCTAGTGTTTCAGATGCTAGCACTGTGGTCATATTGTGCATCCCTCAGACTCTGGAACTGCTGCCAGGTAAGGTGTAGTTTTGCTGTTCTGGGTCCTGGTGTTTCTCATTGCTCTGAGCTATGGATCTTAGCTCCACAGCTATTCCATGAGTTTCCCATGTCTGGGGCATTTGAACCACAGTCACAGACGACCATCCCACCTCCTGGTAACTGGAGTTGTTGAAGCTCCTTGTGTGTTCATGCTCCTGACCCTGAACAAGACCTAATGCTATGCTGCATAAAAGAGACTCATGTTAGCTTTAAGAGGGAATGCATAGACTGAAAGTGAAAGGATGGAAGAGGTATTCTATTACATAATGATAAAGACTTCAGCTCATCTAGAAGAAATAATAATTAAAAATATATATGTACTAGACATCAGAGCACCTGAATATATAAACCAAGAATTATTAGATGTGAAGGGAGAGATAGACTACAATACAACAATAGTGGGGAACTTCCATCCATCACTTTCACAATGGACAGATCATTCTGACAGAAAATCAATTAGGAAACAGGACTTGAATTGCACTTCTGACCAAATGTACTTAATACACAAATGCCAAACATACCATCCAATAGCAAACATATTCTTCTCAAGCACATATAGAATATATTGCAGGAGAGACCATATGTTAGTCCTTAGAGAGTCTTGACAAATTTAAGAGTATTGGATTCATATCAAGAATATTCTGACAACAGTGGTATAAAATTAGAAATCAATAATATGATGAGTTTCAGAAAATTCATACATACACAGAATTAAACAACACTCTCCTCAATATCCAATGGATCAAATAAATTAAAAGAGAAATTATAAAATATACTAAGACAAATGAAGAAACACCAAACAACAAAACTTATGGGATACAGCAAAGCAGTTTTTAGATGGAAGTTTGTGAATGCATACATCAAAAGGAAGAAAGAGTTCAAATAAATAACCTAACATTATACTTCATATTATATTATATAGGAAAGGAAGAACAAACTAAGCCGAAAGTTAGTAGATGAAAGGAAATAATAAAGACCAGAGCAGAAATAAAAAAATAGACTAGAAAAATAATAGAAAAAAATGATTGAGACTTGGTTTTTTGAAAAGATAAACAAAATCAACAAACTAGACTAAGAAAAAAAAATCAGACTCAAACAAAACCAGGAAAGAGAGCACACATTATAGTGACAACAAAAACACAGAGTCCTAAGAGTTTTATACAAACAACTATGTATATGCAAGTTGGATAGCCATGAACAAATAACTAAATTCCTAGAAACATGCAGTGTACCAGACTCAGTCACATAGAAATAGAAAATCAGGACAGACCAATAACAAGTTAGGAAACTGCAAAAGTAATGAGACACCTGAGATTTAAAAAGATCCAGGACCTGATAGCTCTTTGCTGTATCGACCACTTTATCTTTATGTCTTGTTTTACAGTTTTTAACTTAAATTCTCTGTGATTTGATGTTGCTTCCATTGATCGCTTTTTGGTTTCTGTTTGTAAGGATTTTTTTCTTAGTGATTGTCAGTCAGTAGAGATAAATAAATAAGAGAATGATAACCTGATTTTCATTTTTAAAGTGTTTATTCTGATTTATGTTTTGGGTAATTACGGGGAGTGAAGAGTGCAAAGAAGGACTCAATTAGAAAGCAGTGTGGAAGAATGGAAGGTATAGAAAAGGTGAGAAGTGACCATGCTCATGGTGCCTTCAGTAAAGGGATTGTCAATAAGATTTGGATTAGATGGAGGGGGAAGGCAGTGAGGAGAGAAATGGAATCAAGGATGATTTCTATGTTTTGGCCTGCACATCTGGTTGACTAATGGGGCCATAAACTAAGCTACAGGTGTCTGGGAGATTCAAAAAGGAGTTTTGTTTTAGGATGTTGTATTTAGTTGTAAATACCTGTTGGTCAAAGATGAAGTGAGTCGGGTTCTAAAAGCTACAAGTTTAGCTAACATTTCAGTGGTGCTCCTTATTCCAGTTAATATAGAATTGCCTTCTAATATATCTAATTCTCTCTGATATTTGTCAGGGAGTATATAATGTCAAACTCTCTACTTCAATGATTGTATGAAGGATTACCTAAAGTGTTTGCAATAATTTTCCAACACCAACATTTAGTACACTAGTATTTGCAATGCACAGGTATCTTTGAAAATGCATCCACTATCTGAAAGCACTTCAGACATTTGGTAATAGAGTGTAGAGCATGTAGCTGCCATATGTAGACCATGGAAAAGGAAATTCTGCTCATTTGTATACTTGGGATGTAGTGAATGCCATTAATAGACTACCAAAATTAGGCTGAGTGAAGACTGCTAAATGATCTCACCAAAGCTCCTTTTGAAATCTGATTGCATTGTGAGGTGTGACCAGGTGGGACCTTTAAGAGGTGATTTGGTCATAAGAGCTCTGCCTCTGTCTTTGGAAATGGATTAGTCTATTCATGAATTACTGGATTAGTGAATTATATGGTTTTGTTATAAGAATAGTAGGACTTGCTTGCCCTGTCTTGCCATGTAATTCCCTCTGCCATGTCATAGTTTATACTTCAGCAGCTCTCTCTTAAACTGTATTGTCTTTTGTGTGATAGAAATAAATGAAAATGAAGCAAAAGAGCAATAACCACAAACATCGCTTTTTACTTTACTTCTTTCTCTTTCTTTAAACCTCACTAGGAAGGCATTTGATTTAGATAATACTGATGGTGATAAAGGAAATATATATAAGAACATGGATAAATATGTTTGGGTTAAAACATATTTATCACTTTGACAGGTTCAAAAAATGCTCCATTTGCCTGCTATGAAGAAATACAAGGTCATACAGACAGGTTTGGCCACTGTGGTAAGGATCAAAACAACAAATATGTTTTCTGTGGATGGAGGTATGCTATTGAAATATTTTCATGACACTTTTCTTGTGTTCTGTAGTTTCTTTAAAATTTTTTTTCTTTCTCTGTATTGTATGTTATTCATTCCAGTGGTTTCACATATCACATTTCCATGGTGATGAATCTCATATCCAAGTCTCTAGGCCTGACATGTTTCTTGTGTTAGAGGCTAAAATTTTATTCAATTTTTAAACATTTATATGTAGATGATCATTAAGCTCCTAAATCCAATCTAAAACCAAGACTCATAACACTCACTGAACCTTTTCTCTTATAAAACCTTTTCTGCTTAGAAAAATGGTTTCCCCATATACTTAGTTGTTTGCACAATAGGAAGACTGCTCAGTGTCCATAAAATTAATTTCAATCTCTCCTACATCTGAAGAAGTAGCTCTTTGATGCTTTTGTCATGAATTTAGTTAAACAAAATATTTACTATGAACCTACTATGTGTCAGATACTGGATAAGTAATATTCAGCAAAACATACTCATGTACTCATGGAGTTTGTAGACTGAGTAGAAATACCATGTGGTTTCATGTTTCCTCAACTCCTTTATGCTGTTGACTTGTTTATAAATGTGTCATTCTTCTGTTGAAAACTTACCACTTTGTAACTTTTGACTCAGATATAGCATACTCCCTATGGAGTTTCCATAATTGCTAAGTTAGAATGCATCCTTATCTTAAATTTTCATAAGGGTTTATTTCATCTGTAGCATCTTAAATGGAATTTGTAACAGATTTAATATCAGACTGTGAGGTCCATGAGGCTACAGGTAACAAACCTAGTCACCATTCTATCCCTCTACAGGGAGACATAAAATGTTGGGGTGAATTAATTATTTGACAATAAATGTACAATCAACACACTAAAAAAAAAGACTATCAGTACTATTGAAAGATAACTTTAGATCAATGGATTATACATTTTTTACTTTTTTTGCCTTAAATGTTAACTTCAACAGAATTCATTTTCCCTAAGTATATTGCCATAAATGGAGAACCATTGTTTTGTCAAAGAAAGCATACATAGATCATTCCTAATATGCCTAATACATAATAATCATATCATTTTACTATGTTTACAGGAATCTCATATGTGGGAGATTAGTTTGTACTTACTCTAAGCGAACTCCTATATCTTATTCTCACGAGGCCCATTCTGTGATTTATGCTTTCGTACGAAATACCATATGTGTAAGTGTAGATGCTGGAACCACTGATCCATTAATGATCAAAAGTGGCCCTCACTGTGATGAGGACAGGGTAAGTGACTTAATACTCATTACTTCAATCAATATTTTCATTTAAGTACAAAATTTTAATTTGCTGATTAGTGCTATATAACCCTGAATATTTAGAAGACAGAAATGAAAAAGTTTAATTGATCTTTAGCTAGTAAGAGGGCAATAGGAATGCTTATCTCCTTCAGAATTTCATTGTTACACATAAGTGTTTGGGCTGGTGTGAGGAGAAAGAAAGCTTTGTGTTGTGGTTAAGAACTTCACACTGTGGAAGCTCACTTTTCTTCTGAGAGTTAGTCTTTGTGGCTGTGGGGATTAGAGCACATTTGAAATTGGAATGCCCAGAACCGTATCTTCACCTTTTATTATTTGACATTTTGCAAGTTATCTAAGCTGTCTGAGATGTTTTAATTGTATGTAAATTGAGGATTATAATAGCATTTATTGTCTTTTTGGGCTTTTTTTTTAATCATTTTTGCATTTACTTACAGGTGCATACATGATTTGGGCCCCCTCCCCCCACCTCTGAGCAAAACCTGTTCTGCCTTGTTGTTCTCTGATTTTGTAGAAGAAAAACATAAAAGATAATAAGAAAAATATGACATTTTTGCTAGATTTGAGATAAAGATAGCTATATAGGGAGATTTCCTTATGTTGTTTCCATGAACGTGTGTATTACAACCCAAATTGGATTATCTCTACCAGAACTCTTCACTACTCCCTGGTCTCCTTCCCAGAGTGACCTCAGCCAGTTTAAGATTACTATATTTGTTCCTATACAGTGAGCACATCAACCACATCCAAGTTTTTGGTTTCTTTCCCTTACCCTAACCCTCCCATGTGCAGTCTCCCCTTAGTGTGTAACCTGTGCCCAATAATATTACTGCATTTGTTTTAGGTCTATAATCTGCATATGAGGGAGAACATGCAATTTTTGGCCTTCTGCGCATAACTTCACTTAAGATGATGTTCTCCAGTTCCATCCTTTTTCCTGTGAATGACAAAATTTCATTCTTCTTTGTGGCTGAGTAAAATTCTATTGTGTATAAATACCACATTTTCTTAATCCATTCATTGGTAGTGGGGCATCTTGGCTGTTTCCATAACTTGGCTATTGTGAATATTGCTGTAATAAACATGGGTGTGTAGGTGCCTTTGTAGTAATCTGGGTCACATTCCTTCAGGTATATCCCTAGGAGTAGGATTTCTGGATCATATGGAAGATCTACTTTTAGTTTTTTAAGAAACCTCCATGTTGTTTTTCATAGTGGAAACTCACCAGCAGTGTATGAGGGTTCCTATTTCCTGCATCCTTGCCAACATTATTTGTTGTTGGTGTTTTTGATGATAACTGTTCTAACAAGAGTGAGGTAGAATCTAAGTGTGGTTTTAATTTGAATTTTCTTTATGGCCAGGGATGGTGAGCATTTTTTCATGTGTTTTTTTAGCCATTTGGACTTCTTCCCTTGAACAAGTTCTGTTGCCCATTTCTTTATTGGATCACTGATTTTTGGGGAGTTTAATTTTTTGTATATTCTGGTTATCAGAATGTATAGCTAGCAAAGATTCACCCATTCGGTGGGTGGCCTCTTCAATTTAGAGATCATTTCTTTGTTGTGCAGAAGTCTTTAAAATTCGTGTAGTCCCATTTGTGAATCCTTTCTCTTAGTTGCTGGGCTGCTGGAGTTCTACTGAGGAAGTCCTTCCCTATACCTGTTGCTTCCAGTGTATTCCCTGCTCTTTCTTGTACTAACTTGAATTTTCAGGATGATATTGAGATGATACAAGAACCAGATGACAGGCATGGATCTAGTTTCAGTTTTCTGCAGGAAAATATCCAGTTTTCCCAGCAACATTTGTTGGAGAGACTGTCTTTTCTCCATCGTATGTTTTTGGTGCCTTTGTCAAAGATTAGGTGAGTGTAGTTGTGTGGATTCATATCTGGGTATTCTGTTCTATTATACACTGATCTTCATGTCTATTTTTGTGCCAGTACCTGCTGTTTTTATTGCTATTGCTTTGTAAAATAGTTTGAAGTCAGGTATTGTGACACCTCCAGCATTGCTCTTTTTACTGAGTATTGCCTTGGCTATTCATGGTCTTTTGTGTTTTCAAATGAACTTTAGGGTTGATTTTTCATTTTCTGTGATGAATGTCATTGGGATTTTGATGGGAATTGTGCTGAACATGTATATTGCTTTTGGTGGTGTAGCTATTTTCACTATGTTGATTCTGCTAATCCATGAGCATGGGACATCTTTCCACCCTCTGTAGTCTTCCTCAATTTCTTTCTTCAGAGGTTTGTAGTTCTCCTTTAGAGGTCATTCCCATCCTTTTTAAAGTTTTTTCCTAGGTGTTTGATTTTTTTGAAGCTTTTGTAAATGGAATTGTTTTCCTATTAATCTGATCATTTTTGCTATATAGAAAGGCTACTGATTTTTAAAGTTGATTTTGTATCCTGCTATTTTGCTGAAGCTATTTATGGTTTTTGGGTGGAGTTTTTCAGGTCTTTAAGGCAAAAGATCATGTCATCTGTGAATAGAGATAATTTGACTACTTCTTTACCTATTTGTATTCCTTTTATTTCTTCTTCTTGCCTTATAGTTCTGGCTAGGAATTCCAGGACTATGTTGAATAGGAGTGGAGATAGTGGGCACCCTTGTCTCATTCCTGATTTCAGGGGAAATGGTTTTAGTTTTTCACCGTTAAGTATGATGTTGGCTGTAGGTTTGTCATATATAGCCTTTACAATGTTGAGGTACATTCCTTCTATTCCTAGTTTTCTTAGAGCTTTTATCATGAGTGGTGTTGGATCTTGTTGAAGGCGTTTTCTGCATCTATTGAGAAGATCAAGTGGTTTTTGTATTTGCTTCTATTAATGTGCTGTATTACATTTATAGATTTGCATATGTTGAACAACTCCTGCATCCTTGGGATAAAGCCAACTTGGTCGTGATGAATGATCTTTCTGCTAAGTTGTTGGATTTGGCTTGCCATTATTTTATTAAGGATTTTTGCATCAATGTTCATTAAGGAGAGTTCCTGTAATTCTCCATTTTGGATGTATCCATGTCCAGTTTTAGGATGAGTGTAATACTTGCTTCAAAGAATGAGTTAGGCAGGAGTATTGGTATTAGTTCTTCTTTGAATGTCTGGTAGAATTCAGTGGAGAATCTGTCAGGTCCTTGGACTTTTCTTTTTTGGGAGACTTCATTGCTACTTCAATTTCATTACATGTTATAGATCTGCTCATGTGGTTAATATTCTCTTGGTTCAGTTTTGGATGGTCATAAGTATCTAGAAATTTGTCAATTTCTTCTACATTTTCCAATTTATTTGAATATAAGTTCTCAAAGTAGTACCTGATGATTCTCTGGATTTCCTTGGTATTTGTTGTTTTCTCCCCTTTTTCGTTTCTGATTTTACTGATTTGGGTCTTTTCTCTCTTCATTTTCATCAGATTTGCTAGGGGTCTGTCAGTTTTGTTTATTTTTTCAAAGAACCAGCTTTTTTATGAGACTTTTTTTTTCATTTTTCTTTTATTATTCATATGTGCATACAAGGCTTGGTTTATTTCTCCCCCCTGACCCCACCCCCTCCCTTACCACCCACTCCACCCCCTCCCGCTCCCCCCCTCAATACCCAGCAGAAACTATTTTGCCCTTATCTCTAATTTTGTTGTAGAGAGAGTATAAGCAATAATAGGAAGGAACAAGGGGTTTTGCTGGTTGAGATAAGGATAGCTATACAGGGCATTGACTCACATTGATTTCCTGTGTGTGGGTGTTACCTTCTAGGTTAATTCTTTTTGATCTAACCTTTTCTCTAGTACCTGTTCCCCTTTTCCTATTGGCCTCAGTTGCTTTTAAGGTATCTGCTTTAGTTTCTCTGCATTAAGGGCAACAAATGCTAGCTAGTTTTTTAGGTGTCTTACCTATCCTCACCCCTCCCTTGTGTGTTCTCGCTTTTATCTTGTGATCATAGTCCAATCCCCTTGTTGTGTTTGCCCTTGATCTAATGTCCACATATGAGGGAGAACATACGATTTTTGGTCTTTTGAGCCAGTCTAACCTCACTCAGAATGATGTTCTCCAATTCCATCCATTTACCAGCGAATGATAACATTTCGTTCTTCTTCATGGCTGCATAAAATTCCATTGTGTATAGATACCACATTTTCTTAATCCATTCGTCAGTGCTGGGGCATCTTGGCTGTTTCCATAACTTGGCTATTGTGAATAGTGCCGCAATAAACATGGATGTGCAGGTGCCTCTGGAGTAACAGTCTTTTGGGTATATCCCCAAGAGTGGTATTGCTGGATCAAATGGTAGATCGATGTCCAGCTTTTTAAGTAGCCTCCAAATTTTTTTCCAGAGTGGTTGTACTAGTCTACATTCCCACCAACAGTGTAAGAGGGTTCCTTTTTCCCCCGCATCCTCGCCAACACCTGTTGTTGGTGGTGTTGCTGATGATGGCTATTCTAACAGGGGTGAGGTGGAATCTTAGTGTGGTTTTAATTTGCATTTCCTTTATTGCTAGAGATGGTGAGCATTTTTTCATGTGTTTTCTGGCCATTTGAATTTCTTCTTTTGAGAAAGTTCTGTTTAGTTCACCTGCCCATTTCTTTATTGAAGAACCAGCTTTTTGTTTCATTGATTCTTTCTATGGTTTTTTTCCTTCTGATTGTTTTGGGTTTAGTTTGTTCTTGTTTTTCTAGGAGTTTGAGATACAGCATTAGGCCATTTATTTGAGATCTTTCTGTGTATTTAGTATATGCATGCATGGCTATAAAGGTTCCTCTTTGGCCTGCCTTTGCTGTGTCCCATAGGTTCTGATAGGTCGTGTTTTCATTTTTTTTAAATTTCAGGAATTTTTTCATTTCTTCTTTTACTTCTATGACCCACTAATTGTTGAGCAATGTGTTGTTCAACCTCCAATTGTGTGCATATTTTCTGCTGCTGCTTTTGTTGTTGAGTTCCAGTTTTATTGCATTGTGATGAGATAGTGTTATTTCAATTTTCTTATATTTTTTGAGGCTTTCTTTGTGTCCTAAGATATGGTCTGTTTTGGAGAAAGTTCCATGGGCTGCTGAGAAGAATGTATATTGTGCTGTTGCAGGGTGGAATATTCTGTAGACATTAGTTAGGTCTATTTGATGTATAGTGGCATTTAGTCTAGGATTTCTTTGTTGATTTTTTTTGGTCTGAATGACCTGTCTATTGGTGATAGGGGGTATTAAAGTCTCCTACTATCACTGTGTTGGAGTCTATATGTGGTTTTAAGTCTTTTAAGTGTATGTTTGATGAAATTGGGTACACTGACATTGGATGCATATAGGTTGATAATTGTTATTTCCTTTTGGTGTATTTCCCCTTTTATTATTATGAAGTGTCCTTCTTTATCTCATTTGATCAATATAAGTTTGAAGTCTACTTTGTCTGAGATAATATTGCTACTCCTGCTTATTTTGGGGGGCCATTGGCTTGGTAAATCTTCTTCCAGCCTTTCACCCTAAGCCAGTGCTTGTTTATGTCAATGAGATGGGTCTCCTGTAAACAACAGATTTTTAGATCTTGCTTTTAAATCTGGTTTGCCAAATGCTGCCTTTTGAAGGGGGAGTTGAGTCCATTGACATTCAGTGTTAATATGTATGTTGTGACTCCTTCCATTTAGTTGTTTTTGCTGTTTAAGGATTTGCATGTGTGCAGCCGAATCAATGCTACTCTCTGATTACTTGTCTTGTCTATTCCTGTAGTTTAATACTTCCTGTCTTCTTGTGGTTTTGTTTGCTTTCATCTTCTGTGTGTAGAATTCCTTATAGAATCATCTGTAGTGGTAGCTTAATGGTTATACATTATTTTAGTTTCTGTTTATTGTGGAAGACATTTCTCCATCAATTTTGAATGATAGTTTTGCTGGGTAGAGTATCCTAGGGCTGAAATTATTCTCATTTAGTGCACAGAATACCTCACTCTATACCTTTCTTGCTTTTAAGGTTTCTGTTGAGACATCTCCTATTATTTTGATGGGATCACTTTTATAAGTTATTTGTCTTTTCTGTCTTACAGCCTTCAACATTCCTTCTTTGTTCTCTGTGCTAGTTGTTTTAATGATAATATGCCATGGAGAGGTTCTGTTTTGGTCAAGTTTGTTTGGTGTCCTGGAGGCTTCCTGTTCCTGAATGGGCAACTCTTTCTCAAGATTTGGGAATTTTTCTGTTATTATTTTATTGAATATATCATGTATCCATTTGGCTTACACCTCTTCTCCTTTTATAATGCCCATGATTCTTAGGTTTGGTCTTTTGATATGGAGTCCCTGAGTTCTTGCATATTCCTTTCATAGCTCTTGAGTTGTTCAACTAAGAGTTCTGTTTTTTCTTTAATATCTATTTTATCTTCAAGCTCTGAGATTCTGTCTTCCACTTGTTCTAGTCTGCTAGAGTGGCCTTCCATTGTATTTTTTATTT
Organism: Castor canadensis; assembly: GCF_047511655.1. Lineage (NCBI taxonomy): Eukaryota > Metazoa > Chordata > Mammalia > Rodentia > Castoridae > Castor > Castor canadensis. Next base: position 57,561,332 of record NC_133399.1, on the reverse strand, counting down.
GACTAAAGGGACATTTTGTTTCCAGGATTTCTGTTTGATTCTTTTTTCTGAGGTTTTCCATATCTTTGTTCAACTCCTCTTTTATATCTTGTGTTATCTTCTTTATTTCATCTCTCTCTTTTTTTATAGTCTCCTTTGTTTCACTTTGGAGTTTGCTGAAGTCCTCTCTGAGTTCATTCAATTGTTTCTGTGTCTTCTCAAGTTTTTTTTTTGTGGTGTCTTGATATTTCTTGAGTGCATCTTGCACTTTCTGGTTAACCATGTCTTGTAGCTTCTCATGAGTTTCTCTGTGATCTCACCCATGATTTCCTCATTGAGAGATTTTTTGTGGGTGTCACTGAACTCAGTAGTGACATTTATCATTGTTTCATTGGGGTCAGGAACTGGGTATTCATTTTCTTCATTTCCCAGTAAATCCTCTATTGAATTGGGTTTTTTTGAGGAGTATAGTTTCCTTTCCTTCTTCTTCTCCCCATCACTCCAGTTGATGCCATGCAACTATGTTCTTGATTGGCTGTTTGGCAGTTTTACTGGCCTGTTTTCTCTCCCTTGATTTAATTTTTGCATTGTGTCTATGTTAGTTGTTAACTAGTTTGATGTGCTGTTTCTGTCCCCAGCCTGGGAGGTGTAAATTAGCAATAACAAGTTCACAAGCTAAATGCCATAGTAGTTATTTACATATTATGTAGAAAACCTCTTGGTGATAATCTCTATAAACAGTGGGAGTTGGGGAGGGTAATGGTTGTTTGGGCAGAGATAGAAACTTTGGTAATTGGTAAAGGTGGCATTAAAAGGGGGAGTAGGGTGGGTATGAGAAGAGGTATTGGAGCTGCTAGGTTTTGGGGCCCTTGTTTGTGTTTGGGTGTAGTTCTGCTGTTGTAGTAGTGGGTGCTTGTGTCAGGGATTTCAGAGGGCTGGGGGTGTGTACAATTGGTACAGTAGGCTAGTCAGTGGGTGGTGAATGTGTAGGAGCAAGGGGTACTGTGGTGACAGGTAGGGGAAGGTGAGGAGGGGTCAGGCAAAGACAGAAGGAGAGAGTGGATGAGAAGGGGAAGAAAGAATAGTTGGGGGCAGAACAATGTGTTGCAACACGAGAAAAGGAGAGAAAGTGAAGGGGGTAAGAATAGGGTTAAGAAAATAGTAATGATAAAATGATACAAAAAAATAAAAGAAAAACCAGGTACAGCAACCACAAAAAGTTCAGTCTGCTTGGTAAAAGTTCTGGACTTAGTCCTTTGGTGTCCAATCCTGGTATTGGCGCTTGGTATTCTGGGCTTTGTGGGGAAGGGTACTGCCCCTCTTGTCAGACAGCTTGGGGAGGAGACGGCTAGAGGTTTTTTGGTTTTTTGTTTTCCACTTTCCTTGGTCTTATGGGCCATCCATTGTAAGTGGGAACTCTGAAATAGTCTCACCAGATGGCTGGCTTGTGAGCAGTATTTGTTCCTTCTGTCCACAGAGCAGGTTGCAATTTGAACCTGTATTAGCTCATTATCAGTTTGTGCAAGGTGGTCTGATCTGTTGTTTTTGCCAGGTGGCAGCTGTGTTGCCCTACCACTGCAACCCCGTCTGGTCAGCTGCTCCCCAGCAAGGTGGGGCAATTTAGTTTTGAGTACTGCCCTCAGTCCCATGGGACTAGCTCAGCAATCCACCACACCCTGCTTTAGGAGGTTGGCTTTTTGCCCCACCCCTGCTCTCAGCCTCTGTTCCTTACCCCTCCTTCCTTTGCTGAGAGTTCAGCTTCTTGCCCCACCCCCATTCTCCAGGGTTGGTTCAACGCTCCACCCCACCCCCACTGTTGATGGTAGATTACAATTCACTGTTTATGCTTTCAGTTTTGTTCAGTGTGTGTGTGTGGGGGGGGTGTTCAATCTGCCCAGGGGCTTCACTGGATTATGTTCTGGAGGGTGGGTGAGGGAGTCATGTGTGGTGAGTGTTGCTCACCTGATGCAGATTTACTCATGCAGCTTTGAAGCTGGTTGGCAGGCAAGAATGGTGTGCCACTTTTCTCAAGCAGACACCTATTTGGACTGGGTTCAGCCCAGCAGGTGTAGGTAGGCTTTCCATGGGTCAGGGGTCTAGAATGTCACAGGGTTCAGTTCTGTTTGATGCTCTATCTTCTGCTTTTTGAAAATAAAAAAGAAAGAAAAAGAAAGAAAGAAAGAAAAGGGAGAAATGGCCAGGGGGCTGATGTGCCCTATTGGCTGTGTCACACTGGGATTTTCCCAGCTGTTAGGTGCAATTAATAGCTGTTTTAAGATTTAGTCCTTGAATTTTATGTGCACCTAAGGTTTTGGCAGTTATTATTTTGGCTTGAAACAATCAGAATTACCTAAGTGTTGCTCCCATGTCTTGAAGTGGCTTCTGAAATCATGGAGCTCAGGAATTCTGATCCCCGCATTTACTGTCTTAAAGATTAAATGAGATAACATGTAAAGTATTTAGCACAATGCCTTGTACATGGTAGGAGCTAAATATAACATAGCTTTTTTTTCTTTTGTCAGCACTTGAGGTTTGAACTTAAGGACTTGCAAGTGCTCTACCACTTGACCCATGCCCCTAGTCCTTTTTACTTTAGCTATTTTTGTTTTTAGCTAGGGTCTTTCATTTTTGTCTGGGCTGGCCTTAGATGGCAATCCTCCTACCTGTGACTTCTACATAGCTGGATTATAGAAGTATACAATGCTGCATGACTTACTTGTTGAGATGGGGTCTCACTGACTCCTTCCCCTCACCCACTCACACAGACTGGCCTCAAACGTCAATCCTCCTGGTGTCCACCTCCTGAATAGCTGGAATTATAAGCACGAGTCATTGTGGCTGGCTGATTTGGCTATTATTACTGATTTTAACATTATACTTGATTATCACTGAAATCAACCAAAACCTGGGGAAGACAGCAGAAATAAATTTAATTTCATTTAATTCCTGACTATACCTGTGTTCATGAGGAACCCTAATATAGTATAAAGCATAGGCTTTAATGGAAGATACAAATGATTGAATTCTGATTCTGCCTCTTATGTGGTAGATGATCTTGCATAAATTATTTATAGTTTAAATAAAGTTTATTGTAGGTAAACGTCTCATTTGCATTGGTTTTCTTACCATACCTGAGAATCATAAATACCTTTCATGAAGGAGGTCTAGTCCTGGGGCTCAATAGATCTATTTAGGCCAAGTACCCAAAACAGCTAAAATGTAGCAATTCAACAGATGTTTTCAGATTAGTCAATGGGTAATTTAGAATAGAATCTTTTTTTTTTCAACATGGAAAGTTCTTCTCAGAGAAAATGTATGAAAAGAAATTCTACCAGGTGGTTTTTAATGATAGTGTAAATCATACTTAGTTTCTGTGAGCTTATGTCCTTTGTAGGGGGACTTCACCTCAATCTCAACAGGACCTGGCCAGCAGTAGGCACTACATTACGGAGAGTATGCCGTTGTGACGGGGACCGGTGGGAGAGCTCAGACAGCACAGGCTTAGAGGGTTAGATGCTTGCAGTAGCAGAGGTCTCATGAAGCTATACCTTTGGAGTGAGCTGCACTGTGCTTTAATGTTTAAAATGAAATCATTTTCACATTCCTTATCTCATTTTTAACCTGAAGCAAACTTAAATGCTATTTTTTTTAAAAAGAAAAAGTAATGTTATACTCAAGTAAGAAAACTGAAATTTAGGGAGATTGAGATTTTTCTAAGTAGTCCTCTGGTTATTATATCTTAAATTTGACAGAATTATTTCTAGATTTTTATTACATTCTATAGGCTAATGTATGTCCTTATTAGATTTTAATAAAATGTGTATTATTAAAGACTTAGGGGACTCTAACAATAGCTCATATTTTATGAAAACTGAATTTATGCCATAATGATAGGAAATAAGTTTCCTTCCTATGAGCACTTTTGGCATGTGCAGTAAGTAGAGGATATTCTTCTTATTGTATGGTTGGGAATAGGTTTGTTGGACTTCATGTTATTTTACTTTAAAAAGTAGTTCATTGGTTATGATTTGTTTTGTTATGACCAATTTTGTTTCCCTGAAAATCCTACCTCTCTGCCTTTAATCATTTTTGAAATAATTTAAATAAACAATTAATGTAAAAGACTTTGTATTTTCACAGCAAAATTTAGTGGAGTTACAGAATGCCCATATTGTTTTTGTCCCCTGTCTCTACTCTCCATAGCTCATACGTGAACAGTGTATTTGTTACAGCTCATACAACATTATCAGAGTCCATTGTCTCCATTAGGGTTACCTGAAATTACCCATAAATACTTTGCAATTAATCAATACATTTAAAATACCATACTGATCAAAGAAGAATTCCCAAGAAAAACTTAAAATATTTTAAGCTAAATGAAGACATAACTTGGTAAAATTTGAGGAATGCTGTAAAAGTAACACTGTGAGTGAAATTTATAGCATTGAATTGTTATGATTTTATGTCACATTAATTGCTAATTATGATGTGATGATGGCTGCACCCCTCTGAATTGGAAACTTCTTTGTGCTTTTTTTTAAAGATATGCATAAATCATATATGCGTAGAATCCAGAATGATTAAGAGCCAATCTGAAAATTGTGCAAAACAGTGCTCTGGACATGGAGTAAGTAGGAGCCTGGATCCTGGAGTTACACCTCTCTTGGGTGCTTTTTAAGAACCCTGATTAATTTATCAGTGCTCATTTGGTTCTTAGAAAGAGCCAGACACATTGGAGCTGAATTGCATAACTAAATTCAGCAGCTACAATTAGTGCTAAATAACACTTTGGGTTGAATTGAATAGCTGATGACTTAAGTTTATTGTTATAGTGTTTACTTTTCAAAGATATTAAATACTTAAATACATAAACTTGTTCTCAAAAGGAAGAAAATTCCTGTGCCCTGAGCACACAGGGTCGTGAGAAACTTGATTTTATCTCTCTTTTTAAAAATAGATTTTATTTTTTGAAGGTTTAGATTCACAGCAAAATTGAGTGGGAAGTACAGAGATTTTGCACAGTTCCCCCATTTATACACTTCTCACAATTTCAACATAACACGTTAAGAGTGCTAGAATTGATGATAGATGTTGACATATTGCCCAAAGTCTATAGTTTACATTAGAGTTCACTCTTGGTTTGATAAAATCTATGGGTTTTGGCAAATGTACAATGACACATATCCACTATTATAATATCCTGAAGAGTGTTTTCATTGCCCTAAAAACTTTTAATAAGATTTTAAGACAGTTTACATTTAGATTTATTATTGAGAGCAATGTGGTAAGGCCTGTAATTTTGTTGGTTTTTATTCTGGTTGATTTAAATACTGTTTGTTATTTTCTTTTTCCCTTGTTCATCTTAGGGGTTTGCTAGCTCACTGAGTTGGACGTGATTGATTCTTTCCTAATTCTCATTTGTTCATATCTTCTTCCTGTGAGATTTATTTTTTCCCAAGCTCTCATGATTGTAACTGTCTTTCTTCCTTATATGTGTGTAGGATTCCTCTGACTATGTTCTGCAATGTTGACTTAGTGGTCATGAATTGCTTACTTTGTTCTTATTGAAGGTCTTTATTTCTCCTTTGAGTTAAAGGATAATTTAAAGGATAATTTTGCTGGATGGCAGTTATTTACTCTCAAGGCTTTAAAGTATGTCATTCTATGTTCTCCTGGATTTTCAGCTTTCTTCTGAGAAGTCTGCTGTTATTCAGACAAGTTTACCTTTGTAAGAAATAAGGTGCTTCTCTCTTGTAGCTTTTAATATTATTTCATTTTCCCCCCTGTACTCTTGCTATTTTAGCTATAATATGACATGGAGAGGTTCTTTTTCCTGATCATGTCTATTTGGGGTTCTGAATGCTTCCTGTACTTGTGTGTCTATTTCCCTAGATTTGGGAAGTTTTCTGTTGAAATTTCAAAGAATAGGTTTTCTATGACTTTAGTTTGTATCTCAGCTCCTTTTTCTACCCCATGGATTTTTAGGTTTGGTCTCTTGATCATGTCCCAGAGTTATTGAACATTGATGGCCATGATTGCTTATTTTTTTCTTTTTGATACATGAATGTAAAAATTGATTGTCCTTATCTGCAATTCCTGATGTTTTAGTCTATTGGAAATGCTTTCCACTGTTTTTTAAAAAATTTGATTTAATGATATTTTCATTTTCAATACTTCTATTTGACTTTTTTTCTAATCTCAGTTTTGCTGCTGAATTTTCCATCAAAATTCATGTTTTTACATTGACACTTAGAAACAATTAAGACCCCAGAAATGGAGATGTGTTTTATATTAATTTGAAGGGTAGCATAACATAGCAATCAAGAGCAAGCTCTCTGTTATCAGACTGCTTCCTGTAAATCTTGGCTCCATACTTCTTAGCTGTTTGACTTTGGGGATGCTAAACTTGAATGCCTCAGTTTCTTTATTCCTAAGGAGGAGGAATAATAGTTCCTACCTCACAGGGCTGCTGTGTTTATTGAGTCAATCCACGCAGAGTGCTCATAACAGTGATTCACAGATAGTAAGCACAATTAATGTGTTTGCTGTGATGCCTTTTTGGACTCTAATAGCATTTGCTTAAAATGAAACAAACAGATTTAATTCCTAGAGAAGAGCAGTCTTTTTAAATTTTTTAAAATTTTTATTGTTGTACTGGGTACATTGTGACATTTACAAAATTCTTACAATATATCATAGTTGAATTCACCCCTCCGTCATTCAAAGGGCAGTTTTATGCAGTAATGTTTTGTGACCCGCAGAAGGGAAAAGCCCTTGTTTGTAAGGGCAAATACTTGAACATGAAGTCACTGACATGGAGATGGCAAGAGACGCACACAAATCATCTCTGGGAACTGGTACTAGTGGTCTCAAGCATACCACTGGAAGAATTAGTAGCACACATTTTTAAACTTGCATGTTACATTTGCAGGTAAACATTTGAAGGTGTGACATTTTCTTGATGCATAGGACCCTCACCTTACAGTTTTCCTTCATTTTTTTCTGACTTCCTTCCTTTCCTCCTCCCTTCCTTCTTGCCTTCCTCCCCTCCCTCTTTCCTTCCCTCCCTCTTCTTCCTTCTCTTTTTTTATCCTTCCTTTCTTCCTCCCTTCCTTCCTGTCTTTCTTTCTTTCCTCCCCTTCCTCCCTCCTTCCTCCTTTCTTTCCTCCCTCCCTCCCTCCCCTCTTTCCTTCCATTGTATTTCTTGTGTTTTAGTCTGAAAAACGCAATCATTCATTTTAGTGAAATTATCTTTCTAAATAAATTATGTAAATAAGATTACACCAGGTTAAGGTACAACAGTAAACATGATGCTCTACCTCATAATTTCAATGTAAAAATATTTTTTAAAAAGTCATTTAATTTTTTAAAAATACTGATCCTAGGTGTGCACTTCTGAAGGTAACTGCCACTGTTCTGAAGGCTACGAGCCTCCAAATTGCCAACAACCTGTTCCAGGAGGTCTTTTATTACCTAAAGAAAAAGGCAAGTACCCATCTGTTAAGATAGCCATTTAATAAAATTCGAAAATTGCTTATTTCACTAAAATAAATTCAGATTTTTGTCACCTGAAAAAGACTAATAATGTATATAATTAAAAGGCAATTACATTTATCTCAGAGAATGGCAACTACATAGCCCTCCTTAATCTTACACAATATTTTGTCAAAATGTTGATTGAAGTGGAATATCTTTGAAACTTTCTTTACTTATATCATAGACATTTTTAAACCTGTTCCTCCACCTTGATTCTGGAATTTCAGCTCTAAACAAACATATATTCTATGGCTAGCACTGTGACTATGTTTCTGTTACAGAAGAAATTGAATGGAAGATAAGATTTTACTCTTGATGAAGTTTATAGTACAAATGAAAACAGTCTACAAATTGCTGGTAGTAGATGACAGAAGAGACACTAGCAAGATGCTTTGTTTGCTTACTGTGCCTTGAGTTTCTGTCATTTATGAGACTGCAGAGTTTTCAAATACTATTGAACTCTTAATGTATGATGTGTGCCATTCTAGCACTGGGGATGTAAAGTAAACAAATCAAATGCTTTTCATGGAGCATAAAGACTAAATTTAGGTCTGTAGACCCCGTGCTAACAAGTGGGAGAAATGGGGCTGGGAATCAAGCTTCCTGATTTTTATCTTGGTGCTCTCTGAAGTAGAACTTCAGTGGCTGAATAAATAAAAGCACAGCTCTAAGGTCAAAGCCAACAATCTGCTAACTAACAATGGGGCGTATACTAACTAGTATCATGCAATGATTTGATAATCCAGTCCTTTGAAGACCTTGTAGCAAGGCAAATGTGAGTAGCTTTGTGATTCAACCACCCCGCATTTTATATCACTGAATTTTTGGGCTCACTTGCAGTGCTGCAATGAGATTTTCCGGCAGCTGCTGTATCATGTAGAATACTGTAGAACTTTCTGGTGCTTGGTTTCCAGGTTTTTAGAAAAGAAAGGTTTTAGATATAGTTTCAAATATTATGGTTCTGTAGTAATTTTTCCATGTTCCTCAACTAACAAAGATGAAGAATATTTCAATGAATTTGTTGCAACTTGAAAGTGGCATGGGACAGTTTAGTTTTTAATGCACTGCTTATTTTTAGGTTCCATCATGGAAACAGCTCCTACAAAGGCTAAAAAGAAATGGCTTCTTGGTCTCTATATTGGCTTGCCTGTTCTTATGGTAGCAGCCATGATAGTTGTGGCATGGAATAATGTGAAAACATGGCTCGCCAAGGAAGAGGAATCCCTAAGTAGCAAGTAAATCAAACTTGTGTTCCAGAGTTAAACTTTAGTAACATTTGAGATGAATGCTATGCTTTTCTTATTAATTTAAATTCCCACTGTTTTCTGACATACACTTTTTTTTGGTAGTCCTGAGGTTTGAACTCAGGGCCTCATGCTTGCTAAGGCACTTGAGCCACTCTAGTGGTAGAGGGCTTGAGCCACTCTACCAGCCCTTTTCACATTGGTTATTCCAAGGTGGGGTCTTGCATTATGCCCAGGTTGGTGTGGCCTGAGCTCCTCCTGTTTGTGCTTCCTGGAATAGCTAGGATGGGAGGCGTGTACCACTGTGCCGTGCCTAACATGAAGTTTAATTCTAAAACTTCTCCCTTACATATAATTTTCTTTATACTTTGGATCTAGAAAAGAAGTAAATTTTTTTCAAGTGCTTACTTGGTTGATATGCTCCAATTTATTTATTAATTTTCTATGGTGCTAGGATATGAACTCAGGACCTCACACTAGGAAAGTGCTCTACCATTTGAGAAGCTCTGCCAGCCTTTCAAATATGGTCTTCCACTTTTTGCCTGGCACTGTGATTTTCCTACCTCTATCTCCCACATAGCTGGGATTACAGTCATGTACAACCATACCCAACCCTCTAGGGTTTTGGAAGGAGCTTTATATTTCTATTGGTTCAAATTGTCCTTACACTTACTGTTTTTTCTATTTGATAATTTGCTGAAGTTTTCACGGTGTTGTGGCTTTCCATCTGATGGTTAAAATTTCTGCTTTACATATTTGGAGGCAGTGGCTGAAGATACAGTGTTCATTACAGTTATATTTTCTTTTTATCACTAATAATTATACTTAAAGTACTACATGCTCAGTTTTAGGATTCTATATCAACTTTCTTTTTGAAAAGCAAATTTACCTAGTACGTGCTTTTTCATTGCCTTATTTCCAACATTTCTATTGCTTTTAGTTAATGTGGAGTGTGGTAGAGTTCATTCTGCTGACGTGCTCAGCACGCTGATGTGTTTATGTTGAAATTTGCCATTGCAATTTTTACATTTCTCAGACATTGTGTGTGTGTCTGTTTAGTTTTCCATTTTCTTGCTTTTTCCATTCTCCCCCAACCTTTTTATGAACTCAGAGCTTCACGCTTGTGAGGCAGGCTCTCTACCACTTGGACCATGTCTCCAGTCCCGTGTTCTCTTTTTTTTTCCCCAACTACTTTGGACATTTTTATATTCTGTCATTTTAGTGATTTTCTTTACATTTTAGTATTTATAGTAAACATTTCATGACGTCTAAATTTAATCATTATGTGTAGTCTTCCTCTAAATTGCAAGAGGATTTTAGCAATCTCACTCTGACTCTTCCCCATCCTGCTGACCATTTGCTCCTTGGTCTCCCTCATAAGTCAGGGTTATTTGGTTATCATAACTTTTATATATAAGTCAATAAATAGCTATATATTTTCCGTTATATTTCATACGGTCTACCTCACCATTCCTTTTTTAAAAAACCCTTTTTGTTTTAAAGCATTTGGGAAAAACAAAGAGTTGTATAACTAACACAGTTGTCATGTCGCCTTTCCCAGTGATAATGTCTTACATTTGTCTGGCTTGCTTTCACAACTGGGGCGTTCTGATTGGGGTAATACTCCTGATGAGAGGAGCTCCTGGCAGCTTCTTTACACTTGCTGAGTTTGTGTGTGCTCATTTGTGTGGGTACAATACGAATGTTAGGGAATTTTGTCGTATCTGTTTACCATCACTGTTGCTTTTTGGAATCCCACTTCTCTGTTCTGTTCAGTGTCTTTTCCTCAGCTTCACTGAGGTATGAGTGATAGTAAAAACTGTGAGGAATACAGCACTGTGGCTGGATGTGCATATGTGTTGTGATGTCATTGCCACAATCAAGGTAATTAAAATATCCTATATCTCACATAGTTACCACTTTTTTGTGCATGTGATAAGAACACTTAAGGTCTACTCTTACAGTAAATTTTGAGTAAGTTATGATTATTATTTTTAAAATTAAATTTATTAAAAACAATACAATACATAAAAATACATAGCAATATAAAAATTATGCATATTTGTGTGGTACCATAAGTGTTTGAATACATGTGTACATTGTGTAATGTTTAAAGCATTTTAAACGTTTCTATCTCCTAAAACATTTATCATTGCTTTTTGGTGAAAATGAATCCCTTCTTCCATTGGACATATACAGTACACTGTTGTCCACAGTTGCTCTGCTGTGCAGCACAACACCAGGATGTCTTACTGGTATCTAAGTGTAAATTCAGGACTCAAAACCATCTTTCTTGATTCCCTCCTACACCTATTCTCCCTGGCTTCTGGTAACCACCTTTCTACTCAGTAATTCTCTGAGATCAGCTTTTTTTGTGCAGTGCTGGGACTTGAACTCAGGGCCTTGCACTTGCTGGGCCACTACTCTGCCACCTGAGCCAGAGCCCAGCACTTTTTTATTTTTTGGATAGGATCATGACTGCAGTCCTCCTGCTTATGTCTCCCATGTAGCTGGGATCACAGCCATTTACCAACACATTTGACTTATTGTTTGAGATGGGGTCTTATTAACGTTTGTACAGGCTTACTTTGAGCCACAATCCTCCTGATCTCCACCTCCCAAGTAGCTGGGATTACAGGCATGGGCCTGTGAACCCAACTATTGGTTGAAATGGTCTATTGCTGTTGAATTCTGTTTGCAAGTATTTTATTGAGGATTTTCACATCTATATTCATCAGAGATATTGGCCTATAACTTTCTGGTTTTGATGCTTCTTTACCTGGCTTTGGTATTAGGGCAATACTGGCTTCATAAAATGAGTTTGGTAGTATTCCTTACTTTTGTACTTTATGGAATAACTTGAGGAACATTGGTATTAGTTCTTTAAAGTTCTGGTAGAATTCAGCAGTGAATTCATCAGGATCTGGGCTATTCTTTGTTGAGAGGTTCTCATTGCTTGTTATAGATCTGTTTAAGTTTTTAATGACTCGAGTCAATTTTGATGAGTCATATGTGTCAAGAAATTTACCTATTCTCCATTTTCCAGTTTGCTGGAGGATAGATTTTTAAAGTATTCCTATATGATCTGAATTTCATTGGCATCTGTTGTAATATTCCCTATTTCATCTCTAATTTTTATTACTTCGGATTTTCTCCTTTCAGTTAATTTGGCTAGAGTTTTGTTGATCTTGTTTATTTTTTCAAAGAATCAACCTTTTGTTTCATTGATTTGTTGTTTCTTTTTTTTGATCAACAGTTCACTGATTTTCTGCCTTGATTTTTATTTTCTCTTCTATCTGTTAGTTTTTAGGTTGGCTTCCATTTGTTTTTCTTTCTTTCTTTTTTCAAGTAACAAATTCATATTTATTGAATGTCTTCGAAGTACATCTCAATAATATATTCTTTTTAAATTTTTTATTTTTTTCTTTTATTTATATGTACATACAATGCTTGGGTCATTTCTCCCCCCTTCCCTCACCTGCTCCCTTACCCCCCCACCCCTTCTTCTCCCCCCACCCCCTCACTACCAAGTAGAAACTATTTTGCCCTTATCTCTAATTTTGTTGAAGAGAGAGTATAAGCAATAATAGGAAGGAACAAGGGTTTTTGCTAGTTGAGATAAGGACAGCTATACAGGGAATTGACTTGCATTGATTTCCTGTGCATGTGTGTTACCTTCTAAATTAATTCTTCTTGAACTAACCTTTTCTCTAGTTCCTGGTCCCCTTCTCCTATTGGCCTCTGTCGCTTTAAAGTATCTGCATTAGTTTCCCTGCATTGAGGGCAGCAAATGCTATCTAGTTTTTTTGGTGTCTTACCTATCCTCATACCTCCATTGTGTGCTCTCACTTTATCATGTGATTGAAGTCCAATCCCCTTGTTGTGTTTACCCTCAATCTAATGTGTGCATATGAGGGAGAACATATGATTTTTGGGTTTTCGGACTAGGCTAACCTCACTCAGAATTATGTTCTCTAGTTCTGTCCATGTACTTGCGAATGATAACATTTCTTTCTTCATGGCTGCATAAAATTCCAACATGTATAAATACCAGATTTTCTTAATCCATTCGTCATAGTGGGGCATCTTGGGTGTTTCCATAACTTGGCTATTGTGAATAGTGCTGCAATAAACATGGGTGTGCAGGTGCCTCTGGAGTAACCTGTGTCACATTCTTTTGGTTATATCCCCAAGAGTGGTATTGCTGGATCATATAGTAGATCTATGCTTAGATTTTTAAGAAGCCTCCAAATTTTTTTCCAGAGTAGTTGTACTAGTTTACATTCCCACCAGCAGTGTAAAAGGATTCCTTTTTCCCCACATCCTCGCCAACACCTGTTGTTAGTGGTGTTGCTAATGGGGGTGAGGTGGAATCTTAGTGTGGTTTTAATTTGCATTTCCTTTATTGCTAGAGATGGTGAGCATTTTTTCATGTGTTTTTTTGGCCATTTGAATTTCTTCTTTTGAGAAAGTTCTGTTTAATTCACTTGCCCATTTCTTTATTGGTTCATTAATTTTGGGAGAATTTAGTTTTTTGAGTTCCCTATATATTCTGGTTATCAGTCCTTTGTCTGATGTGTAGCTGCCAAATATTTTCTCCCACTCTCTGGGTGATATCTTCAGTTTAGAGACCATTTCCTTTGTTGAGCAGAAGCTTTTTAGTTTTATGAAGTCGCATTTATCTATGCTATCTCTTAATTGCTGAACTGCTGGGATTCCATTGAGAAAGACTTTGCCTATACATATTAGTTCCAAAGTATTTCCTACTCTTTCCTGTATCAACTTTAGAGTTTGGGGTCTGATATTAAGATCCTTGATCCATTTTGAGTTAATATTGGTATAGGGTGATAAACATGGATGTAGTTTCAGTTTTTTGCAGACTGCTAACCAGTTTCCCCAGCAGTTTTTGTTGAAGAGGCTGTCTCTTCTCCAACGTATATTTTTAGTGCTTTTGTCAAAGACAAGTTGGTTATAGTTGTGTCTTCATATCCAGGTCCTTTATTCTGTTCCACTGGTCTTCATGTCTGTTTTTGTGCCAGTACCATGCTGTTTTTATTGTTATTGCTTTGTAATATAGTTTGAAGTTGGGTATTGTGACACCTCCAGTGTTGTTCTTTTGACTGAGTATTGCCTTGGCTATTCATGGCCTCTTGTGTTTCCATATAAATTTAATGGTAATTTTTCAATCTCTTTGATGAATGTCGTTGGGGATTTTGATGGGAATTGCATTAAACATGTAGATTACTTTTGGGAGTATAGACATTTTTACTATGTTGATTCTACCAATCCATGAGCATGGGAGATCTCTCTGCTTTCTATAGTCTTCTCAATCTCTTCAGAAGTTTATAGTTTTCCTTGTAGAGGTTGTTCACATCCTTTGTTAGGTTTACATCTAGGTATTTGATTTTTTTTGAGGGTATTGTAAATGGAATTGTTTTCATATGTTCTTTCTCAGTTTGTTCATTACTAGTGTATAGAAATGCTAATGATTTTTCTATGTTGATTTTATATCCTGCTTCCTTGATATAGCTATTGATGGTGTCTAGGAGCTTTTGAGTAGAGCTTTTTGGGTCTTTAAGGTATAGGATCATGTCATCTGCAAATAGGAATATTTTGACAGTTTCTTTACCTGTTTGTATTCCTTTTATTCCTTCTTCTTGCCTAATTGCTCTGGCTAGGAATTTCAGTACTGTGTTGAATAGGAGTGGGGAGTAGGTATCCTTGTCTTGTTCCTGATTTTAGGGGAAATGGTTTCAGATTTTCTCCATTAAGTGTGATGTTGGCTATAGGTTTGTCATATATAGCCTTTATAATTTTGAAGTACATTCCTTCTATTCCTATTTTTCTTAGAGCTTTTCTCATGAAGTGGTGTTGGATCTTGTCAAAAGGCTTTTTCTGCATCTATTGAGATGATCAAGTGGTTTTTGTCTTTGCTTCTATTAATGTGTTATATTACATTTATTGATTTGCATATGTTGAACCACCCCTGCATCTCTGGGATGAAGCCAACTTGGTTATGGTGAATGATCTTTCTGATGTGTTGTTGGATTCGGTTTGCTATTATTTTGTTGAGGATTTTTGCATCAGTGTTCATAAAGGAGATTGGCCTGTTGTTCTCCTTTTTGGAGGTGCTTTGTCTCATTTTGGGATGAGTGTAATACTGGCTTCATAAAATGAGTTAAGCAGTATTCCTTCCCTTGCTGTTTAATGGAACAGTTTAAGGAGGGTTGGTATTAGTTCTTTAATCATCTGATAGAATTCAGCAGAGAATGCATCAGGTCCTGGACTTTTCATTTTTGGGATATTTGTCATTGCTGCTTCAATTTCATTTTGTGTTATAGATCTATTCAGGTGATTAATGTCCTCTTGGTTCAATGTTGGATGATCATAAGTATCTAGAATTTGTCTATTTCTTGAAGTTTTTCAAATTTATTAAAATATAGGTTCTCAAAGTAGTCTCTGATGATTTCCTGGATTTCCATGGTGTTTGTTGTTATCTTCCATTTTGTATTTCTGATTTTACTGATTTGGGTTTTTTCTCTCTTCATATTCATCAGGTTTGCCAAGGGTCTGTCGATCTTGCTTATTTTTTTCAAAGAATCAGCTTTTTGTTTCATTGATTCTTTGTATTTTTTGTTTGTTTCTATTTCATTAATTTTGACCCTTATTTTTATTATTTCTCTCCATCTGCTTGTTTTGGGTTGCTTGTTCTTGTTTTTCTAGGAGTTTGAGATGTAGCATTAGGTCATTGACTTGAGATCTTTCTGTCCTTTTAATATATGCACTCACAGCTATAAACTTTCTCCTTAGGACTGCCTTTGCTGTGTCCCATAGTTTCTGGTAGGTTGTGTTTTCATTTTCATTATCTTCCAGGAATCTTTTAATTTCTTCTTTTATTTCATCAGTGACCCATTGATCATTGAGCAGTGTGATGTTCACCTTCCAATTGTTTGCATTTTTTTACTGTTGTTTGTGTTGTTGATTTCTATTCTTAATGCACTGTGATCAGGTAGACTGCATGGGATTATTTCTATTTTCTTTTATTTTGCTGAGGCTTGCTTTGTGCCCTAAAATATGACCAATTTGGGAGAAGCTTCCATGGGCTGCTGAGAAGGATGTATATTGTGCAGAAGTTGTATGAAATGTTGTATAGACATCAACTAGGTCCATTTGATCTATGGTGTGATTAAGTTCTAGAATTTCTTTATTGATTTTTTGTTTGGATGACCTATCTTTTGGTGATGGGGGTATTAAAGTCTCCCACTACCACTGTGTTGTAGGCTATATATGCTTTTGGGTCCTTCAGAGTATTTTGATGAAATTGGGTGCATTGACATTGGGTGCATATAGGTTGATAATTGTTATTTCCTTTTGGTGTATTTCCCTATTTATTAGTATGGAATGTCCTTCTCTATCTTGTTTGATCAATGTAGGTTTGAAGTCTACTTTGTCTGAGATAAGTATTGCTACTCCTGTCTGTTTTTCGGGGGCATTGGCTTGGTAAATCTTCTTCCAGCCTTTCACCCTAAGCCAGTGCTTGTTTCTGTCATTGAGATTGGTCTCCTATAAGCAACAGATCATTGGATGTTCCTTTTTTTTTTTATTCATATGTGCATACAAGGCTTGGTTCATTTCTCCCCCCTGCCCCCACCCCCTCCCTTACCACCCACTCCGCCCCCTCCCTCTCCCCCCACCAATACCCAGCAGAAACTATTTTGCCCTTATTTCTAATTTTGTTGTAGAGAGAGTATAAGCAATAATAGGAAGGGACAAGGGTTTTTGCTGGTTGAGATAGGATGTTCCTTTTTAATCCAGTTTGCCAAACAGTGTCTCTTGATGGGGGAATTAAGTCCATTAACATTCAATGTTAGTATTGATACATATGTGGTGATTCCTCTCTTTTAGTTGTTTTTGTTGTTTAAGGGTTTGATTGTGTGCAGCTGTATCAGTGTTACTTTCTGATTCCTTGTCTTTTCTTCTCCTGTGGTTTGATCCTGCCTGTCCTTTCATGATTTTGTTTGCTTTCATTTTCTGTGTGCAGAATTCCTTGAAGAATCTTTTGTAGTGTTGGCTTGGTGGTCATAAATTGTTTTAGTTTCTGCTTATCATGGATGACCTTTATTGCTCCATCTATTTTGAATGATAGTTTTGCTGGATAGAGTATCCTAGGGTTGAAGTTATTTTCATTCAGTGCCTGAAATACCTCACTCCATCCTCTTTTTGCTTTTAAGGTTTCCATTGAGAAATCTGCTACGATTTTGATAGGTTTACCTTTGTATGTTATTTTTTTTTTCTCTCTTATGGTCTTCAGTATTCTTTCTCTTGTCTCTGTGTTTGTTGTTTAATGATAATGTGTTGTGGGGTAGTTCTATTTTGGTCAAGTTTGTTTGATGTCCTGGAGGCTTCCTGTAACTGAATTGTCATAGCTTTCTCTAGATTTAGAAATTTTTCTGTTATTATTTTGTTGAATATATTACGCATTCCTTTTGCTTGCACCTCTTCTCCTTCTTCAGTGCCCATGATTCTCAGGTTTGGTCTTTAAATGGAGTTGGTGAGTTCTTGCATATTCCTATCACAGGTCTTGAGTTGTTTGAATAATAGTTCTTCAGTTTTTTCTTTAATTTCCATTTCATCTTCAAGTCCTAAGATTCTGTCTTCTGTTTGTTTTGGTCTGCTGGAGTGGCCTTCCATTGTGTTTTGTATTTCTGTTTCATTCTTTTTTCTGAGGTTTTCTATATTATGAGTCACTTCAATTTTTGTCTTTAATCATTTATCTCTCTATTTATAGTGTCCTCTCTTTCACTTTGGTGTTTATTTAGGGATCCTATGAGTTCATTTATTTGTTTCTGTGTCTTTTCATATTCTTTATTTTTGGTGTCTAGGAATTTCTTGAGTGCCTCCTGTATGTTTTGGTTGACCACATCTAGTAACATCTCCATGAAATTATCAGTGATTACTTGCAGAATTTCTTCTTTCAGGTTTTTCTTGTGGGCTTCATTGGGTTCCTTGGCATAGTTTATCTTTGTTTTGTTGGAGTTTGGATCTGGGTATTCATTTTCTTCATTTCCCTCTGAATCCTGTATTAAATTATTATTGGGTGAGAATGGTTTCCATCCCTTTTTTGTCTTCCATTGCTCCACTTGGTGCTATTTCTGTCCCTGGTCTGTGTGTAATTTAGTATTAGCTAACTTATATTAGTAAAACTAACAAAGCAAAGAAATCAAGAGAAAAAGAGACAGAGAAAAAAAAAGAGAACCAAAGAAATCAACAAGGAGAGGTGTTGGACAAACATACAGGGAACAAAACAAGCAAACAAAGAAACAAACACACAAAAAACTTCCTGGTTCAGGAACAATAGAATTTCAATCTTAGTGTTTGTGGTGTTACTCCGTCAGCATCCAGTCCTATTGTTGGTATAAGGAGAAGCTCTGTCTTAGTCTCACCAGGGAGTTGAAGAGTTTCATCAGTTTTTTTTCCCTGTCTTTCAATGGCAGCTCCCTCAGTGAGGTGTGGCAGTTTAAATTTGCATGTCATCCTCAGGTTCTCAGATCAGCTCTGTGGCCCACCAGCTGTCCTGCTTTGGAGTTGAGTTTTCCCTGTGCTGGTTTATTGGGGGCTTGTTTCTTTGGCTTTCTGCCTTTCTCTGATGCAAGGTCAGAGATCTGTCAGCCAGCTCCCTGCTTTCAGTGTGTTATGATGGTTTGCTGATTGTTTTTCAGTTTTGCAACCTCATTTGACTTTTGATGTTGCTCACTGGCTCAGGAGATGATCTTTGTGGACTGGTACCTGCCCTGTTTGAGGGAGCAGCTTATCACCCACCCACTGTCAGCCTTTCTGCCTTTCCATCTTTGTTTACTGAAAGTTTCCGTGGAGATCAGCTCCTTGCTCTTCCCCCCTTCTCCAGTACGCTTACAGCACCCCGCCCTCTCTGCTGTGTGTTCCTTTTCAGTTCCTTGTTTATTGTTCAGTTTTTGGGGTTTTTTTGTGGGGCGGGGTTTATCCCAGTGGTGGCTGGGGAAATACCATGTGCTGCTTATTTACTCACCTGTTCGTCTGCTGAATGTCTCCCAAGCAGGTTTGGAGCTGGTGTCTGGTGGCGTGGGAGCCCTCCTGTTTTCTCAGTGTAATGTGGCATGAAGAGTCTTTGTATGGGCTGGGGGTTAAGGGTGTCGAAGTTTTGATTCTTCTTTGTGCTTTTTTCCTGCCAAGTGTTGCTCCAGCGTCTCAGCAAAGTTTTGATTTATGGAGCTCATGCTGTCTGCTTCTGCACTCTAGTCACCATCTTGCATCCTCTCCTGTATGGACATTTAAAAAATATCAGTTCTTCTAATCCATGAATAAGGAATATCTTCCCATTTATGTTTAAACCTTCTTTTTTCTGATGTTTTATAATTTTCACTGTATGTCTTTTTTTTGTTTATTCATTTATTCACATGTGCATACATTATTTGGGTCACTTCTCCCCCTTGCCCTCTGACCCCATCCTCTCCCCTTCTCCCCACTCACTTCCAGGCAGAACCTTTTCTGCCCTTATCTCTAATTTTGTTGAAGAGAAGACATAAGCATAGTAAGAAAGACAAAGTGTTTTGGTAGTTAAGGATAGCTATACAGAGAGATTCCTAGCATTGCTTCCATGTACAAATGTGTTACAACCCAAGTTGATTCATGTCTAACTGATCTTTACACTGGTTCCTGATCCCCTTCTCATGTTCACCTCTGTTGCTTTAAGGTTTCTGTATTAGTTTCTCTGCAGTGGGGACATCAAATGCTTTCATGTTTTGGGTTTTCTATCTAACCCCGTCCCTCCCGTATGTGCTCTCCCTTGTCTTATGACCCAAGTCCAACCACATTGCTGCATTTGCCCTAGATCTAAAGTCTGTATATGAGGGAGAACATACAATTTTTTTGTCTTCTGAGCCTGGCTAACCTCACTCAGGATGATGGTTTCCAGTTCCATCCATTTACTTGAGAATGATAAGATTTCGTTCTTCTTCATGGCTGAGTAAAATTCCATTGTGTATAAATACCACATTTTCTTGATCCATTTGTCAGTAGTGGGGCATCTTGGTTGGTTCCGTAACTTGGCTATTGTGAATAGTGCCGCAATAAACATGGGTGTGCAGGTGCCTCTGGAGTAACCTGTGTTGCATTCCTTTGGGTATATCCTCAGGAGTGGGATTGCTGGATCATATGGCAGATCTATGTTTAGATTTTTAAGAAGCCTCCAAATTTTTTCCAGAGTGGTTGCACCAGCTTGCATTCCCACCAGCAGTGTACGAGGGTTCCTTTTTCCCCACATCCTCGCCAACACCTGTTGGTAGTTTTTTTGATGATGGCTATTCTAACGGGGGTGAGGTGGAATCTTAGTGTGGTTTTGATTTGCATTTCCTTTATGGCTAGAAATCGTGAGCATTTTTTGATGTGTTTTTTTTTTTGCCATTTGAATTTCTTCTTTTGAGAAAGTTCTGTTTAGTTCAGTTGCTTATTTCTTTATTGGTTCATTGTACATATCTTTAGTTAAATTTGTTCAGAAACATTTTTTATATATTGAGGGTATTGTAAGTGGGATTCTTGAGTCTCTTTTTTTTGAAAGTTTGTTGTATGAATAGAAATAACACTGATTTTTGTGTGTTGATTTTGTGTCCTGCAACTTTTCTGAAATTTTAAAATTAGTCCTTAGAAGTTTTGTTTTTGTGGCATCTTCGGGGATTTTTATATATAAGATCATATCATCTGCAAAGAGATCATTTTACTTCTTCCTTTGCAGTTTGGATGCCATTTGCTTCCTTTTTTTCTTGCCTAATTCCTGTGGTGAGGCCTTGTAGCACTATGTTGAATAGAAATAGAGAGAGTGACCATCCTTGTTTTGTTCCTGATGTTAGAGAAAAAGCCAAACGCTCTGCACTATACATATGACGTAAGAGTGGGCTTGTGATACATGTCCTTTCTATGTCAAGGGGAGGCTGAGGAAGAGCCTTGTGTGGAAGGACTTTGCCATGAAAAGATGCCAGATTTTGTCAAATACTTTTCCTGCATCTGTCAAATTATCTTTGCATCCCAGTGACAAATCCTTCTTGATCATGATGCATGATCATTTTTAATGCTCTGCTGAATTCTGTTTATTACAATTTTGTTGAGGCTTTTTACATCTATAGTTATTAGTTAGATTGTCCTGTAAATTTCTTGTCATGTTCATGTCTAGCTTTGGTATCAGAACAATGCAATTTTGGCCCTATAAAATGAGTTGAGAAGTGTTCTTTCCTCTTCAGTTTATGGTGCATTTTGAGAAGGTTTGGTATGAATTTTTCTCTAAATGTTTGATAAGAATTCACCCATGAAGCCATCCATTTCTGTATTTTTCTTTGTTTGGAGATTTTTTTGATTGCCACTTCTGTCTCCTGGCTTGTTATTGCTCTGTTCATACTTTCATGATCCTCATGATTCAGTTGTGTGTTGTACCTTTTTAGGAATTTGTGTATTTCTTTTAATTTATTAAGTTTGTTTGCATATTATTGCTCTAGGTTTGGTTTTCATCTTTGAAGGAAGTATATATTTCAGTAGATGTCACAGTAAGAGTCTATGTGTAATAATCTCTTTGATTTCTATGCCCCAAATTGTCTTCATTTTTACATTCACTCTTGAATAATAGTTTTCAGGGTTATACTATTTTAATGTAGGCAATATTTCTGCCATCCCTTTAACCAAATGCCACTGAGTTCTGACATTTGTTGTAGTTGGTTATTTTTTATTTTCATATCTAAACTGCATTTTCTTCTCTGCAATATCTCTCCAATGATCAGCTCTTCTTTACTGTTCTCTGTTCCTCCTTCTGAAAGCCTGTGTTTCAGGATCTCCATTGCAGCCTCCCTTGTGATGGTGTGATACTAGTTCTCCTGGTTCTGATCTTTATTCTTTTTCTCTTTTGATTTTTTTTGAGATGAACTATGGATTTTAAAAACAGGGATGTAATTTACACATAGCAAAATTAATCATTTTTAGTGTGTGCCATGTTAAAAGAGTTCAGCAGTCACATACACAAACACATATACCATTAGCAAAATAAAATGCAGAACAATTTTATCATCTAAAAAATTCCTTCTTGTTCCACTTCCAGCTCTGGGAACTGATAGATGTTTTTTTCTGGGTCGGTAGTTTTGCCTGTTTCAGAGCATTTTATAAGTGGCATCAAACATTTTGCAGTCACCTGAGCTGGCTTCTTTCCTTTTCCATAGTGCATTTAAAAGCCACCCATGTTTTTAAGTATATCATTATTTGTTATTTAACGTATAGTTTTATTTAGATACTGTTGATATAAAGTTCCCATATTTCCAGTGTATAATTTGATATCCTTTAATATTTGAAAGCTAAGACTAGTCAACACAATCAAGAGTATGAGGGTATCCGTCACAGCCAAGAATCCCCTTATACTCATTCACAATCCCCTCTTCCTGCCTACCCCTCATCCATTTACCTCTAGATTACTGCAAATCTGCTGTCACTATTTTTTTATTAGTGTATATTAATTTCATAAAATAATAGGTTTCGTTATATTTTCATACATATAATGTACTTTGATTATATTTACCCCTATTTCCCTCTCGCTCTGTTACCCTCCACTGCTCTCCCCAGGACCCACTTCTTCCTGTTCTTCCTGAGTAGTCCTCTTATGCCTTCATGTCTTTTTTTTTCCCTAGATTCCACATATGAGAGAAAACATGGGATGTTTCTCTTTCTGAGTCTGGCTTATTTTGCTTGGCATAGTGATCTTCAGTTCCATCCTTTTTCTTGTGAATGACATGACTTTGTTCATTTTAATGACTGAATTATTTAATGACTGTATAGATATCACATTTTTTAATCCATCCATCTGTTGATGGGCACCTAGGCTGCTATGGTGAACAGTGTTGTGATAAACACATGTATGCAGGTATCTCTATAATGTGCTGATTTTTTATTACTTTGGGATACACACACACACACACACACACACACACACTCACACTATATGTAAATCTCAGGAGTAGTATAGCTGGATCATAGGGTAATTCTATTTTTATTTTATTTTATTTTGCCACCTCCACACACATAGCAGGAATGACAGGCATGCACCACCACAAACAGTTGGCTTGTTGATTGAGATGGGGTCTTGCTTGCCTTTTGCCTGCAACTGACCTCAGTTGTAGTTCTATTTATAGCCTCCTACATGGCTGGAATCACAGTCATATGATGATGTCATATGTTCTACATATGAGTTTGTAAATGATCATGTTTGTTTTTGTGTATATTTATCTTTTGGCTCTATCTTCTACATATGAGAGAAAACATATGGCCTTTGTCTTTCTGAGCCTAGCTTACTTCACTAAGCATGATGTCCTCCAATTGCATCCACTTACCTTCAAACCACATGTCATTATTCCTTATGGCTGAGTAATATTCCATTGTGTATATATACCACAGTTGTAGGTATATATACCTACAACTGATGTATATATCATCAGTTGTAGGGCATATGGGTTGTTTCCATAGCTTGGCTATTTTGAATAGTGTTATGATGAACCTTGGTGTATAGGTATCTCTATTGTATCCTGACATATGTTCCTTTAGATAGATGCCCAGGAGTGGCATTACTGGATCATAGGTATCTTTAGCTTTTGAAGGAATTTCCATACTGCTTTCCTTAATGGTTGTACTTATTTATAAGGGTTCCTATTTCTCTGCATCCTTGCCAGCATTTGTTATTGTTTTGCCCTTGAATATGGCCATTCTAACTGAGGTGAGATGAAATCTGTGTTGTTTTGACTTGCATCTCTTTTATAACCAGGGAAGTTGAACACTTCTTCATGTATTTACTGGCCATTTGTACCTCTTCCTTTGAGAATTCCCTGTTTAATTAATGTGTCCATGTCTCCATTGGAATGTTGGTTCTTTG
This sequence comes from Castor canadensis, assembly GCF_047511655.1. Lineage (NCBI taxonomy): Eukaryota > Metazoa > Chordata > Mammalia > Rodentia > Castoridae > Castor > Castor canadensis. The sequence continues at coordinate 57,537,644 of NC_133399.1, read as the reverse complement.
GGGGTTCCTGTGCTTTTATAATTTTATACAATCTCATTTTTCAATTCTTGCTGTTATTTCTTGGGTGATTATAATCCTATTCAGAGAGTTGTTTCCTGTGTCTATATCTTCAACTGTTTTCTCTAGTAATTTCAAAATTCTTCCATTAATATTTTTGATCCAATTTTAATTAATGGATGAGAAATAGAGGTCTAGTTTTTCATATCTATGTGGATATCCAGTTTTCCCAGCACACTTATTAACAAGGTTATTTTTTGTTTTCTAGACTTTTATATAAATGGAAACATAATATATGTTCTTTTATTATCTGGCTTATTTCACTGCCCATAAATATACTGACAGCCATGTTCTTGTATCAATAGTTTGACCTTTTTTAATTATTGAGATTTATTCAGTTTTATGCAAATACCATATTTTTTCATCCATTCATCTGTTGGTGAATATTTGAATTGCCTGCGGTATTTAGCTGAAATAAATAAGCTATAAGCCTTTATGTGAATATTCTCTCTCTCTCTCTCTCTTTTTCTCCCTTCCTCTCCCTCCCTCTCTCTCTTGGTTTATAAAAACAGTGTGGAGTAGCCAGATAATATGATAGGTATATGTTTAACTTCTAAAGAATGAGCAAGATTGTTTTCCACAGCAGTTGTAACATCTTGTATTCCAACCACCTGTATATGAAACGTCTGGCTCCTTCACATCCTTGCCAACAAATGGTATGGTCTCATTATTAGTTTTAGCAGTTTGAGTAGTGTACAGTGATACCCCATAATAGGTTTAGGTTGCCTGTTTCTTATGATGCTGGCAATTGTTTCATGTAGTTATTTTGCTATTGGTACATCATTTTTGGATAAATATATTCTAATTCTTTGCTAATTTTAAACTGGGGTATTTATCTTTTTTTTACTATCAAGTTATTCAAGTCTTTTGATCCTTTTAAATTGGTTGCTATACTTTGAGTATTATTTATACATTCCAGATAAAAGTCCTTCATCATGTATGTTATTTGCAAATATGTCCTCCCACTCTAAGGTTTTTCCTTCAATTCTTTGAACAATCTTTCAAACAGCAAAAAAATTTTAATTTTTGATGAAATGCGCCATACCATTTTCACCTATAGATCATGATTTTGGTATTTTAGCTGAGAAAGAAGTGCCTAACCCAAGTTCAAAAAGATTTTCTCCTGTTTTTTTTGCTAGAAGTTTCGTAAGTTTAGGTTTTACATCTACATTTAATTTAATTTTTGTGTAGGTTTAGAGGAATGGATTGAGTATTCTTGTTTCTACATAAGAGTATTTAATTGCTTTTAGGCTCTGTTAAGCGGGGTCTGAATAGACACCAATGTAAGGTAATACCCTCTGAGCAATTCTACCCAACTCGGTGTCTGAGAGTTAGGAGATTTTCCAATTCAGTTGTGGGAACATAAACTATTCCTGTCCCAGTGTGAACACAAGAGATTATTCACTTTATTTGTTTTGAGTAAATGATTACTGTAGCTAAGGTGGGTTTTTTTTGTATGCATGGTGCAGCACTTTGCACAGACCTCAGTGGCTCTTTCTGGACGTCTTCTATACTCTCTGCTCTCTGTGATGTCTGCCTTACCATACTCCCAATTCTATTGCTACATCTCATTAAGATGCCTGGACTTTTTCTGGCAACCACCCACACTACAATTCAGGGCAGCCAGTAGGATTCAGTCAGGCCTCATCTTGTTTCTTTTCTTCTCTCAGAGTTCGCCATACTGTATTTTTAAATATCCAGTGCCTGAAAACCATTGTTTCATATTTTTTGTCTGGATCTCCAGGTGCTTCAGCAGGAAGATAAATTCAATCTGTAATTTTATCTTGGTCACATTAGAAATTATACTTCTATGGTTTGCAATTAACTTTCATGTATCATTTTAAACTCTGTATCTCACATTATGTTTGATTTTCTAGAAATCACTCTTTAATTTCTCTGATTCCTCTTTCTATCTCTGTCCTGTGCTAGACTTTGGACTATCTTTCTATAAAGATCTCTGTAGAGATCATGAATGTTCTTACATTAAAGTGTTTTTTAAAACCAGATTTCATTGTGTTGGTCTGTGAATTCATTGTTTTTCTGTGGTGGTGACATTTTTTTAATCATAGGTTCTGCCTGTGCTGGGTTGTAGAGAAGTATATGTAGATTGTTTCCTTTTTTCTTCTTGTAAAGAAACAATATTTAATATACTTGCATGGTGTTTTCAGGTATGTGAGATTGTAAACCAGGGTCCTGACACCACACTGTTTTGACATTTGGGAGTCCTTTTTCTCTCACTGATGCACTTTCATCCATATGTGCCCACTACATAATGTGTAGTGCCTAGAAAAGTTCCAAAGGTCACTGGTCATGATTTTTATCATTACAGTTTCATGGGTAATATGGTCCTAGTGTGTATAACTTGGTTAAATACTTCTGCAGCCATTCATCCTTAGCTTATGGTTAGCTCTGAGCTCACAGTTTTATAATTTTTATGAGTACCAGGAGAAGTCTTTCCTTGTGTACTAAATGTTGTTATGTTTTTAAGCACTCCTTCATGTAAGGAATGGGAAGGGAAAACTGGTTTGCCAGCCTGCTCTACCAGATCATCTAGAAGTCACTTTACGTTTTAGTTTGCAATATGTCATCAGCTTTTTAACAATGAATGAAAAGTTGAAAGTTGGGGTATGAAAATCAGAAGACATTCAGGATCACATGTCATATATTCTGTGTTTAGAACTGATAAGAAAAGGGATCTAACTTGGTGGCAGAGTACTTACTTGGCATGCTTGAGGCCTTGAGTTCAATCCTCAGTACTGAAAAAAAAAAAGAAAAAAGAGGGAAAAAGCAAATCTGTGATTTCTTGATACTCTATTCACTGCAAGATTTGAAATTTGCACTCTTTGTGAATGAAGTAAATGAGAATATACTAATGTTATTGCATCTTTTTTCAGTGTCCTTTGGACATTATTTTATGTAAGAAAAGAGATAATATTTCTTAAAAGACAGTTTTTCTAATTAAGACACTGTTTAAAATTGTTTTAGATCAAAATCAGAAAGCAGCACTCACACATACACCAGTGGGTAAGTATGTTAGATGATGTTTTAAAGATACATATTAAAATCTGTGAATAAATTAATTTATTAATATTTTTGAACAATCTCGATTGATAAAGTAATACATTGAAAACCAGGATATATATCTATATATTTATATCTGTATCTATGTTTACTTCTAATAAATTAGTCCTTTACTTATTAAATGTTTATTAGAGGTCTATTCTGGAAAAGTACAAGGAATAAAATGTCTTAGTCTAAGAGGAAATAAGTTGAATGAGTAAAGAAGAATAATGTGTAGTGCCTAGAAGTTATAAACTAGGGTTAAATAAGTATATTGCTTATAAGCAAACCAATGCCTAAAATTTGATAAATGGTGACAGAGCTCACAAATCTGGATATATAAATATTTATCACAGTTATGGCTTGGGAAGAATTAATTATATTGACCAACATCTTCTGATCTTTTTACCATTAATAAATAGCATTTTGTTCCTATTAATGCTTCTTAACCACAAATTCAGTTCTCACTGTTCTATGATAGATCATGAACTAAACTCAGTATTCTCTTTCAGTGTACAGACCCATATATTTCTTCAAATTTGGAAAAGTATTAGACTTATCTCTTCAAATAGTGAATCTCCTCTATTCTAAATCCCTTGAGTGTGAAGTCTCCCATATTTCTTAACTGGTCTTTCTTATATTTGTTTTCTATCTAAATCTGGTATTCTGGATGATTTCCCTAAGTAACTTAAAAATCAATTTTTTTCCATCTCTGATATTTCTCATTTAAAGGAGTTTAAACCTTTAAATAAGGCTCCTTTTTAACCCTCTTTGGAAACACTAAATATTCTTTTTTCAAGCTTTTCTGTTACCTGTATTTGTCCCTTTTCTCTGGCTGTCGACATTGATTCTTAGGGGCTGTTTTTGTTTGTAATGTTGTATTAAGTAGTAGTGATTTTCTCATGAGAAGACTGCATATTCTACTTTGCAGAAGTCTTCTTATGGAGCTTATGTTTTACCTTTCTAAGTGTCAGATTTTATAAGAACTGTTACACTGGTGATCTAGAATTAATGGGAAGCACATATTTGTATCCTCAACCTATACTTGGTAAAGGGTTATGGTTCCTTTGCCTTCTACATCCCTAAGCCAGTTTAAGTGCTGAGGAGTCCCACGTCTAGGAGTTTCATCTTCATCCATACTTGGGTAGCAATTTCCCTGATGCCTCCCAACGTCTAGTAGTAACACTTTCACAATCCCTGTTTCATGGGTAGTATGGCCTTTTATGGCTGCCAGGATTACAGAAGGAAGTCAGTTCCAACTTTGTGAGAGGTCTCAACTCTGATAAGCTGAGTCCTTCAGCTTAGAGGTCACTACCCTAGAGTCACTATGCTTTTAGTCCCTATCTATCTTTTCCACTTTCAATTCCTTTCTTTTTTTAATCATTAGCAATTTCCTTCCCTTAAATTTTAAGTTAGTATTTTGTGTTACTGTTTTTGCCATTTGTCTATTTTTAGAATAAGGAAGGAAATTAGTCTACCAACCCTAAGTTGGCACTCTCCTCCAATGGGAAGAGGAGAATGTTTCCAGTTTACTTCTCCTGAGGTGTGAGTCTTAAATCACTTCTATGCTGGCTGGCTCAAATTTGTGTGGAGTAGAATTAAGCAACTGGGGTCCTGCCCTATTACATGGTTCAGGCCTGCAGTTCCTGCATCTCTAACTCATCCTTCCTGTCCAAATTCCTGAGAAAATTTGTCTGTTACATTCTTAAGTCCAGTGGTCATAGCTTTTGTTACCTACCTTTGGGACTACCAGGCTCAGGTAAGCATTTTCGTTCCAACTTTCTAACACAATGGTACATACCCTCAACTCCTTCCAAGCCAGGTTCATTAATATACCTTAGGGGATATTTAATTTACCTTTAGCTCCTGTTTTTTTCCGGTGAGCTTTATTATTCTTCATTTTTCATGGATACAGGGAAAAAGCTTTTTTTTGGATATCATTCTCAGTTTTGGTTTAGATTTTTGTGCTATTTTCTCTAGCTTTTTGATACATGTAGAATAGAAAGGAGAAATTTTTCTTCCAGTCCAGTTTACTAAACTGCCCTGACAAAAATGGGAGTTTTAATTTACAACAGATAGTACTTTATATATATAAAAAATAACAAGCTAACTTAAACCTCAAATTTAGGAATTTAGAGTCAAACATATATTTTATAGAGGTCATGAGAAACAAAAGACCTCTGCTATCTCCATGGGAAAATTTGAGTTTTGTACTATATGTTGCACTGTTTGGGTAAAGAAGAATGCTACTTATTCGCAAGTGCCTAGGTGTTTAAAGAGTTAGTTTTGGTATAAAATAGTCTGTTCTTCATTTGCAAAGTAGGCAAGTTTCTTAGTATTAACTTTTCAACCTTATTTTTATTTAGGTCCACATCAGAAGATAACACACAACCATATACCAGCAGGTAAACCTAGGCAGTATTTCATACAAGTAAATATGTTGAAAACAAAGATTGAAAAAGTTGCTAACTCACAAATAACTGCTAAGTATGTTTTTTAGCAGCCACAGTTGATAAAACACTGCATCTTAAACAACGTTAATATTTCCCATTCTTGTGACAAGTATTGATTAACTCAACTAATCTTTGTTTAGTTGACTTTTTATTAATTGCCTACCCTTGTGATATGTCAGAGAATATTTGTGAAATCTAGTAAGAAAGAAGGTATTTATAATTAGACTGTAAAACTAACTCATAAATTGAACATTTTTGTATTTTATGCTTTATCTAGCTTTTATGCAAAGGAAAATATTACTTCTTTGAATTGCACTTCTACTTACAAACTCAATATAAACAACTGAGTAAGTGATTATTCCCCATAGGAGGAGTTTACTTAAGAGACAGTACCATAGGCACATTAAAACTACTTTGCTGAACAACCTTTAACATCTCACAGTCATGTTATTGAGAGATTTCTGAGTTCTTTTTAAGTTTTTTGTTTCCCATGCTCCACAGTTAAGGCTTTGTGATCTTCTTGGATTTACCCAATATTTACTGGTCTGTTCATCTTTCTTTCTCTTGCAGTGTTTTCATTTTCTTGTGTTGTCTACTATTTTTCCTTAAAGTGATCTCTTTTAGTTACGGTCAATCCACTGCCTTTCTAGAATACCTTTTATATGCACAGGTTATGTTTCTTAGGCCATACCACAAAATTATTCAGTTTGTCTCCTCCCTGATGGAGTCAACTCATCTATTTGGAAAGCCACCACATTTCTGTATCCTTTATCATTTGTTCTTGAATGTCTCCTAACATAGCCACCCTTTTAGGCATTAGTTAGTACTTTCTCCAAACTAAATGTGACAAAGAGCTGAGTTTTCTTAACTGTCTCCGCTCTGACACTGTCAACAAGGGAGTTGTGATAGAGGGCACAGTTCTCCTGGAAACATTACACACTCTTTATATTCTCATCACCAATCACTCATCACCAATTTATAGGTAGCAATGAGCAGAATGACTGCTCAATAAATACTTGTTAATGAATGAGTCATTAGCCTTGACCTCCACACATGAACATGTAATAGTGTTAGAATTACTCCAGTTGTCCCTCATTCTCTTATCATAGAATATGCCATTCACATTATAATCCTCTTGTAGGAGTGAGGTTCAACTAGACAGGGGAAAAGAGTAATTTGGGAATGTTAACTCATAATCTAGCCTTGTGTTTAGCATATACCAGAAAAGTATTATTGATTATTCTTTTATTGATGTATAATAAACTTGTCAGATACAGTTGCTGTGCTTTACTGTTACAGCTACTATCATATTTTCTTTTTTACATTTATGTTTTTATTATTTTTTTTCCATTTGGAGGGCCAGTAGGAAATGCTGGCAGAGCCAACTCCTTGGGTAAATACATCCAGACATAGAGAGCTTTAATAGCAGACATACATAGTCATAGTTTCACAAGTGTAGATATTCAGTTGTCTTTAGTGGCTTGGGGGAGAACTAACTATATTAAATCAGGAATATTTCTAGATCAGAATAATGTGAAAAGCAACTGAGGTAGGGAGAAGATTGAAAGGGTAAAATTTTGAAGTCCTTCACTGTATTACTATCTATCTACTCTGTGAATGAATCTCAATTTGTCTTCTTCACTCCATTCTTTTTCTCTCCCATTATTTTAAGTGGTAGATTAGAAATAAGGAATCTGTGGACATAAAATGTAGGGGAGGCCCAAGAATTTTCACTTTTGATAATAATTAGTGTAAAAATGGAAATTTGCCAGATATTTCTTTTTTTAAAACCAAAATTTTGAAAGGAAAAAGGAAAAAATTGCTAGAAAAACTAAACATACCATAACTTTGACAGATTGAATTATGTCAACCTAAAAGTGTTATTTCTTGTTTTTGTTAGGTCAAAAACACAGGGAAGCACTGAGACACATAGCAGCACGTAAGTGTATGAAGAGATATTTCTCTTTTTAAAATAAATTTTATTAGGATCTATTCATTATACAGGGCAGATTCATAGTGACAATTCCAATTAGACTTATATTGTACATTATTTACATTGCCCCCATTATCGCTCCCCCTCAACTCCCTCCTCACCCCACTTAAAGCAACTGCAAAAGGTTATTTAGTTCTAAGGGATAGTTTTAAAAATAAATATATATTTAAAAATAAAATTAGTATTCCACAATTAATTCCTAAGTATTGATTAGGTAGATGAATTGTTAAAGCACTGACCAATAAATAACCTATCAGTTTGTATGAAACTTGTTATTAATGAATTCTTAAGAAAATGGAAAAATGAGACCTACTGAAACTATTTCAAGAATGAGGGGGAGGATAAAGGAGAATGGTGCAGGGGGTGAATTCAACTATGATATATTGTGAGAGCTTTGGTAAATGTCATAATGTACCCCCAGTACAACAATGGTAAAAAAAAAAGGGAAAATGAATATTTAAATAATTTTAGTCTGTTTTTATTCAGTTTAGTAATATTGTCTTAAGGTCTTAAGTTTATTGGAAACTTGTTCTTACTGTTAAATAGAATTAAAGAGTTGATGCTAACAAGATGTAAATCTTAGTTTATAATACAAACTTATAATCAGAGCATAACTGTAGGCATAGGACTTACAATTCATGAGTTTTGAAGGCCTCAAAAAGCTGCTTACAGTATGAAAACCCAAAAATGATTGCCTCCTGCTATGGAAAAGTAAAGTTAATATGTATTTAAATTTACAAAAGGTAAATAAATTAACTTGCTGCATACAGAAATAGTATATATGAAAAATGTGAAATTCATTTATAAGTACTTATGATTAAAAATGATAGTTTCTCAGAAATCATAGAAAATGATAAAGTAACTGTTACTCATGGCCAAATGGTTTTCTTTTTTGGAGGGAGTGGCAGTACTGGGGTTCAAACTCAGGGCCTTGTGCTTGCCACGCAGGCACTCTGCCACTTGAGCTAAATCACCAGCTCTCCCTGCTTTTTAAAGTTTTAGGTTTTTGTTCAGATAGGATCTGTGCTTTTTCCTGGGGGTGGACCTTGTACTGCAATCTTCCTACCTATGGCCTCCCACATAGCTAGGATTACAGGTGCCCACACTACCATTCCTGGCCAATTTGTTGAGATGGGATCTGTGAAATTCTGGTCCAGGCTGGCCTTGAACCGTAATCTTACCAGATCTCTGCCTCCTGAGTAGCTGCACCGTGCCTAGCCTAATGTCAAAAAATTTTAATAAAATTGTGGACATTATTTCAAGGATTCTTTTTTTCTGCCACATGAATGTATTACTGGAAGTACTCCATTTGTATGTTGTTCAGTAGAATGAATTTGCTATAGTTACCTTGAGCATGATATGTGTTTATGTTCTCTTCCACAGTAAATAGTCATCTCTCCAAGAAAGTAATGGAAACATCGAGGGTCTTACTGAGAAATGAAAGTTCAACCTTTCCTTCCCTGGTCAAACTGATGGAACCAATAAACTGAGTGTGGACCAATTTGCATTCTGCTTGTCTGTTTTTCTTTTCCTCATCCTCTACCTCAGAATTCAACCCACAGGGCTGTAGTACTGCTGCATCTGGGCCCTGAAGTGAGGATAATGGTCCAGACTTGGGCAGTTCCATTCTCACTTGACTTCCCACTATCTTCCCATTCTCTTCTCTGCAGCTCTCCTGTCATCTGCCAGCCTCTTCTGGTTGCCTGGGGCTCCAGATATATTTGGTGCCCCCACTAAGGACAATGTCCAGTCAGTGTGCCATGTTACTGCCCAGGACTGCACACTGGCCTTGACCTGCAGCACAAACATTGAGTGGAAATCCAAATATGCCTTCCTCACCCTCTCACAACCCCAACCAGACCTGTGAGGGTCTGTGTTCACTTCATGGGCTATGTTCTCTTAAGGGACTCTCCCTCTACTCCCTGATTTTCCCTTGCCCCTTGGCCAGGTGACCTGCAAGAAAAAGCCCAAAAAGCAGGTTAGCAGTTTCCAAAAAGGACCCAGAGAGCTTAGGCTTGAGTGTAAGGATCAAAAATTGGTAAATTTTTGGTGTGAGGAATGATAAAATGAATTAAGAAGAGGTTCTTTCATTTTACATGTTCTGCAAGAATGTGTGTAAAGTTAAGGTCCTCAATTAAATATTAGGCAAAACTAACCAATGAAGCGCTCCAGAACTAGAGATTTTGGAGTGATGATTTTTAATTATAGATTCAATCTCTTTAATAAAGTATTCAGAGTATTCAAGTTTACCATTTATTTTTGTGATAGTTATTTTAGATGTTATGTTCTTAAAGGACTTACCTATTTTGTTTAGTGATGAATCATTCTCTTTAAAGTTGTTGATAGTATCATTTTTAATGTATAGAGCCTATAACTTCAAGGTTCTGTCTGTCATTCCTGATAACAGTGATGCCTGTTGTCTGATCAATCTTGCTAAGAACTTACCCATTTAATTCACTTACCAATTTCTCCAGACTGGATCTTGATTTGTTGGTTTTTCTATTTATCTCTGTTTTCTGTTTCACTCGTGTCACCTTAATTTGCTCTTTCCTTAGCTTCTTGAGGTAAAAGCTTCATTGATTTTAATCTTCCTTTCTAATGCATTGAACTGTATAAATTTGCTCTGTTTTTCTTTGTTACTTTCCACAAACTTTAATATGTTGTATTTTCATTTTTGTTCAGATAAAAATATTCCTTTTTATTTTGATTTCCACTCTGAATTATGCATTACTTAGTAGCCTATTATTTAATATCCAAATATTTGGATGATTTAAACTTATTCCTTAATTCCAGTTTTTAAAAAATACACAGTGCATTATCATTATCATCAACCTATTGAGCAGTGTAGCACCAGAACTTATTTCTTCTGTCTAAATGTGATTCAGTACCTATTGACCAACTTTCCCCATCCTTCCCCTCCTGTACTCTCATAGTCACTATTCTACTCCACACTCATGTGAGATCAGTGTTTTTAGACTTTACATATGAGTGAGATCATGTGGTATTTGCCTTCTGTGCCTAACTTATTTCACTGAACGTTATGATCTCATCCACATTGTCATGGATGACAGAATTTCCATCTTTATATAGGTTGAACAATAGTCCATTGTGAATATAAACCAAATTTTCTTTACCCATTCATCTATTAATAGACTGGCTAATTCTATAACTTGGCTATTGTAAATATTGGTGTAGTAAAGATGGTGGTGTATACAGCTTCTCCACAAGCCAATTTCTAATCTTCTTGGGTAAATACCTAAGAGTGGGATTGCTCAATCACATGGTAATTCACCTTTAGTGTTTTGAGGAAACCTCATTCAGTTTTTCATAATTGCTGTACATGTGGAACATCTTGTACCCCAAGTGCTTGGGAACAGAATTATTTTGTATATTTTATATTTCAAATTTCAGAATATTTGCATATACATAATAACATATTTTGGGAATGAGGCCCAAGTATAAACATGAAATTCATTTTGATTTCAGATACATTTTATATACATACATAGCCTGAATGTAATTTTCTATTATGAATTATGTATTATATATATATGTATATATTGGCAATTGTTTTCATGTCATAGAATTTTCTATTTGCTGCTTCATATTGGTGCTTGGATTTTGGAGCATTTTGGATTTTGGATTTTTTTCCTCTTTTCTATTTTACTTGTTTTATTTATTTATTTTTTTATTGTTGTGCTGGGGGTACAATGTGATATTTACAAAAGTTCTTAACAATGTATCATAGTTGAATTTACCCCCTCCATCATTCTCCTTTATTCCCCTCCCATTTCTGGAATAGTTTCAAAAGGTCTCATTTTTCCCTTTATATACATGTGTACACACTATTGGTATCATATTCACCCTCCTATACCCTCTCCCCACATCTCCCCCTCCCACTGGTACCAATCCCCCAGACAGGACCTGTTCTACCCTCCTGCTGTCTGTTTTGTAAAAAAAAAAAAAAAGACATTTTTCTTTATGATAGCAATACAGGGAGTTTCCTTGTGACATTTCCATATATATATGTACTATAACCCAAATTGGTTCATCTCCTCTACTTTTCTCCTTTGTATCTTTGTCCCCTTCTTATGGTGATTTCAACAGGTTTTAAACTTCTATATTCATTCTTGTGTAGGAAGTACCCCATCCATATTCACCTTCTTTAAACCCCCCCTCCTATTAGTGACCTCCCCTTAGCATGACCTGTTTTTAATAATATTGCTTGTATTTGTTTTAGGTCTACATATGAGAGAAAACATGTGACCTTTGACTTTCTGAACCTGGCTAGCTTCACTTAAGATGATGATCTGCCTTTCCATACATTTACCTGCAAATGATAAAATTTCATTCTTTATGGCTGAATAAAATTCCACTGTATATAAATACCACGTTTTCTTAATTGGGTTTTGGATTTTTGGATATGAGAGATGTTCAACCTGTACTAATTTACATTCTCACCAACAGTGTAAAGGTTTACCTTTTCTCCACATCCTCACCAACTCTTTCTTTTTTTCTTTCCTTTCTTCCTTCCCTCTTTCCTTCCTTCCTTCCCTCTTTCCTTCCTTCCTTCCTTCCTTCCTTTCCTCCCCCCTCTTCTTCTTTTTTTTTTATTATTCATATGTGCATACAAGGCTTGGGTCATTTCTCCCCCCTGCCCCCACCCCCTCCCTTACCACCCACTCTGCCCCCTCCCTCTCCCCACCAATCCCTCAGAATGATGTTCTCCAATTCCATCCATTTACCAGCGAATAATAACATTTCATTCTTCTTCATGGCTGCATAGAATTCCATTGTGTATAGATACCACATTTTCTTTTTTTTTAAATTGTTGGGATGCAGTATTCTTTTTAATCCCTTGTTGGTCCCAGTGTCTTCTTGAATTCTAAGATTGACACTGTTAGGACCGTGTTTTCATGGTATATTGATAATGAAAGCTACAAAAGGCCGATACAATCAGGTTCAAAATTGCTTATGAGATATGGAATGATGTGCTCAGGCAAGACGTGATGGTTGAGAGGAGCAGGTAAGGCTTGGCTCCTAGAGGGCATATCAGGTAACAAGTGGTAACAGAAGATCAGAAACAGTGATTCCTAAAAATGATAGGAAAAACCAGGTAGGGTGTGTATCACCAGGCCAGCATCTTGAGATAGAGGCAGACAAATGAGTGAAGACAAATCGAGAGCTGTTGACTTCTGAAGCCTGACTTCAGAGCTGGCACAGGACAAGAGGGTGGTTCAGAGGGAAAAGGGTAAATGGCAAAGTATACTAAAGAATGACATGCTAAAAATGACAATACTGGGACATGAAGATCTGCCCACTGCGTGGTCTACTTTTTCTTTAACCTCCATGTTGGTAATATGATTTCCTTCCACACTGGGATCAGGGTGATTAGAAATGTGTGTTACTATTTTTTTATTATTATTGTTGTGCAGATGGTACATTGTAACATTTACAAAAGTTCTTACAATATACCAAATATATCATAGTTGAATGCACCCCCTCCATCATTCTCCTTTATCCTCCTCTCCCCCTATTCCCGAAATAGTTTCAACAGGTCTTGTTTTTTCCATTTACATACATGTGTACACAATATGTCCACCATATTCACCCTCTTTTTTTTTTCATTTTTCTTTTATTATTCATATGTGCATACAAGGCTTGGTTCATTTCTCCCCCCTGCCCCCACCCCCTCCCTTACCACCCACTCCCCCCTCCCTCTCCCCCCCTCAATACCCAGCAGAAACTATTTTGCCCTTATTTCTAATTTTATTGTAGAGAGAGTATAAGCAATAATAGGAAGGAACAAGGGGTTTTGCTGGTTGAGATAAGGATAGCTATACAGGGCATTGACTCACATTGATTTCCTGTGCGTGGGTGTTACCTTCTAGGTTAATTCTTTTTGATCTAACCTTTTCTCTAGTACCTGTTCCCCTTTTCCTATTGGCCTCAGTTGCTTTAAGGTATCTGCTTTAGTTTCTCTGCGTTAAGGGCAACAAATGCTAGCTAGTTTTTTAGGTGTCTTACCTATCCTCACCCATCCCCTGTGTGCTCTTGCTTTTATCATGTGCTCATAGTCTGATCCACTTGTTGTGTTTGCCCTTGATCTAATGTCCACATATGAGGGAGAACATATGATTTTTGCTCTTTTGGGCCAGGCTAACCTCACTCAGAATGATGTTCTCCAATTCCATCCATTTACCAGCGAATAATAACATTTCATTCTTCTTCATGGCTGCATAAAATTCCATTGTGTATAGATACCACATTTTCTTAATCCATTTGTCAGTGGTGGGGCATCTTGGCTGTTTCCATAACTTAGCTATTGTGAATAGTGCCGCAATAAACATAGGTGTGCCCCCTCTTCTTCTTTCTTCTTCCTCTTGCTCTTCCTCTTTCTTCTTCTTCCCCAGATTTTTTTTTTTTGTTTGATTTTTTCCGGTTCTGTACTATTTATATCTGTTTGTTCAATTTTCTCCATTGTTCTCCCCCTGCTAACTCCTATCTTAACACCTATTTGATCCTCTCTACTTATTGCTATCTGCTTCTCAGTCAACCCTTTCTATCAGCTCAACCACTACCTCTTTCTGCTACATAAACTTTTTGCCTCATAATATCTACTAAAGCTAACCCACTGTCTCCCTCCCATCATGAACCTTACTTCTTTTAGTCTTTTACCATCACAAAGATTAACCTTTGCTCCAATAGACAACTAAAGATACTGGAACAGTAGCAGTAACTGACATTCTTTAGAGATTACTATAATTTCAAGGCTGAAGCTTAACAACTCTGAGAGCCTTAGCAGCTAAAATAAACCCCTGTGTCCTATGTGGAACAGGGAGTATAATCCAGCATCTTGAGACCATGAAACTAAAATGTTTACTATTGTCACTACCCAACTCCCATCTAGAGATAAGAAAATGCACCAGAGCTCAACTACCACCCAATTCTATATAATATTTCTTAAATCCCAACTACAGAAACACAGGGGACTGGAACTGCCAGCCAAAAAAAACCACAGATGTATAAATCTCAACACAGAAACATGAAGGAACAAGGCAGCAGATCTCTGCAAAAAGCCAACTCCACCACTAAAGATCTAAACAATATTGTTTTTTGAATTCCAAAAAATAATAGTAATAATGATCAATGAGCTCAAAGAGGAGACACACAAGCTAGTGACTGAACTCAAACAACTAAATGTGCTCAAAGAGAATTAAACAGATGAATGAAATAAAAACACCATGCAGGATATGAAAGAGGAAATCAATAAAGATAAATACTGTGGAACAATTTTAAACGAATAGCTCAATATCCCAAATAAAAACCTCGATCAAAAACTTGGCTAACAGAATAGAGCAAATTGAAGATAGATTATCAGGAAAAGGAGACAAAGTAGAGGAATTAGATCAATCAATCAAAGACCCTGAAAAAATGCTAAGAAAATATGAATGGAACATGAAAAATGTCTGGAAGACCATCAAAAGACCGAATCTATGATCATGGGCATAGAAGGAGAATTGATACAAACTAAAGGCATGGATAACTTATTCAATAACACAAGAGCTGGTAACTTTCCTAACCTTGAGAAAGGGAGGGACATCCAGATACAGGAGTCTTACAGAACACCTAACTGTCAGGACAAGAAAAGAAATACTCCAGGCATGTAATATATAAAACAAAGGATACTGAAAGCTGCAAAAGAGAAACATATAAAGGCAAACCCAATAAAATAACTGCAGATTTCTCACCACAAACACTAAATAAATGCAAGAAGTTAATAGATATGTCTCAGACCCTGAAAGAAAACAACTGTCAACCTAGACTAGTCAATAAAGCAAAACTATTCTTTCTAATCAAAGGAGAAATGAAAACCTTCCACAATAGACAAGAACTAAAACATGACCATGAAACCAGCACTGCAGAAAATACTTAAATGTCTGTTACATGCAGAAGAAGAAATTAGAGTCAGCCAGGAAAATTCAAGAAAGAATAAAACTTTTTGAAAAAGATCAACAAACAAGGAAGAGGGAAAAAGTAAACATCAGGGGAATAAAAATAACTGGAAATACCACACACATCTCAATACTAAGACTGAATGTTAATGGCCATGATTCTCCAAACAAAAGACATAGAATAGTGAATTCAATTAAAAAATAAGACCGCAACCATTTGTTGCTTACAAGAAACACGTCACTGAGAAAAAAAAACAATGGCTTATAGTGAAAAGGTGAAAATGTTTTCCAAGCAAATGGACCCCCAATACAGGCAGGGGTAGTTACATTTGACAAAGTGGACTTCAGACTAAAATCAGAAGAGAGAATGATGGTCATGTCATATTAGTAAAAGGAACAATTCATCAAGAGGAAATAATTCTTAACATATTTGCACCAAACATTGGTGTGCTTAATTACACCAAAAAAGCACTAATGGACTTAAAAGCACAGATAGACCCCAACACAGTGATAATAGGAGATTTTAATAGCCACTGTCACCAATAGATAGGTGATCCAGACAAAAAACAACAACCAAAGGTCAGAATTAATAGACTAAATGGAGTTAGACATCTACAGGGTATTCCATCCAGTTACCACACAATACACATACTTCTCAATAGCACATGAAACTTTCTCCAAAATGGATCATATTCGAGGACACAAAGCAAGTCTTAACAATTATGAGAAAATTGAAATAACTCCTTGTACCATATCTGACCACAATGGAATAAAATTAGAAGTCAACAAAAAAAGAAACTATAGAAAATATTTGAAAACATGAGACTGAACAATATACATTAAAAAATAACCTAATGATACAAGTTAAGCTTTTAGACAAGAACAAGTTAAACCCAAAACTAGTAAACAGAGGGAAATAATAAAGAATAGGGCCAAGATCAATGAAATTGAGTCCAAAAAACTGCAAAGAATCAATGAAAAAAATGATGGTTTGTTGAAAAGATAATAAGCTCAATAAACCCATGGCCAATCTGACTAGAACAAAGAGGAAAAGACTTCTTTTTAGACACATTTAACCAACCAAAATTGAATCAAAAGGATATAAGACACCGAAATAGATAGATGACAAGCAACGAAATTGATGTAGTTATGCTCAACAATGAAAAGACCAGGATCTCATGGATTCACTGCCAAATTCTATCAGACCATTAAAGAAGAACTAATGCCAATACTCCTCAAAGTTTTCCATGAAATAGAAAGGGAAGGAACACCACCAGACTCATTCTATGAAGTCAGTATTACACTCATTCCAAAACCCAACAAAGATGCAAAAAAAGAATTATAGCCGATATCTTCAGCAAGCATAGATGTAAAACGTCACACAACAAATACTGGCAAACTGAATTCAACAACACATCAAAAAGATCATATACTATGATCAAGACAATTTCATTCTAGGGATGTCAGGATGGCTCAATATACACAAAGTGAAAAATGTCATACAGCATATAAACAGAAACAAGGACAAAAATTACATGATCATCTCAATAGATGCTGAAAAAGCCTTTGACAAAATTCAACATCCTTTCATGACCAAAGCACTGAAGAAACTAGGAATAGGAGGAATGTACCTCTACTTAATAAAGGCTATATATGATAAGCCTATATTCAACATTATACTAAATGGAGAAAAACTGAAATGATTTCCACTAAAGTTAGGAATTAGACAAGAATGGAATTTCTAGCAAGAGAAATAAAACTAGAGGTAGAAATAAAAAGAGATTCAAATAGGAAAGGAAGAAGTCAACCTATCCCTATTTGCAGATGATATGATCTTATACCTAAAAACTCCATCAAAAATTCTTAAGAAATCATAAGCTCTTTCAGAAAAGTAGTAGGATACAAAATCAATATATAGAAACAAGTAGCTTTTCTATATACAAACAGTGAGAAAGAAATCAAGAAAACAATCCCATTTACAACAGCTTCAAAAAAAGTTCCAAGGAATAAATTTAATGAAGGAAATGAAAGACTTTTTCAATGAAAACTATAAATCACTAAAGAAAGAAATCAAAGACATCAGAAGATAGAAACACCTCCATGCCCATGGATCCGCAGAATCAATATTGTGAAAATGGCACACTACCAAAAGCAGTCAACATGTTCAATGCAATCGCCATCAAAATTCCATGACAGCCTTATGGTTTCTTCTGTGAAACACTTTTCTTATATGAATCTCTGCCACGTCTTCTTTGAAATTAATTACCAGAGGGAAAATGTAAATTTGTACCCTCACATGTGAATTCCATTTTGAAGATCTCAGTCGATACTGTACTAATGTGAACCCATGATTTCATGCCTTCAATATCATTGTGAGTGCTGATTTGATTCTTGTCGCTTGCTTGGTGATCTGTCCTTCTGAAAGATTTTAGAATTCCCTCTTGGCTGTCAATTTATTTTTCATGCATGTCTTATTTTATTTCATTTTTCTCTTCAATGCCCACATTGCAATCTCTAATCTTTTCAATTTTTGGTCATTTCTTAAATGTACAGAAACTTTTCAATTTGCATTTTTAATATTTTCTCCTGCTTTGATTTTTCTTTCCTTTTTTAGAAATCCTATTATCTGGATATCTAATTCTCTTGTCTCTTAATTTTATTTTTGCATCTTTATTTTTTGACCTCCTCCTTTTTGGGAGTGCTTGTCAATGTAACATTTCAAATTACTAATTCACTAAGCATTTGTGCCCATTGTATTTATTCTATCTTGTGTGGGTATTTCTTGGTCATTGGGTTCCTTTCAATGATGCTTTGTTATTGCTATTGTGCTAATAACTTCACTTAGTTTTGTTTACTGGCAGTAATTCCAAAGTGAATTTATAAAGATTATTTCTTCACTTTTTACAGCAAATTTATAGTTTGTGTGAGGCTGTGGCTGTATTTTAATATTCTCATTATGAAGTGAGCTAGGGTTTGCAAAGGAATCCCAATTGTCTCTGTTTCCAGTACAGGAATTATTAAAGGGCTAATTAAAGGAAAAACCAAGTCTGCAGGATTATAGGGTATAGCTACAGTAACTTGGGATGTTGCCTAAGATTTTTTAGAAGTGTCTATATGAGCAGGCATATTTTATGAGGTGTCCTGCACTCAACATCTGTCTTACAACAGTGCATCCAACCACGAAAAAGTTTTGGCACTTGCAACTTTTTTTTTTTTTAACATGTAACAGGAGAACCTGGTTCTACCTACTCGGATATTACATGGATGCAATGGGAGGACATGTGATCATGCTGTCTGTAACTTGAGCATTTTAATATTTGTTTGTTTTTCTCACTGGAAATTAATTGAAAAAAGGCGATGGTGGGAATGAAAGACACAGAATCCTGCCAGGCACAGCCCTAGCCTTGAGGTAAACCTCCCGCAGCAGCGTGGGGTGCCCGAAGCCCCTACACGCGCTGGCCTCCCGCTCCTCTGCGACTGCAGCACGAGCTTCACTCCGCACAGCAACGACCTAACTGTTGCCTCTGCCAGCGGCTCCCGGACAGCGGAGCCATGGTGGCCCTCCTGCTGCTGCTGCTCTCCACTCTGGGCCCCCTACACGCAAGCCACTGTGAGTCAAGGCTTGGTGCCCTTAGCGGGTTATCCACGTCTCTCAGGTTGGGCCACCCTGCTCACCTTCACTCAGGCACTTTTCCTTCTCTGTAAAATTGACAAAAATGATTCTGTAAGGGAAACAGCATCCACACCAAGAAGCAATTTATCAAGGATTTATTTCCTGCTTTGGCAACGGCTGTTCTCTACGCGCTGCACTGAAAAGTGGGCTTGGCTCCTAGGCTTGCATTCTTTCCTCCCAGCCGACTGGCTTCTCCATGAGACTGGCTTGCTCATTTCCATGCCTTGTATCACTTACCACACCGTAATTTGGTACTTAGTGTTTGGTACTCTGTCAAGCTGTGCAACTGCTGAATTTGTGTGTGTGTATGTGGAGAGAAAGAGAGAGAGAGAGAGAG
This sequence comes from Castor canadensis, assembly GCF_047511655.1. Lineage (NCBI taxonomy): Eukaryota > Metazoa > Chordata > Mammalia > Rodentia > Castoridae > Castor > Castor canadensis. The sequence continues at coordinate 57,518,116 of NC_133399.1, read as the reverse complement.
AGAGAGAGAGAGAGGGAGAACAGTTCAGATATTTGTAGGTAAGGATGACTAGAAAGACAATAGAAAGGAAAGGGTATAGATTTTTAAAAAAATAGCTGCTAATGTAGAGAAACAAATGCAGAATTAGGCTTAGAAATGATAATGTAAAACCAAGATATCAAAATAATATCTTTTGTTTTTATTTTTAGATTCTCAGAAAATCTTCCTGCAGACCACAGTTCCTGAAAAGATTTCATCACCAGATGCCAAAAGAGATCCAGAAAATAATGTAATTAGAGAATAATAGTTTTTGATTTTGGATTATGTTAAATTGCTTTTAACGTTGACCAAAGCTGCTGAACAAAGGCAGCAGGCTGAGCTAGCAGCTCACAACAAGTTCACAGCAAAGCATTTTGGAGTGTATGACTATGCACAAGACCACATGTTGTTTCTGTTGAGGATGAAGGACTTCCAGGATAAGATCTCAACAGTGCATACTCTTAGGGGGTGGCAAAAAACTGGGATTCCCCCAAACTGGATTAGGATGAAGCTATTTGTGTTGGGCTTGGTGGTCTGGTAGGGTCTGTCTGAGCCAGAAGATAGCAGATAACATCAGGTGAGTATGTATCCCCAAGAAATGTGTGTGATCATGCTTGCAGACACAGGGTTCACCCCCTGCTTGTCTGTTCACAATACTGAGGCTTCACATAGCTCATGGGAGGGGAAGCCAACAAGATGGTTATATATTATTAATTTTTAGAGCATAATTTAACATGTGATTTACAAGTGTTATTGATTTTTTGATATTCTTATTACAGGTTGCTTATGTTATTACAATATCAGGAAAGCCGTATTTTGTTCACCTTAAAAAGCAGTAAGTAATTATTTTCTCCTTTCATATTTTAATTCTTTGGTCTCTTAATTTTTAACATAGTTATGATTAGATTCATTTCACTTTATTTGTGTTGCTACCTGTTGAATATTGGATATTAGGCAAAATAATAAGCATAACAGAATAAAATACAGTGCACAGTTACCAAATGTATCACACATGAAGATACATTCAGGCAAATTCATAGAGAAACAGAATTTTATTATAATTTGGTATTGTGATAAGTGTGTAAGTAGTACTCCTTAGAAGTCAGGAAAGGCTTTTTGGAAAGAGATAAGAGATGTCTTGTATATTGAGGGAAGGTACATAGCTATCTATGTAAAGAAGAAGGGTAGGTCAGTGACATTCTATTTAGAAAGAAAATCATTTGCAAAACAAGGAGATGTGAGACATAGTGGCTCTTTGGATATAAAAAATGTTCATGTAAATTATAAATTATATATTTTCCTGTAAGCTAAAGGTAAAAGATTCTAGAAAAGTAGGCAGAGTCAAGTGGCAGAAGATATACTGTAAGGATTCTGGGCTTGCAAATTGGATTTGTAGGCTGATATTCAGAGATCAAAAGCAGAGGTGCAGTGATGAATCGCATGACTGTGAAGCTCAGGTGAATGATGATGGTTGCACTGGGAAAAAAATTCAATAGACCTCAAGACAGATCTGGTAGTGTGATTGAGATACTGTGAGGGACATCAGACAATTTAGTCATTGCTCAAGAAAATTGGTATCTTATTGTATAATTAAATGAGGGAGACAAGCAAGGGTGATATTTATGTGAAGAAGGGGTAAGTTTGGATTTTAATGCTTATAACTAAGTGGGTTTTTCCCACTGGATATGAGAATATAGTAATTTGAATCTCTAAGGAGCTTCAATAGGAATATAGATTTAGCAGTAAACAGCTTGTCTATATTGTTATAAATAATTATTATTATTAATGAGACTGCAAATGCACATTGTTTATAAACAAATTAAGTAGAAAAATGTAGACAATATGAAGGATCAAGCTGGAGGGGTCAGGGATGTGGGACAAGAATCAAAAGTGCAAAGTGTAATATGAATTAAGGGATTGTATTGCATGGTCATAGTTTTCAAATAGGAGATAGAAGTTCAATGCAGTCATGCTTTTTTCATGGGAGTTGACATGCTAGTGGTCATGGATATTTTCTAGAGATGTTTCAGGGTGAATAAAAATTGGGAAAGCCAAGGACATTTGTGTAGACTACTCTTCTATAAAATCTGTTGAGAAGTACAAAAATACATAGGAATGGTAGAACATGGGACCAAGGGTAATGACTTGAAAGTATGTTTTAAATAGCATTTGGGTAAAAAGCTATGGAGAGGAAGAGTTTGAAATGGTAGAAAATTTTCTATCCTTAGTATATGATCCAGTATGGGATCTATGGCACAGGTATAATGGTTTGTTTTAAACAAAAGAAGCAATACTCTGGAAATAAAGAATGAGTAAGGGGGGCACAGATGACTGAGAGTGAGAGAACATGGTTCTCCTATCATGGTTGATAGGAGTAGTGTCAAGGTTTTGAATAATTACTGAGGAGTATGAAAAAAAATTCTAACCAATGTTATTAGGAAGAGCTTGGCACTTAGTTTAAGTTTAATGACTATGAATTTGTAGTGAGACCAAGCAAATCTTAAAATTCGGTGCCAACCCTACCTTTTAATTTTGAGATACAAGTATAGCATCTGAAATCAATGAATGATAAAGACTAAAGATTTGAAAGTTCCGTGCTGGAAATTGGGACCTATGTTATTTTCTGCTAATATATCGAGTGATTTGAGTTGCTCAGTATCCAGCGTTTTAGCATTTTGTTTCTCTACTTAAAATACCACTTTCAGTATCTAGTTTGTATAAATGACAGGGAAATATTTGAACAATAAGCAATTCCTAGTTGATTGGCACTGTTGTAAATTCTTCAATACCTAGACAATTTGTACCTGAAGAATAATTTTTCTACTTTTCTGTTTCATTTGAGTGTGCTTTTGTGTTTGTGTGTGTGATTTTTGCCTAGATCATTTTTATCTTCAACTTCTGTCGTTTATTTTTATGGCCAAGATAACACCCAACATTCTGAGCCTTTGTCACCTCAGGTAAGCCTTTGGAATTTTCTCCTTACAGATTCTTTATTTTGGATTTTCTCTAAAGAGATGAATAGTCTATAATTACTATAATATTATTTTGCACATTTACTTAAATTTGAATAACCCAGACTGGTGCTTATTTCTATATGATGCAAATTCATTGGGAAACTATCATCTCAGAGTATTGAGGTAGGTAAAGTAATAAATGTAAATTACCTATCTGGAGTATGCATTTTAAAAATGAATTATCCATTTGTTTTTCTTCATGTATTTTTTTCAGATGAATTGCAATTACAATGGATATATTGCAGGTTTTCCAAGTTCTCTTGTGACACTCAGCATTTGTTCAGGACTCAGGTTGTATACTACTTAAAGATAATAAGTTTGCCAGCATTATGTAATAGCCTGCTTAGCCTATGAACGAATCCTCCATGCTCCTTTTCTAATTCTGTAATCACCTTTATGTTTTAATTCCCCACAGACCAAATCAGAATTATTAGTAAAGTGTGTGACCACCCTGGTAGCAACTGCTCCTGCAGAGAGGCCACTTGCTGGCCCTGTCAGGACCTGTTGCTGGAGGCTCTGAGCCACCTCTGGTGTAGGGAGCACTAACTTAAGCTTGCCATGCTCCTGAAGTTCCCCCAAATTCTGTTTTTGCCCTATTTCTCAATTTGCTACTATAAATGATAGTTGTAGAATATCTGAGACTTATAGACACTTTGGCTCTGCATTGGATAGTTTTTAGGTATGTAGTACCTTCAGTTCAGCCACATAAGCAAATTATTTAGGATATTAGATATCAGAGGCAAGTTAACTGTATCAAAGATAAGGGACCTTAAGAATGAGGATGAACTTGTCTACAGACCCTCAGGCTGGAGCAGAAAGCTGACACACTAGTAATGGGTCTTTACTATTTAAGAGCATAAATCCATGCCACGGTCACAGTTCTTTATGATAATGAAAAGGATTTGTAGTAGAAAGCAATATGCATCCTGTAGTAGAATTGTCTATTTCTGGTGTAGGAACTCAAAGAACTAAGAGATAAACTAGAAAAATCAAGATGACTTTGAATCAAAAAGTTTTGGTCAAAATTTCTCATTAGAATATGATACCATTGGTTAAAATCATTTCAGACTTTCTTTGATTATTTTATTATTCAGGGGAACAATCCAATTTAAAAACATTTCATATGGAATTGAGCCAGTGGAGATTGTATCAGGATTTGTTCACATGATTTATGAAGAAAGGAGTGATGACATTAATATTCCAGACGTAGGAAAAAATGAAACTTATGCTTGGCTTAGTGATTCACAGTATCACCTCAGAAGCAGTCCAAATGTAAGTGTTAACTCTTTTAACTTATTTTGTATAATTTCATGAAATGAAAAAATGCTTCCAAAGCCCAATTTTGATTGGTGACTTGCAGATCTTAACATTATTTAACTTTTTTCATGAAGGTATTGTATGACTTTTAAATGGCTATTTAATGACTTTTAAATATTCATTGTTGTAACTTATCATTAGATACGAAAAGTTAGGTAATTAACCTTGTAATGAGAGACGTGACTATAGTGCTAAAAGAAACTAAAACACTAAATTTCACATGTGGCCTTAATATAATTAATGTAAAAATGTTCCTTTACCTCAAGTGCTCAGATAATTTAGATGAAAATATTAAGAATTTGTTCCATGAAAGCTCAAAAATGGATTATGTCAGTGCCTTACATAAGGCAAGTAATGGCTTTTTCCTCCACAAAGATGTGTAAACTGCCATAAATAACAAAACCTGGCACCATTGATTGTGAATTTTAATACTTTTTCTAAACCTAAGTATTTGCTAAAAGTAGTTTCCTAGCAATTGGTAGCAGAAAAGCTTCCCACATAGATAGTGTAAAAATTATCAGAAAGATAAGCAATGCTTTTATTATAAACTTAAATTTCATATTTATTAATACAAAAATAGATACCTGTAATCTTATATAGCTTGGAGAGTATGACTGAAAATTCTTGCTAATCACTAAACTTCTAAACTGGGATCCTCTGAATAGTACTTAAATTTTGTACTGGAAAAAGACGCATTATATACTTAGTAGCAACATATTTTTTTTATGTCTGCATACAGTCTTAGTAGAAAATAAAGTTTTACGAATACCTCTGTACTCATAGTGTGTGTTTTTCAGAGAAATGAATTTGTCAAGTTATTCCCACGAACTCTTGAAATGCATATTGTTGTGGACAAAAACCTGGTATGTTCTACTCTATGCAGTGTTATTTTAAAGTTGCTTAATAGTTATCTTTAGTTTGATTTCAATAATGCAATGGAAATTTTCAATGATTTTATTTTGCATTTTCAAATCATAACTTCTTAAAATTGTGAATAAACAAAATATTTTTTATTATTGTTGTACTGGGGAAATATTGTGACATTTACAAAATTTCTTACAATTTATCATAGTTGACTTCACCCCCTCCACCATTCTCCTTTATCCTTCCTGCCCCCATTTCTGGAATAGTTTCAACAGGTCTCATTTTTCCACTTACATGCATGTGTATAGAATATTTCTACCATATTCACCCTCCAACCCCCTTTCCTTATATCCTCCCCCTCCCACTTATCCCCACCTCCCAGACAAGACCTATTTTACCTTGCTAGTCTCTATTTTTGTCAAAAAATGGCATTTTTGTTTGTTTAAGACAGTTATACAGGGTGTTGCATTGTGACATTTCCATGTATATCAGTATTATTTCCCAAATTGGTTCAGGAAATAATACCTATTTTTCTCCTTTCTACCTTAGTCCCCTTCTTATGGTGATTTAAGCAGGTGTAAAAAATTCTGTTCTTGTACAGAAATTACATTAAGCATATTCACCTTCTTAACTTTCTGCTCTTTACCCTTCCTGTAGTATGTGACCTCCCCTTAGTGTGACCTGTTTTTCATAATATTGTATTTGAATTGGGTCTATATTCCACATATGAGAGAAAACATGTGGCCTTTAGTTTTCTGAGCCTGGCTAACTTCATTTAAATTGATGTTCTCCAGTTCAATCTATTTACCTGCAAATGACACAATTTCATTCCTCTTTGTGGCTGAGTAAAATTCCATTGTGTAAGATACCACATTTTCTTAATCCATTCATCAGTACTGGGGCATCTTGGCTGTTTCCACAGTTTAGCTATTATGAATAATGCTGCAATAAACATGGGTGTGCAGGTGCCTTTATTGTAACCTGTATTATATTCCTTTGGGTATATCCCTAAGAGTGGAATTGCTGAGTCACATGACATGCTGTTTTCCATAGGGGTTTTACTAATTTTCATTCCCACCAGGAATGTATGAGAGTTCCCTTTTTATATATCCTTGCCAACTTTTGTTGTTGTTTTGTTCTTGATAGTAGCCACTCTAACAGGAGTGAGATGAAATCTTAGTGTGGTTTTGATTTGCATTTCCTTTATGTACAAGGGTGTTGATCATTTCTTCATGTGTTTTTTAGCCATTTGGACTTCCTCCTTTGAAAAAGCTCTGTTCCAAAGGACTGATAACCAGAATATATAGGGAACTTAAAAAACTAAATTCTCCCAAAACTAATGAACCAATAAAGAAATGGGCAAGTGAACTAAACAGAACTTTCTCAAAAGAAGAAATTCAAATGACCAAAAAACACATGAAAAAATGTTCACCATCTCTAGCAATAAAGGAAATGCAAATTAAAACCACACTAAGATTCCACCTCACCCCTGTTAGAATAGCCATCATCAGCAACACCACCACCAACAGGTGTTGGCGAGGATGCGGGGAAAAAGGAACCCTCTTACACTGTTGGTGGGAATGTAGACTAGTACAACCACTCTGGAAAAAAATCTGGAGGCTACTTAAAAAGCTAGACATCGATCTACCATTTGATCCAGCACTACCACTCTTGGGATATACCCAAAAGACTGTGACACAGGTTACTCCAGAGGCACCTGCACACCCATGTTTATTGCAGCACTATTCACAATAGCCAAGTTATGGAAACAGCCAAGATGCCCCACTACTGACGAACGGATCAAGAAAATGTGGTATCTATACACAATGGAATTTTATGCAGCCATGAAGAAGAACGAAATGTTATCATTCTCTGGTAAATGGATGGAATTGGAGAGCATCATTCTGAGTGAGGTTAGCCTGGCCCAAAAGACCAAAAATCGTATGTTCTCCCTCATATGTGGACATTAGATCAAGGGCAAACACAACAAGGGGATTGGACTATGAGCACATGATAAAAGCGAGAGCACACAAGGGATGGGTGAGGATAGGTAAGACACCTAAAAAATTAGCTAGCATTTGTTGCCCTTAACGCAGAGAAACGAAAGCAGATACCTTAAAAGCAACTGAAGCCAATAGGAAAAGGGGAACAGGTACTAAAGAAAAGGTTAGATGAAAAAGAATTAACCTAGAAGGTAACACCCACGCACAGGAAATCAATGTGAGTCAATGCCCTGTATAGCTATCCTTATCTCAACCAGCAAAAACCCTTGTCCCTTCCTGTTACTGCTTTTACTCTCTCTACAACAAAATTAGAAATAAGGGCAAAATAGTTTCTGCTGGGTATCGAGGGGGTGGGGGGTAGAGGGAGGGGGCAGAGTGGGTGGTAAGGGAGGGGGTGGGGGCAGTGGGGAGAAATGACCCAAGCCTTGTATGCACATATGAATAGTAAAAGAAAAAGGAAAAAAAATAGCCAAAAAAAAAAAAAAGTAAAAAGAAAAATCTCTGTTCAGTTCATTTTCTCATTTCTTCATTGGGTCATTGATATTTTTGGGAGTTCAGTTCTTTGATCTCCCTGTATAACCAGAATTGGTTATTAATCCTTTGTCAAATATATAGCTAGCAAAGATTTTTCCCATTCTGTGAGCAACCTCTTCAATTTGGAGACCATTTCTTTTGTTGTGCAGAAGCCTTATAATTTCATGTCGTCCTATTTGTCCATCCTTTCTTTTAGTTGCTGAGCTCTTTGAGTTCTATTCAGGAAGAAATTGCCTGTGCCTATTAATACCGTTGTATCTCTGCTCTTTTCTGCACTAGCCCCACAGTTTCAGGTCTTATATTAAGGTCCTTAATGAGTTGATACTTTTATAGGTTGAAGGACATGGATCTAGTTTCAGTTTTCTGCAGGTAGACATCCAGTTTTCCCAGCAACATTTGTTGAAGGGCTGTCTTTCCTCCATTGTATGTTTTTGGCGCCTTTGTCAAAAATTAAGTGGCATAGCTGTGTGGATTCATATCTGAGTCTCCTATTCTGTTCCATTTGTCTTCATATCTGTTTTTGTGCCAGTACCATGCTGGTTTTTTTTTGTTACTATGGCTCTGTAATATAGTTTGAAGTCAGGTATTGTGATATCTCCAGCATTATTCTTTTTGTGCAGTATTGCCATGACTATTCTCAGTCTTTTGTGCTACCAAATGAACTTTAGGGTTGATTTTTAATCTCTGTGGTGAGTGTCATTGGAATTTTGATGGGGATTGCATTGAACAAGTAGATTGTCTTGGTAATATAGTCATTTTCACAATATTGATTCTGCAAATACATGAGCATAGGAGATCTTTCTTTCTTCTGATGTCTTCTTTGATTTCTTTCTCCAGTGGTTTATAGTTTTCATTGGAGAGGTGTTTAACTTTGTTAAGTTTATTCCTGGTGTTTTATTTGACGCTATTGTAAATGGAATTTTATTGCATATATTCTTTTTTCAGTCTATTCATCGTTGGTATATAGAAAGGTTACTGAGTTTTGTAAATTGATCTTGTATCTTGATACTTTGCTTGAGGTGTTTATGATGTCTAGGAGTTTTTTGGTCACTTTAGGTATAACATCATGTCATCTGCAAACAGGGACAGTTTGAGTTCTCCCTTTATTTAAGATTCCTTTAAAATTCCTATTTAAATTCCTTTTATTTCCTCTTCCTGCTTTAGCTACGAATTCCAAGACTATGTTGAGTAAGAGAGGAGAGAGTGGACACCCTTGCCTTGTTCCTGATTTTAGAGGAAACGGTTTCAGTTCTTCCCCATTTAGTATGGTGGTATCTGCAGGCTTTTCATATACAGCCTTTATTATGTTGAGGTGCATTCCTTCTATTACTAGTTTCATTGAGCTTTTATCATAAATGGATGTTGAAGGCTTTTTCTGCATTTGTTGAGATGATCATATGATTTTTGTCTTTGCTTCTGTTAACATGCTGTACTACATTTAATGATTTGTGTATGTTGACCCATCCCTGCATCCCTGGGATGAAGTCAGCTTGATCATGGTGCATGATCTTTTCATTATGTTGTTGAATTTGTTTTGTTAGTATTTTATTGAGGATTTTTGGGTCTAAGTTCATTAATGAGATTGACCTGTAATTCTCTTTATTGTTGTGTCCTTGACCCGGTTTTGGGATGAATGTAGTACTGGTTTCATAGAATGAGTTTGGTAGTGTTCTTTCCCTTCCTATTTCAAGGATAAGTTTGAGGAGTGTTTGTATTAGTTCTTTAAAGATCTGGTAGAATTCATTAGTGAATCCATTGGGTCCTGGACTTTTTTGGGAGACTATTGCTGCTTCAATATGACTGCTTGTTATAGGTCTATTTAAGTGATTTATATCCTCCTGATTCAATTTGGATGGTCATACGTGTCTAGAAAATTTTCCATTTCTTCTAGATTTTCGAATTTATTTGATGCAGGTTTTCAAAGTAGTCCCTAATAATTCCCTGGGTTTCTTTGGTGTTTGTTGTAGTCTCCCCTTTTTTGTTTCTGGTTTTATTAATTTGGGTCTTTTCCCTCCTCATTTTAGTCAGATTTCTAAGGGTTTATCAATCTTATTTGTCTTTTTAAACAATCAGCTTATTGTTTCATTAATTTTTTGTATGGGTTTTTGGTCTCTATTTCATTGATTCTAGCCCTTATTTATTATTTCTCTCCTTCTGCAAGTTTTGAGTTTAGATTATTATTGTTTTTCTAGGTCATTTATTTGAGTCTTTATATGTTTTGAGTATATGCATTCATGGCTGTAAACTTTACCCTTAGCACTGCCTTTGCTGTGTCCTCTAGTTTCTGATAGGTTGTACTTTCATTTTCATTAAATTCTAGGGACTTCCTACCTCGTTTCTTTGATTACCCATTGACCATGGAGGAACATGTTCCACGGTCAGGTTTTAGAGCATTTTCTGCTATTTCTTTTGTTGTTGAGTTCTAGTTTTATTTCATTGTGGTCAGCCAGTATGCAGGGGTTATTTCAACTTTCTTATATTTGTTAAGACTTGCTTTGTGATCTACAATATGGCCTATTTTGTAGAACGTTCCATGGGCTGCTGAGAAGAACGTATATTGTGCTTTTGCAGGGTGGAATCCTCTATAGACGTCTGTCGGGTCCATGTTGTTATTCATTTGATCTATGTTGTCATTCAATTCTAGGGTTATTTTGTTGATTTTTTTTTTTTTTGCTTGAGTGACCTGTCTATTGGTGATAGAGGAGTATTGGAGTCACCCACATTCACTGTGTTGGGATCTCTCTCTGTTTTTAAGTCCAGTAGTGTATGTTTAATGAAGTTAGGTGCACTGATAATGAGTGCATGTAAGTTAACAATTGTCATTTCCTCTTGTTGTATTGCTCCTTTTATTAGTATGAAGTGACCTTCTTTGTCCTTCTGACTGATTTAGGTTTGAAGTCTACTTTATCTGATATAAATATAGTTTCTCCTGCCTGTTTTGACAGAGCATTACCTTGATAAATGTTTTTCCACTCTTTTAGCCTTCACCAATGTTTGTTTCTTTCTGCAAGGTGGCTTTATGTAAACAATAAATTGTTGGATCTTCTTTTTTAATCATGCTTGCCAATCTATGTCTTTTGATGGGGGAGTTAAGGCTGTTGACATTCAGTGTTAATATTGAGATATATGTGGTAATTCCTGCCATTTAATTGTGAGGGTTTGTGTGTGTGAAGCTAATTTTATGCTAGTCTCTAATTCTTTGTCTGCTATTCTATTGAGATTTAATAATTCCCATCTTTCCATGGTCATGTTTTCATTTTCTGAGTGTAGGATTCCTTTCAGAATCTTCTGTAGTGCTGATTTAGTGATCATTTATTATTTTAGTTTCTGTTTATCATGGAAGGTTTTTATTCCTCCCCCAATTGTGAATGATAGATTTGCTAGGTAGAGTATCCTAGGATTGAAATAGTTTTCTTTCAGTGCTCAAAATACCTCACTTCATGCCCTTCTTTAAGGTTTCTATTGAGATGGGTTTATCTTATATGTTATTTGATTTTTCTGTCTTACAGCTTTCAGTATTCTTTCTTTGTTCTCTGGCTAATTGTTTTAAGTATGATAATCTGTTGCGAGGTTCTATTTTAATCATGTCTTTTTGGTGTTCTGGAGGCTTCCTGTACCTTGACGGGCATCTCTTTCTCAAGATTTGGGAAGAATAATTTCTGCTATTATTTTGTATATATTACTATAACGTTTGCTTGAACATCTTCTCCTTTTTGATGCCCATGCTTCTCAGGTTTGATGTTTTGATGGAGTCACAGAATTCTTGTGTATTCTTTCTGCAGCTCTTCAGTCTTTTGTCTACATATTCTTCTGTTCTTTCTTTAATCTCTATTTTGTCTTTGAGCCCTGAAATTCTGTCTTCCACTTGTTCCAGTCTCCTGGAGTGGCTTCAACTGTATGTTTTTATTTGACTTAAGGAACTTTTTATTTCTAGGCTTTCTGTTTGATTTTTTTTTTTGGGGGGGATTTTCCATATATTTGTTAAGCCCCTCTTTCACATCTTGTACTGCTTTCTTTATTTCATTTATCGCTCTCTTTTTAAAAAATAATTTCCTTGGCTTTGTTTTGAAGTTTGTTGACATCCTCTTTGATTTCATTTAGTTGTTTCTATGTTTTCTTGAGTTTTTTCTCTGTGTTTTCTTGGGATTCATTGAGTTGTTTTTGTATATCCTCTTTAAGCTCAACTTTAAGCTTATTAAACATTCTTATTATCATTCTTCTGACCTTGGCAAATGGAGATTCATCCTTTTCACTGTCCACCAAATTTTCTATTGTGTGATTATGAACCTTTTGAGGAATCTTATTCCCCTGCCTTCTTTTTTCCCATGATTTTATTTTGAGTTTTGCTCATGTGTTGTTCATTATTAATTGAGGGTTTTAGTCACCAGTTCTCTTTTCCTTGACTTAATTTCTATACTCTAGCTAACTTAGTTGTTATCTAGGTCATTGTAATGTTTCTGTTCACTGACCTGGATGTATAACTTAGCAGTACCAATTCATAGGTTCATTGTCAAACCAGTTATTTACATAGTATATAAAACCCTTGGTAATATTATCTGTATACAGTGGGTACTGGGGAGATAATAGTTGTTTGTAAAGATATTGGTACTTAAAATGATGGCAACAGAAGAGAAGACTGGGAGAGGTGAATGGGGTAAGAGGGAGAAAGATATGAGATGTGGGGGCTCTGGAATAGTAGGTCTATAATGTGTATATATGTGTAGTTCAGTCATTGTGGGGGAAGATGCTGTTATCAGAAATTGTACAGGGATTGTAAGCATGGGTGTAATATGTAAAGTTGGTGTAATAGACTACTCAGTGAATACTTATCATACAGGAGGGAGGAACAGTGCAGGGGGAAGGTGAGGGAGTAGAGGAACACAGGAGAGTGGAGGAAGAAAGAGAAGAAGGGAAAGAAAAAATAAATAAATTTAAAAATCAGGGGAGAGAATAATATGTGGGAAAAGGGAGGGTTAAGAAAATTGAAATTACACCAAAGTGGAAAAAGGATATAAGTAACAAAACCAAAAACAAAGCAAAAGAGAGAAACAATTTTTAAAAGAAAACCAAAAGGAAGAAAAAAGAAAAAAAATATGTATTTACTGTCCAAATTTCTTCTTTGTTGTGGAGAGGAGTGGGTTTCTGTTGAGTTCAATGAGTGCTCTGGACACTTTCCTTCAATTTCTTATCTGGGTGCTTTCCCTTCTAGGGGTTGATATGCTGGGTTGTGTGGCAGTTGAAGGTGCCCCTCTCTATCCAACAGGTTTGGAGGGGATCCACTCAGGGTGTTTAAACCAGGCTCTTCTTTATGGGGGTGGGTTGTCATGGTCTTCTGATTTGAATAGGCAGGTCCAATGTGGTCCTGCAAGGAGCTGGTGTGTGAGCAGTGGTCAGCTCTTTCCACCTACAGGGCAAACCTGGGAGCTGGGGTTGAGTGCTTTTTGCTGGGAGCAAGTGCTACTAATTTCAGCATGCTACCAGTTTCTCCAAGGTGGTCGAATGTGTTGTGATTTTCCCAAAACTATGTCTGGGCTGCATTACCCCCACACAGGCTGGATCAGCTCAGTGCTCAAGCCCCACTCCCACCAGGCACAGGTAAAAATTTCCCTCCATTTATTAGGCCACCAGTTTTGTCCAGGAGGGGTGCAATCTTCCCCCAAACTGCACTGGTCTATATTTTCAGAGTAGATGATACAGCAGGTTCACCTGGAACAGCTGCACTTTCTCTCAGTGGTATCAGGAGTTGGCAGCACAGGCCACACACAGGCTGTCAGGGAGGTGCAGTCACAGTCAGATGTTCCACAGCTGCAAATCTTGGTGGGTCTGGGACAGTCCAGGCACTTTCAGAACTTGTCGGCTGGTCTGCAGATCCCAGGCTTCCAGGGCTGTTTTGGACTTTGAAAAGCTAATGTAAAGGTCAGTCATTGTACATTATGGGCTCCCTATGCATTGGTGGTATCTTACTTGGCAAAAAAGCCACGTTGCCAATCCTTACAGTCGTCAATCTGAAGTTCTCTGCCAGATTCGTGAGAGCTCAGAAACACAGAGTCTGTTGGCTATCTGCTTTCTTGGTCCCTCCCAAACCAAATTTTTATTAATTAATTTATTTCTTACTTTGATAAGATCTCTACTTTTATAAGATGAAGCAACTTAATCTTCTAAAGCTTATTGACTAGTTTTCTTTTGTCAAAAAAGACTACATCTTCTGTGAAAGGATGGATTACATCCCCTCAAAAACTCACTCCTACATAAAATAGTATTATTTAGCTCCTTCAACCTAATTGGAAGGATAGTCTACAAACCAAATATGACAATTATTTCCAGCAAAGGGCAAAAACAGATTATCATCTGTTTTCTTCCCAGTTCTACACAATTGGACCAAAAAAGAAAAATAAGTAAACAAAATTCTCATATTGAGAATTCATGACTATCCTTTATATCTTACAGGGGTTTAGTCTTTGAATGTATGTTAACATATATGGTTAGAATTCTAACCTGTTAGGCTCTGTTTGTCCCAGTTTAATAAGAACTGAGAGCATCTGATGGAATCAAACAGTATTCATCTCTGGAGATGTGCAGCTTCAAGCAGAATATCTCACAACTGCTGTAATTTTTGTTAAATTATAAAACAGTTAGATGGAGGAAAGCAGGATTTTAAGCAAAATCAAGAAAAAAATCAATAAAGGATGAAAAAACATATGCTAAAGCATCTGTATCATAAATGTGGAACAAATTTAAAGGCTAAGTTTAAGATGAAAGATTTAAACTCATTATGTAAGTTCTGCAATTAAAAACTAAAGAAAAATATTAATAGCAGAGAAAGGCTATCATACAAGACATACACGCACGCACATTTTGCTTACAACTGACATATCTAAAATATAGTACATAAAAAATGAAAGTAAAAGAACAGAAAAAATATAAATAGAAATTTGAAACAATTTCTGGATTGATATTGTTGGAGTTAATAACCCTCTGGTGTCAAAAACAGACACACAAGAGACAGAAAATCTTGACAAGGCAATTTTCTCTTGATCAAGAAGGGAAAGCATGTGCTCACTCCAGCTAAGCAGACACACAAGTACAAAATGACTGACAGTGGCTCCTCCTTATATCCCTGACACAGTTGTACCTGCTCCTCACTTGGGATTTGTCCAGGTCACAAGTTCACAATCTCCCTCCATTGGCTAAAAGGCTTGGGGGATGGGTTAGGCCATGCAGTTGGTGGACAATGGAGATATACAGGAATCTGAAGAAGAAGCAAGGACCTAAGATGGTGACCTGAGGAATTTTTAAGTAATCTAAGAGGGTAACAAATACTTTGATAGAAAAGATCATTTTTCTTACAATTTCCCTTCTTTTAATTTAAATTCTTTTTTTCAAACTCACTTAGGAGCCATTGGCTCTCATGTTCCTATGTTTCTAATAGAAACAAGTTATTTTGGTAGGGCAAGGGTGATTGTTTAGTGAATGTTGCCTCAATTAACTGATGTATTAGTCTTGGGCACAAGGAATTATGCAGCATCCTATTAAAATTAAAACTCCAGCCACTACAATCAAGGAGGTTAAGATTGAGATCATCCAGCCCTTTCATCTCCCAAACCAATTTTCTGTTAAGTCAGTGAAGGGATCATTTATACCTGAATTTTCACCCTATAGGGCTTTAGTAATAGTTCCATTGGGGGCTGTATTATTTGGTATATATGTGCAACACGAAACACCAATCATTATGCAAACCCCTCCCTTTTTGGCCAACATCATGTCTAATGCTAGCCTGTTCTCCCAAGCCATCTGGCTAGTTGGTTCCAGTTGCTCTGCTATGCCTTTGATGGCATCTCTGGTATAGTTAGCAAACCTTTGTTGGTTATAATAAATATAATTAATCCAATCGACATTTTTATTTATAGTGAACCACCAGAAGAATACTGATTCAAATCCTGCTTCAATTTGATTTCTGGCTTTAAATTCATTTGACACCCTCTAGGAACCCCAATGGCATCAATGTAAGCATGGGGACCAAAGGAGCTTCTGAGGTTGGCTGCAGTGTCTGTGTCTATGTCTCTCATTTTTCTAGATGTTGTGGCATGGGCTGGGGATCTAAATGCTAGGATGAAAGGGATTGCCAACTGCACCAAAGCACAGGTGCCTTTCCAGTTACCTGGGAGAGTCTCAAGTAAAGGTCTTCCACAGAACCGCAGACATCAGCTCTGCCCACCAAGAGTGTGGACTGGTTTGTGAGGCTGTTGAAGGACTGGCTTTCACTGTATCCTGTCAGGTTTCCCACATTTGTCAATTGTTTCTCCTGTCTGTGAGACATGGAGTATAATTGACGTCTAGGGTGGGTGGTCTAATAGTCCTTGGGGGCTGGCCTGCAGACCTCTGACCTCTGGGAACAGTAGCGATAGTGTCTGGCAGGATTCGTTGCTCCAAGCTTTGGCATCCTAAAACAGAGCCAACATGCAGTACATTCCACCTGGATCTGAGAAGCATCCTAATGACCACCTGAGACTCTGGCCTCCCAGTAGTACAAACTTAGCAATTGCTCTTATTTAATGTGCAGACAGCATTTTATCCATTCATCCAAGCATTTGTGTCCCTGTACCCAACTTCAATAGCCACAGTTTGTCTTAGGTCTTTGACTTCTACTACAGTTATCTGAGTTTGATTGTTGTTCAAACGTAGAGGTAATATTGGAGTGGAGGTAGAACTGGGTGTTGCCTGGGAGGGGTTGGGAGCTGGATAGAGCTCAAAGGCACCTAACGGGTCTGTCCTGAGACATCTGTCCCCAATATCTATGAAATATAGATGGTTCTCATGACATACTCCAAGGGCTTTCTATGACTAAGTGGGTTACATTGTTTATCTTTACAAGTAGGAGAGAGTATGTTAAAAGACTGTTGATTGTTCTGGATGGTGGAAATTGGAGTCTTACCAGTGTCTTGGGGTCTGGCCCAGCCCTTAGGATTGTCATAAAAGGGAGAAGTGTATCCTTTATACCCAGTGTTTTACCCCACATCTGTCCACTCTGGACAGATACCAGTCTTCCTTGTGGGTCCCCGGATGGGGCACATATAAAAGGAGTATCCTTGGAGCTGCCATTGGGATGTAAGGTCTCCACAAGGAAGGATATGGTATGCATCAAATTCAACAGTTAAGGGGAAAGTACTCTGAGTTACATTAATAATAAGCACACCATTTCCCAAATAGAAGGGAAAGAATATTTTAACTATAGTCTTTTTAAAGTCACTTTGGTGTTGTCTGGATGTGAGAGCACAGCCCATTATTCCTTCTCGTCAGGTGGGGGCGCCTTCTTTACCTGTGTGTGATGAGTCCATTCCTGCTCCGCAGTCCGGACGGCTGTCTCCATGGTCAGCAGGACCAGGAAGGGTCCATCCCAAACTGGCTCAAGCTTATTTTCTTTCCAGGTCTTGATTAGCACCTAATTGCCAGACTGGTGTGAGTGAATGGGACAGTCAAGTGGAGGAGACTGTGGTAACAACCCCCTTTTTTTTATCTTAATAAAGTAAGATAGAGGACAATCCAAGTATATAATTTTTGAGGAAATGGTCTTTGGTTTTAAAGGTAGGCATGTCAGTAACAGAGCAAAGGTAAGGAAGGCCATAAAGCATTTCATAAGGGGAGAGGCCAATGTCCTTTCGAGGGGCTGTCCTTATCCTGAGTAGTGCTATGGGAAGGCATTTAATCCAAGGTAATCTGGTCTCTAAGACAAATTTAGTGGGCTGATTTTTAAAAATTTTTTATTTTATTATTCATATGTGCATACATGCTTGGGTCATTTCTCCCCCCCTGCCCCCACCCCCTCCTTTACCACCCACTTTGCCCCCTCCCTCTCCCCCCCAACCCCTCAATACCCGGCAGAAACTATTTTGCCCTTATCCCTAATTGTGTTGAAGAGAGAGTATAAGCAATAATAGGAAGGAACAAGGGTTTTTGCTGGTTGAGATAAGGATAGCTATACAGGGAGTTGACTCACACTAATTTCCTGTGCATATGTGTTACCTTCTAGGTTAATTCTTTTTGATCTAAACTTTTCTCTAGTTCCTGGTCCCCTTCTCCTATTGGCCTCAGTTGCTTTTAAGGTATCTGCTTTAGTTTCTCTGTGTTGAGGGCAACAAATGCTAGCTAATTTTTTAGGTGTCTTACCTATCCTCACCCCTCCCTTGTGTGCTCTTGCTTTTATCATGTGCTCAAAGTTAGTGGGCTGATTTTTAAGTGTCTGATTTAGAGCAAACAATCAGATCCTCAAGTACCTGAGAGGATCCACCCACAAAGAAATGGAACCCAGTCTGGAAAGATATTCAATTATATCTCAACATTTATGTGCGGGGCTCCTCCTTCCTGCTTCCCCTTTCCAAGAATGTAGCTGGATTTAGGGCCTCATCAGTAGTTAAATTAGGTCATCCTTTTCTAGCAAGACAACCTCATACTTTAGGATCCTGGAATCTGTCAGCCATCTACCTACCTTTTTGGTTTAAGATTGTTCTATCTTGATGGGGAGTGCTAATAACTAGATTTTCCCCAAAGGTGACTTTTCTACTTTCTTCAGTTAAAAGGACTATAGCCATTATTGCCTGAAGGTACTCATGCTAACCTCGGGTGATAGAATCTAGGAATTTGGGTAAGAAGGTCACACGTTCAGGTTGACCCTTATGTTTTTGGGTTAGCACCCTGAGGACAACTCTCTTATTTACATTCATAAAGAGGTGAAAAGGCTATTCAAGAGAGGGCAAGGCTAGCACTGGAGCTGTGATAACCGCTTGTTTATATTTTATCCCTTTTTACATGTAAACTGGTTCCTAATTGGGTCATTAAGTCTCTTCCAATCAGGTTGGTACCTGCCTCAGGGACTAGGAGAAATTGTATCTTAGTGGTCCTGCCTTGGAAGTAAACATTTGTTTCTTGTAATATTTTAACTGAAAAGCTTTCTCCCTTTACCCCAGAAATTAGTATCCTCTCCAGGGAACAGATTAAGCCCCTGGGCAGAAGACAGGGGAGGATCTGGAAGTGCCTGAGTCAATCAGGAAGGCAACAACTTCACGTTGTGGTCCCACTTCTAAATTTATCAAGGGCCCTGAGTGGGACCCTTCAAGGTAAAAGAGCCCCTGACCCCCTATTCTTCATCAAAGGTCATTAAGAGAACAGTTTCCTACACTCTCTTTCCTTCTGGACATTCTCTCTTAAAGTGTCCAGTCTCCCCACATTTAAAGCACTCATTTTCCCCTCTTCTTTGTTTCATCTTCTGACTTTCTGGTCTCTTATACCCCATGAGGGAGGCCAGGCCGATTGAGGTCCAATAGGATATTGGTTTGGCTTTTCCCTATTAACCTGCTTGTGAATAACATAATCTTTGCTTTTTGTTTTTGTTTTTCTTCCTCTCTCCTACACATACTTTTTGCACCTCTCCTAATAATTCCTCCATGGATCTATTTTTCCAATTTTCTAGTTTTTGTAATTTTAAGCTGAAGCTTGAGGGGCTGGGGGTTGAAGGGGGGTAGACATGGAAGGGTTAGGAGGGGAAGATAGAGAGGCAGAAGCCTGGAGGGCAGGGCTAGGGTCAGCTCTGGCACCTGAGCCAGAGGAAAAGCAGGCAAAAGGTGGTGGGGGAGGTGAGAGTAAATCCCAGTTAGAAAGGGGGCTTAGGTTTTTTTTTTCTTAAAGTGGAAACAGGACTATAGGACTCTGTCTCCAACAGAGGGCGTAGTCCATCTCCTCTTGAATGACTGAGCTCTTGTTGTTAACATGCTCAATTAATAGCTGACAGACCCAGTCCTCGTCAGACCCAAATTTTGGCCAAAAGAATAAAAGGCTTTAAGATCGGTTCTTGGGTCCAGATAAAACAACAGTATTTCACCATTCTTTGTTTCTTTTTTCCTTTTGTAGGGGAGCTATCATCCCAATATTTTAACATCTTCCCTAAGGGGCTCCCAGAGGGTATTTTATCTTGGGCCTTTGTTTTCTGGTCCCTTGTTTGCTGCCTTTATTTCCCATTTCTCCCTTCTGGTCAACTGTGCTTTATCAGGAGCTCAACCCTCCTTTGCCTTGGAGGTTTCTTGCACTCTGATTCTTTTTCTCTTTGTCCTTCTCCACCCACATCCTTCGTGGGAGCTTGAGGCACCCGTGGTAGTTGGCAGGTCCGTATAAGCTGCTGGTCTGGATTAGATTCAAGAATCTAATTCCACCTTAAACAATATGAGGTTGCCCCAGAACTGTGGATCAGGACTCTGCTTTCCCTTTGTGTCACCTGACATGTCTCATTCACACATCACACAGCCTCTAGTATCCCGACGACCAAGACATTACTTGGTCACCCCCATGATGTTTCTTGTCATGGTTTGTGCACAAAACTTACGTGGTCACCATGGTCTCTTCTTCAGAGCTCTTTTACCCATGTTGTCAAGAAATTCTGCAGTCTGAGTTCATTCGCAGATCAGGACAGTTGTTGCCCTCGGCCAAACCTTGGGGCTGCCATAATCAGGCAGCAGGATGCATCTTCCCAGGGAGGGACTGGGACCCTCTTCCTGGATGGAATGTAAAATCCCAGACGAGCCCCCAAATTGTTGGTATTAATAACCCTCCGGTGCCAAAAACAGACACAAGAGACAGAAAATCTTGACAAGGCAATTTCTCTTGATCAAGAGGGTGCAAGCATGTGCTCACTCCAGCTAACCAAACACGCAAGCACAAAATGACTGACAGTGGCTCCTCCTTATATCCCTAACACAGTTGTACCTGCCCCTCATCTGGGATTTGTCCAGGTCAAAGGTTCACAATCTCCCTTGATTGGCTAAAAGGCTTGGGGGTTGGGTAAGGGCATAAAGTTGATGGCAATGGAGTCATACAGGAATCCAGAAGAAGAAGCAAGGACCTAAGATGGTGACCTGAGGAATTTTTAAGTAATCTAAGAGGATAACAAATACTTTGATAGAAAAGATAATTTTTCTCACAATGTCAGACAAAGTAGACTCTAAGATACATGTAAGCTCTTTTTTGCTCCCATAGCAAGCCACTACTAAATTTGGTGGCTTAAACTAACAAGAGGCTGGGCACAGTGACTCAATCTTGTAATCCTATCTGTGCAGGAGGCAGAGATCTGGAGATTGCTGTTCACCACAGCCAACCCTGACAAAAAATTCATGAATTCCCATCTCAACAAATGGCTAGGTGTATAGCATCTGTCCCAGGTATACAGGAAGCACAAATCAGAGGTTCATGGTCCAACCCATCCTAGGCATAAATTCCAGACTGAGAAATCACCAACATCAAAGGGCCAGTGGAGTGGCTCAAGTGAGCACAAGGGTCTGAGCTCAACTCCAGTACCACCAAAAAAATATTTATTTGGTTGGGAGTCCAGAGACTATTTTGTACTTTTGTTAATTTCATACATATCCTTTTGGTCCGAACTGATGGCCTTTTATTGATACACTTCTTTTTTAAATGGTACAAGCCTTCTTCCTTTATGAAATGACTTTCTAACAATTCTTTACTCACACAGAATTTTTTTTGCTAAGATTTCAAAGGCATAGGGATATACTTAAGGTGCTATCAGTGACTTCATTTACATAAAATACACCTTGCTGTGAGGCATGAGAATAGCCAGGGGAAGTTCTTCCACTCTTTCATTCTAAAAGTGACCTACTAGTAGGAAATTACTTCATGTTCCCATAGGTTTTCCTCATTTCTTTTCATTCTTTTATCTCTTGCAACAATGTTTATTCAAACAGATTGTCTTTGAGCTTCATGATTCTCTCTTCTCTGATCTGTTCTCCTGTTGATGACTTCTATCATGTTTTTAATTTTGCTTTATATAGATTTAAATATATATATATATATATATTTAGCTCATGAACTTCTGTTTGATTCTCAAAAATTTCTTCCCTCTCTTAAATTTCTTTGTTAAAATATTAAATCACTTCCTTGCGTTCTCTTGAAGCTCATCAAATTTCCTTTAAATTTTTCATACAAACATTTGCATGTACTGGTTACTATCTGGTCAAAGTCTGTTTTCTTATTTTGATTGTACGGTTCCTTGAAAGTTCCTAATGCTTACTGGTGTGTGCCATCATCTATTTACTGAAGGATAAGAGTATTTATTCCAGTCTTTGTATCTGTCTTTATGTCTGTCATTCCAGAATTTCAAGCATTCTGCTCATTTTCTCTGAGCTATAGTTACTTTTGCTATTTTGGCATGTGATGACACCGTAATTCCAGGATTGCTGTAAATCCAGGTTTGATGTTGGAATACTGTAACTGTTTCATCACTAGAGGGCAATTCAAGCCCCTATTTTTCCCAGATCTGGAGTTGATGTGTTATTTAGTATGAATTGAGGGAGGATCTAGAAGGGCAGTCAATCCGCTTAAGCCTCTTGTTGGGGCTGGGGAAGGCCAAAATGCCTCATCCACAGTCACTGATCTGTGGTGAGGGACTGAGGAACTCCATCCAGTTCTGGGCAGAATCACCATAGAGGGGGCTAGCTCCAGGCTCCTATGCCATACCTGTGGCCAAGAACTCTGCAATATCATGTCACATTCTGAGATTACAAACTCCTGGAGAAAAGAAAAGACTAGATTCCTGGGTTAGCGAGGCATGCAAATGGACAGCAGTATGTGAAAAGCTGCTCAATATAAGTAATTGTCAGAAAAATCTAAATCCAAACTACAATGATATCTCAACTCACACTGGAGAGAGAGAGAGAGCGAGAGCGCGAGAGAGAGCTGGTGATGATTCATTGTACAAAGAAAATGGAAAACAGTTTGATGGAGGTTGCTCAAAAATTAAAAATGGAATTATCATATGATGCACCATTTATAATTTGGTATATGTGTACAAAGAAAGTCAGGACCTTGAAGTAATGTATTCACTCTCCTGGTCAATGAAGCATTTTTTTTTCACAATAGGCAACATATGGAAGCAACCTAATGTTCATCAGCAGATGAATAGATAGACAATGTGGTATGTACACACAGTGAGATAGTATTCAGCTTTAGAAAAGAAGCAAATCCTATATTATGTAACAACAATGGAGGGTGTTAGGTTAGGTTAAATAAACCAATCACAGAATACTGCATGATTCTACTTACATGAGGTCTTTAAAAATAGTCATACTCATAAAAACAGAAAAATGATGGTTTCTGGGGAGTGTGGTAGGTGAGGGGAACAAGAAGTTGATGTTCAATGGGTATAAAATTTCAGTTGTGCAAGATGAATAAGATCTAGAGATTAGCTGTATAGCACAGTACCCATAGTTAACAATACTATGCTCTTAAATTTTTGTTAAGAGAGTAAATCTCATATTAAGTTTTCTTAGCACAATGGAAAAGAAAGCATACTTGAAAAATAGACATGTAATATTGGATTATACAGTACTGAATAAAAAAGAAATAGGGAATTGGGTATATCAAACATTATATATATATATCATTTCAAGTTAAAACACTGATATTGTCACATAACATGAACATGTGATACTATTACATAAAATAAAGAGAATACAAGCTCTAGCAACAGACACAAGGCTTCTTTGTTTAATTCAAGTAGCAAATAAAAAACAGTGAGTGATAGGACAGATTTTAAACAATTATTGGTATTGGGAAGAATTTGCTTTAAAATGATAAAAATTGATCTTGATCTACCGTTCCAATCATACTCTAAAATAAATTATTATAAATCTTCATGTAATAAATGAAACCAAGTAAGTAGCAATATTAGAGAAAGTAATTGTGTTGATGAATTTAATGCTACCAGTTCTCCTCCCAGCACTGCTGTGTTCTACCAATGTTGATATTATGTTTTCACTTTACTTTGCTCAATTTATTTTTGAAAAATTTCCTTTGATACTTTCTCTTTGATTCATGAATTACTAAGAAGTATGCCATTTAGTTTCCAAATGTTTTAAATATTTTTCCTGTTACCTCTTCCCCCTTCATTTTATTTTGTTTTCATTGTGGTCAGGGAAGACACTCTGTATGATCTGAATTCTTTTACATTTGTTCAAGTATGTTTTATGGTTAAATACATTGTATGAGTGCTTAAGATGCATATTGTGCTATGTTAAGTGTAATGTTATAATCTTAATTAGATACATAGGCTTATGGTGTTGTTGAGCTTTTTTCTAAAAAAGCTGATTTTTTTTTTGTAAGTGTTCTAACAATATTGTGAGAGAGGGGTTGAGGTTTCCAGGACATTTCCATTTCTATTTCTCCTTTCATTTCTTATAACTTTTTCTCTAAGCAGGTGCTGTGATTTCTTATCTGACTCACTCTGCTCCCCTGAAGGTGGACTGATGTATGAATAGCTGTGCAGACTGATGCCTCTGTGGAGAAAGGATAGATAGAGCATCTTAGCTGATATATTGCTCCAGTGTTGAGTGTATTAAAATAGCACAATTGAAAAGAAAAATCATATTGCTGAATATTTTTTATAAAGTCATTATTAACATCATTGTTAATTTTCTGAATTCCAAATGTAGTTCTATGGCTACTTCACAGTACAGCACAGCACATGATATGCTTAAAGGGCTGTGATATGTTAATTATATCACTATTTTTAAAAAATAACTCATCTTTTTCAGTTTGATTATATGGGCTCTGACACAAAGGCTGTAACACAGAAGATTATTCAGATCATTGGCCTTGTTAATGCTGTAAGTTTTTAAAAACTGTTTTGTTTATATATTTTGTAAATATATGAGTAATATGTATTCAGGTGTATAAGTACTTTATTGGGGTCTTGAAGACTTCCTGTAGCCAAAATAGCAAATTTGTTTTTATAAAAGTTTAATATAATATTCAAATTTATTTAAAGTTGATCATTTATCTTTGCCTTTTAGATGTTTAGCCAGTTAAAACTGACTGTCATAATCTCTTCCATTGAAATCTGGTCAAATAAGAACAAGATTTCTACTCTAGGTCTTATTGAGCATATGCTACTTAGGTTTTTAAGATGGAAACATGACCATCTTAACCATCGACCACATCACATGTCGTACTTATTTACGTAAGTGAAATATTCTATATTTTATAAAATTGAAGAAATAACCCCAAATAACTTAGTATGTTAATTATGGAAAAATACATTTGCCATATTCTAAAAATTTGATAGATATCATGAGGTGCAAAAAATGAAAGCTACAGTCCTTGTCCCATAGTAGTTATGTGAGACAAATTTTGAAAGATGTGATGTATAATATTGTGCTTCTCGTAACCAATAGCATACCGTAAACTTAAAAATTTGTTAAGAAGGTAGCTTGCAAATTATTTCTTCCTGTGGCAATAATGTAAAAATCCCAATGATAATGCAAAAAGTAAAAGTATTAAAAAAGAATTGAAATAATTAAAAGCTTAATTACGAAATGGTATAATTTTCTTGAGCTTATAAAAACTAGTATTATCAAATTTCTAAATTCATGCTTCTTAACTAATGTATTCTTATATTTTATTTTCTAATAAAATGAATATATTGAATTGCCATAGTATCTAGAATCTGATGTGCAAAAAAATCTATTCATCTTTAGTGAATAAATGAGGAATCAGGCCATAGAAAATTGAATTTTTAGGGCTGTAAATGTAGAGGAATGAGAATGAAAACAACAGCTAAGAATGCAATGGTATTTTGCATAAATTATTAGGCCTTGATGTTTATCAAATTCAAAATTGATACATTGGAATACCCTTAATATAGAAACATTCTTAGTATTAAAGCTTTGAGGAACATGTATTTAAATAGTACAATTCTGTCTAGCATGGTGTGTTGCTCATATAACTGTTGAGCAACATTTGCTGCTATGGAAATTCTTATAATTAGTAATACTACTTTAAGGTGCAGTTATGAATACAATTATTGTTTTTTAGCTTTCAGAAATATCCTGCTTCAATAGGTGCCACATTTCCAGGGAAAATATGTGACAAGCATTATGATGCTGCGATTGCTGTGGTATGTAATGAACATAATCTAGTTTGTTTTCACTAGTGTCGTATTTCAGAATTGTAAAGCACGTATACATATATTTCGTAGTTTACTCATCTTTTTATAACTTTATCTTACTAATTTGGAACATCAAAATTAAACTGTTTATGAATACTTCAAAAACAGGACACTTGAAAGTTGAACTGATCATAATAGCAATTGTTTTTTAAAAAATATGCTCGGTCTTTATCAAATTAAAAATTTTTTTGAACAATGGTGTGCTAAACATTATTGTGCTCTAATTTAATTATTGCTGTGTATCACATACTTTTTAGTAAATGGTATCATCATTTCTGTTAGTTTAATTGTATGATCTCATCAAATTGTTTATTCACAATCTATTGTTTTCTGAAGAGGGGTAGAATAAGTTTTTACTTCAAGGTCACTTTCCTTGTATTATCATGTTATATGAAAATTGGAGTGATGAACTAATCTGAGAGTATTTCAGAAAAGAGACTTGCACTCTGGTTTTTTAAGTTGAACTTCTTGTTAATGCTTTCTTGCCATGCACAAAGAAGCAAACTGCCATGGCCAGGTTTAAAGCTAATCCTGCTGTGTGCCTGTTAGGTTTGCTGTAAAAACAATGCACTGATTGATTAGGTGAGTAGAAAGCCAGTTGCAGGTTACCCATTACGATGGTTAGAGAATAATTTGATACTTCCTAGGGACTTGCTTTTATTCTTCACTTTTGGTCATCTCTCACCCAAAGCTTGACAGGAGCCCATCAGCAATTGTTTGGATCTCCGTTATTATTGCCAATGATACTTGAAAGTCATGTTTCTTTACTCTATGTGTGTGTGTTAACAAGAACTATTTGATAGAAATTAGTATATTTGTTTTCCTGGTAGCATTTTTATGCTTTAATTTTAATTGGATATTTTGGTCATAGCAATTTGTAAAGAAAAAGAACCAATATATAAGTTAATTAAGAATATTATAAAATGTCAACATAAAATTTAAATAAGTACGAAATTAGTGTATTTGTTAATACCGAAACAAATACCTTAAAAGTTGAATTTTGTGAAGGTGACATACAAATCACAATATCATAAACTATGCTTTTAAAAATTAATAATCATTTCCTTCAATATGGTGGTTTTATTGAATTTCTTGAAAGTCCTTCATTGAATGTCTTTTAAGTTTTCCAACTTTGTTCTTTGTCAGTTACTCTATCTTCAATATGTACCTTTGTATTTTTGTATAAATTTTAGAATCAGCTTACATCTTATTCCACTGGAAGTGGGAGCTTACTGGATTTTGAGTATAATTTGGGGCAAATTGACAACATACCAACATTTGTTCTTTTAGTCCACTAGAATGATTAATTTACCCATGTTTTTAAGTCTTTCAAAAGTTCTCTGACAGTGTTTTGTAGTTTTAAATGTAGATGTTTTGTACACTTTTGATAAACCTTATTCTTTTATAAGTTTTGATTTGTATTGCAATATATATAGATTGTTTAACTTCCTTTCCCCATTTTTACTGGTGGGATACAGAGATACAGCTGATAATGGTTTTGTGTATATCCCATAATCTCATTGAATTTTTACATACAACATCTGTTAAAATTTTTATTCCTTTAGATTTTCAACATATTTTGTTATGTTGTCTGAGAGAAACATAGTTTTATTGAGTTTTCTTTCCTTCCTTAAATTCCTTGGACCTTCAGTGCAATGTTTTTTAATTAGCATATAGTAATTGTAAAAAGTGAGATGTTTCATTGTGGTATTTACATAGCTGCATAAAAAGCACTTTTATCATATTCATCTCCTCTTACAATTTCTTATACCCCTTACCCTAGCCATCTCCTTCCTAAACTTTCTTACAAATTTATTACATGGCTTCATTATGACCTTTTCAAATGTAGTACAATACACTTCTATCAAATTTTCCTCCTCTTTTTTCCCCACCCATCTCCCACTGGTTTTCCCCTACATATACTTAAAGAGTCCACCATTTGTGTTTCTGTCTTTTTTTTTTGTAAAGAAAAGACCTAGATTCCACATGTGAGTGAAAACATGCAATATTTATCTTTCTAGCTTATATCAAGATGATCTCTAGTTCCATCCTTTTTCTGGTAAATGACATAATTTTGTCCTTTATAGCTGAATAAATACTCCATCAATATATATACACATATATATCACATTTTCCTTACTCATTCATCTGTTCCTGGGCACCTACAATGACTCAGTAGCTTGGATATTGTGAATAGTGCTATAATAAACATGGGTGTGCAGGTAAACCAAGAATGGTGTAGTAGGATCATAAAGTAGTTCATAAGGTAGATCATTAAGTAGTTTTTGAGGAACCTCCATACTGGTTTCCTCCACACTGTAGAGTGCTACACTAGTGTTTCCCTAATTTTTTTCTCAGCATGTTCATTATTGGTTTGTAGAAAATGCTACTGATTTTTTTCTATGTTGATTTTGTATCCTACCACTTTGCTAAAAGTGTTTATCAGATCTAAGACTTTTCTGGTGTAGTCTTCAGGGTCTTTTAACTATAGGACATACCATTCGCAAATAGGGATAGTTTGATTACTTTCTTTCCTACTGTATCCCTTTTATTCCTTTCTCTTGCCTTATTGCTCAGGGTAAAAATTTAATCACTGTATTGAATACAAGTGGAGAGCGTAGGCACCTTGCCTCATTCCTGATTTTAGAGGAAATGCTTTTAAGTTTTTTCCCATTTAGTACAATGCTGGCTATAGGCTTGTCTTATATAGTCTATTATGTTGAGACATGTTCCTTTTATTCCTATTTTCTCCAAGGCTTTATGTCATGAATGGATGTTGAGTTTTGTCAAAGGCTTTTTTTTCCTGCATCTTTTGAAATATCATGTGATTTTTGTTTTTGATTCTGCTATGTGCTGTATTATGCTTATTGATTTGCATATGGTGGCCCATCCTTGGATCTCTACGATGAAACTAACTAGATCATGGTGTATGATCTTTTTAATGAGTTGTTAAATTTGGTTTGTAAGTTTTTGTTATGCTCACGAATGAAATTGGTCTAATAGTTTTCTCTCTTTTTTGTGTGTTCTTATTCAGTTTTGGTATCAGGGTAATACTAATTTCATATAATGACTTTGGTAGTGATCCTTTTCCATTTTATGCAATAGTTTGAGAAGCATGGTGATATCTCTTTGTTAATGGTCTGGTAGAATTCAGCAGTGAATCCATCCGGTCATGTGCTCTTCTTTGTCAGAAGACTATTACTGCTTCAGTTTTATTGCTCTTTATAGATAAGTTTACATTGTTTATATACACTTACTTCAATTTCAGTAAGTCATATGTATCTAGGAACATCCATTTCTTCTAGTTTTTCCAGTTTATTATAATACAAAATTTCAAAATATTCTCTAATGATCCTCTAAATTTCATTGGTATCTGTTGTAATATTTCCTTTTTCACCTACAGTTTTATTAACTTGAATATTATCTCCCTTTCTTTTAGTTAGTTTGGCTAAGGATTTGTCAACCTTGTTTACCTTTTTAAAGAGCCAACACTTGGTTTCACTGATTCGTTGTCTTGTTCTTTTAGTCTCCATTTCAGTAATTTCTGTTTTGAATTTTACTATTTGTTTCTATATACTGATTTTAGGTTTGGCTTGTTCTTGTTTTTTAAGAACTTGAAGCACATCATTAGGTTATTTATTTGTATGCATGTCAAAAGCTTTGAAGGTCTCAATGAGTATCCTGCCATCTTGCAGGATGCACCTCATCCTGTGGTCAATGTGCTCAGCCTCTCCTGCTTTGGCTCACAGTCACAGTGGCAGTTCTGATGGTTTGGATGTGCACTGGATATGTTTCCTGAGAGGGCTAGACACCCACCAGAGTTATCTTTTTAAAAATCATCCTTCAGGTCATTGATCAGCTTTAAAAAAAGTATGATTTCTTTCACCTTTCAGTCATTTCATTATCTTTGGATTCAGTTATTGAGGTATTATGAACTTTTTTGGAGGAGTCATATTGCCTTGATATTCCATATTACTTGTGTTTCTAAATTATGATTTATATATGTGTTAAGTTGGATATTTCTTTCACTACCACTCAGAGGAGAGAATGCATATAGCAATAACAAGTCACTAATTCAAAACCAAACCAAATATTTAAATGTAACAAAAATAATTGGAAACATCTACTATAACCCCAAAAGGTTATAGAAGAAAGAAACTAGGGTTCTTACAGGATAAAGTGGGAATTTAAAAATTATTAAAAGTATACCTGTTCAAATTTAAGTAGTAAAAGAAGGGACTGCAGGGAAGGGAGAAAAGAAGAAGGAAGATAGGAAAAGGGGGAGATGTATATGGGACAAAGATGTAGGAAATAACAGTGTGTGAGTATACTGCACAGTTATACAGGGAAAGGCAGTACAGTCAAGGGAAAAGAAAAAATAAGAATAAAAATAAAATCATAAAAATCAGTGCTTCTTTCTTTCTAAGGAGAGTGTGTACCAACTGCACTCCAACATGGCAGCAGTTGTTTTCCTCAAATTTCTAGTCCTCAAAGTTGTTTCTGTGGCTCTCCTTGTAGTCATGTACCTGAGATTTTCAGATTCATGGAGAAGAAAGAACATAGTAGGTGTCTTTAATCTTTCTCCTCAGACAATGCTTCATAGAAGTGATGAGAAAGGAGATACTTGCACTTTTCCTGAACTTAGGTAGAAAATGTTTCATTTTGTCCCAATCAGTTCTTAGCTTGCTACAAATTGTCATGAATAACTTGAATATTGTCAAATTTTCTTCTTTGAGACAAACATCCTTTTTCTCTCTTTTCAGTTAATATAAGTAGATTTTAAAATTGGCCTGTTTGCATGCTTAAGATAAACCCTAATTGGTCAGGTTATATTGTCTCTTTTGTGTGTTTATGGATTTGATTTTCTAATTTTTGTTTTAAGGATTTGTTTATTTGTTGGTAATGTTGGTTTGTCTTTTTCCTGTGTGGATTCTGGTAAACTGTGTTTTTCACAAATGTGCCCATTGTGTGTGTGTGTGTGTGTGTGTGTGTGTGTGTGTGTGTGTGTATGTGTGTGTGTGTGTGTGTGTGTATATATATATATATATATATATATATATATATATATATAATAAAATTGACTGCTATAGATTACTCATACTATTCTCTTATCCTGTGGTAAGATCTGTAGTCCTAACCTTGTCATCATACTTTTTAGATTGATCTTCTTAGGGGTTTCTTTTAATTTTTTAAAAAATGACCAAACCGTGACTTGATTGTTACATTTTTTTTTTTACTTTAGAGGATTAATTTCTTTATTATAATTTGTTTGGATTATTACTGCTCTTTCATTACTGGCTTCTAAAGGCAGAAACTTACATGATGGAGTTATCTGAAACCCTTTAACCATGAAGGCAATTAAAGCCATGAATGTTTTGTTAGTGTCAACTTAGGTGTATCCTAGATATTTTGAAGCTTTATAATTAGGTCTAAAGTATTTTCTAATTTCCCTTTTGAGTTCTCATTTGGCTTTTGAGAATTACATGTATGTTGTTAAATATCTAAATTTTTGTGTATTTTATTAATATATTTTTGCTGATATTTTGTCATTTGATTCATTTGGCAGGGAATATACTCTATATTATTTTAATCC
The DNA here is from genome assembly GCF_047511655.1 of Castor canadensis. NCBI lineage: Eukaryota > Metazoa > Chordata > Mammalia > Rodentia > Castoridae > Castor > Castor canadensis. The sequence goes on along the minus strand of NC_133399.1, from coordinate 57,486,772 downwards.
TTAGACATTTATTGTGAGTTGTTTTATACTCACCATATGAACTATAATATTGGCATATTTTTCTCAAATATACTTAAAGAGAAAATATATTCATTACATACTTGTTAGATAGAATGTTCTGCAAATATTTGCTATGTTGAATAAATTAACAAGGTATTGTATTTTTGTCTATTTATATAAATTACTGAGTTATTAGTGTTAAAACCACTAATAATTATGGATTTACCTATTTTCCCCATTAGCTCTGTTGATTTCTGATTCACACACTTTAAACATCTGATTGTACATGCATAAATATTAGGGATTGTTAATATTTGTGATACATTGGCCCTTTTTATAATTATGAGATTCTCCTTCTTCCTATTTCTCCTTGCTTTGAAGTTTACCTTGCCTGAGATCAATTTAGCAGCACCAAGGTTATGATTGTGTAGTGTTTCCTTTCCACACTCTTACCTATCTACTTCTACCTTCTACCTTTGGTAATCAACCACCCTGTAAAAATTCCACTCTGACAATATTTGTTTTTAAGTGGAATGTTTAGTTCATTAACATTTAATGTAATTATTAAGTTTGAGTATAGGGCTTCCATCTTGTTATGTGTTTTTCACTTGCCCTTTCTGTTTTTTTTCACTTTGATTTTCTGTTTTAGTTTCAGATTTTAGTTATAATAAATAGATGTCTTTATCATATCACTGTCTACTCGAGTTACTGTTACATCATCATATGCAATTATTCTGTGACAATATAATTCCATTTAGCATCTTTTTGGTTCAATTTAAACATCTTGTGCCATCCAAATAAGTTGTATCCTGTATAATTATAATTCCTCAATTCAATTAACCTTTTCCCCCTTTAAATTTTCAAATGTCCTTCAAATGAATTAGGAAAATAAAAAATATGGTATTATATTTTTAGCTATTTATTTACAGTTAGAAACACTCTGCAATCTCTTGTACAGCTTCAACTTTCAATCTATGATTACATGTATAAATTGTGAAGGATTCGCTTGGCTTTTTTATAATGGAAGTCTGCTAATATTGAATTCTCTCAGCTTTAGTTTATTTGTTGATATTTTTCTTTCACAATGTCTTTTATTTTACTTCAATCTAGGAGGGAGAATTCTAGATTGAGAAAATTTTTTTTCTTTTGCTAATTTTGAAATGCAGTTTGTTTTTTACAGGTATGCATTGTTTGGTGAGAAGTCAGTTATCCTTCACTTATTTTTTATATTTTTAATATTCTTTTCCTCTGACTGTTTTATAATTTTTATGTTCTCCTTGGTTACATTATGCCTAGATTTTTCTCCCATTTACTTACCTTGATTTTGGTTGAAGTTTTTTGATTAGTGGATGGATATTATCCATCAAGTGTGGAAAAATATAATGTCTTCAAAAATTAATTTCTGTTTTATTGTTTAGCTACTTGCTACAGGTCATTTTTTAAAGAATTAAAAAAAATTTTATTTTATTTTTTATTCATTTGTTCATACATTGTTTGTGACATTTTCCCCCCTGCCCCCCAGGTCATTCTTCATTCAGTTTTTTTTCAACCTTTTTCTCTGTGATTAATTTGATATCATTTCTATTGATCAGATTTTAAGTACATTAATCCATTGAAAAATAGTTTTGAATCTTCCTTAAGCATACCAAATATATTTCTTTATTTAAACATTGCATTTTTAAATTCTAGAATTCCCACTTGGTTTTTAAAAAACATTGTCACTTAATAAAAAAATTAAAACTGGTCTATTGCTACATGATAAATAAAACTTCATATTTAATGCACACAACTCAATGAGTTTGAGCTAACCATGTGAATCATAATTATAGTCATACATCAATCTATTCATCACCTCTAAAAGACTCCTCTGTCAAGTATGATATATTTGATACATTGTAAGAAGTTTTGTAAATGCCATAATGTACCCTCCACCCAGCATAACAATTAAAAAAAGAAAAAAATCTTAAGATTAAAAAAACCCCAAAGAGTAGAGAAAAAGTCACAATGGCTGATTGTTGACATCCTTATAACCCAGTGGTGACTACCCTAAAAAAGGAAGATCAAAGGACCCAAAAAGGCACCCATGGGGTCGCATAACCAGTGAGATGCAAAGCCCTCTCCAAATCTGCAAATAGAGATGCAACTAACACCACAGGAAGAATGGGAAGAACAGTCTGCAGCTCAACACTCCCAATCCCCCTCCCCTGAAGTCTCTGCACAGCTCCAGGCTCCATTACTCTGCACCCTCAGCAGTAAGTCCTGCTTCCCCGCACACACAGTAACTTGGAGCTCAATGCTCTCCCCTACTACATGACCTGCTACCTTCACCCTGAAATGCCAGGGAAACTGGTACACCTGTATAAGGAGGACCCACAGCTCCTGCTGCTCCATGGATTACTGAAGGCACAAGCCAGCGGGCTTGGTTCCCCAGAGACAGCAGCAGCATCACTGAACTGTGCTCCCTGAAGCCCATGCCAGCAATCAGGCCCCAGAACTCCTGCTGCCTGCAGACAGCTGTTCTGGCTCCTGGTAGTCAGTACCAGCAAGGACTCCCACTGCCTGCAGGTTGGTTCCCATGGTGCCCTAGCAGTGCCTCTGGAAGCCTGTGCCTGCAATTAGGCCCCAGAACTCCTGCTGCCTGCTGGCTTGGTTCCACCATGATTACAGCAGCTGCTGTGGCTCCTAGTGGCCTGCACCAGCAAGTAGGCCCCACGGCTCCTGCTACCCAAAGGCTTGGTTCCCCTGTGCCTGCAGCACTACCACACTGCACTCCTGGAGCTCGTGCCTGGAGCAGGCCCCAGAACTCCTGCTGCCTGAAGGCTTGGTTTCTCTGTGCCTGCAGTAGTTCCCATTGCTCCTGGTAGCCTGCCTCAGGCTCTCACTGCCTGCAGACTTGGGTCCCCTGTACCTGCAGCAGTTGCTGGAGTCCCTGGAAGCCCATGCCCCAATGCAAGTAGACCTTAGGTCTCCACTGCCTGGTAGCTTCACTGCCCCATGGGTACCCTCCACTTGCTACTCAGTGCCAGGAGCCCACCACTACACACCTAAGAGAACCTCAGGCTCCAGGCTTTGCTATTCTGCTGAAACCAGGAGGCTTCCCTCCCCACAAACCATGGAGGCCAAGACTCCCCACTCCCTGCCAGCAAGACAGCAGTCACTTCCCCATCAAAGATTCCCCACTGAGAGGAGGAAAGCTATAACCTGCTACTCTGCAGGCAACACTAGAAGCCCTGTTTCCCCAAGGTACACAGAAGCCCAGTGCTTCACACTGCACCTCCCTACAGGACAGTCAGGTCTGTCCTGTCCAAGGGCTGGAATCCCAGTTCCTCCACTGAGTGGAACTCTGCCACTCTGCTGGTACTAGAAGGACTTCCCCCTGCAGTACACAGACACCCAATGTTCCCCACTGTGACTGCAGGAGAGCCTCTGTCTCCTCATCAAAGAGTGGGAACTCTAGCTCCCTCACTGAGGGGAGAAAAGAGGTAAACTGCACCATACAAGAATGCTGCAAGGGGTAACATTTCCAGCATACCTCTCTCTGAGAAAAACTGCTGGAGCTCCAGGAGAAAAAACTGAAAACCCTAACTACAACTGCTCTCTCTCAAAAGCCAATTCCACCACTAAGGATCTAAAAACCTGCGCAAAGGAAGTGCTATCAAATAATAAATTCCAAAAAAATGGTAAAAATGATTAACGACCTCAAAGAAGAAACACAACAGTTAGCATTTGACCTTAAAGAGGACATGAATAAACAAATGAGCACAAAGAGAATAAAACCAAACAGATGAATGAAATTAAGAAGACTATCCAGGATATGAAAGGGGAAATTAATAAATATATGGAAACCCTGAAAAATAATCAGTCCGAAATAAACAACTCAATATCCCAAATAAACATCTCAATTGAAAGCTTGGCAAACTGAGTAGAGCAAGTTGAAAATAGACTATCATGAATGGAAGAAAGAGTAGAAAAATTAGACAAAACAGTAAAATATCATGAAACAATACTAAGGAAATATGGATGGAACATGCAAGATATCTGGACATCATAAAAAGACCAAACCTACAAATTATGGGTGTAAAAGGAGAAGAAATACAAACTAAAAGCATTGACAACCTATTCAATAGAATAATAGCTGAAAGCTTCCCTAACCTTGAGAGAAAGAGAGTCACCCAGGTGCAGGAAACTTGCAGAACACCAAACCATCAGTGTCAAAAAAGAAACACCCAGACATATCATAATCAAAACACTCAGTACACAGAACAAAGAAGGAATTCTGAAAGCTGCAAAAGAGAAAAGACAAGTCACAGATAAAGTCAGACTCATTACAATAACAGCAGATTTCTCAGCTCAAACTCTAAATGCATGAAGTTCATGGAACATCAATTCAAATATTAATTATGAAAACCAGGACTGTAAAATAGGCACAGTGTGTGCAGGGGCAGGGATACTAGTGTGAGAGGGGAGGGTGAACTAAGGAGATTAAGGTGACCGTACATGGTAGATGGACTTCATATACCTGTATGAAACAACTAGAAAACCTCTTGCAATTGCTTTAAGTTGGGTGGGGAGGGGGTTGAGGGAGAGAGACGATGGCAGCAATGCAACCAATGTACAATATAAGTCTAATCAGAATTGTCACTATGAACCTCCCCCCTCCTGTATCATAAATGTATCCTAATAAAAATTTATTTAAAAAAAGGACATAACTCAGGCCCTGAAAGAAAGAAACTGCTAACCTAGACTAGTATATCCAGCAAAACTACCCTTCCTAATTGAAGGAGAAATTAAAACCTTCCACAATAAGGAAAAACTAAAGGAATTCATGACTACCAAGTTAGCACTGCAGGAGATACTTAAAGGACTTTTACATATAGAAGAAGCTGGAGTAAGACAGGAAGACTCAAGAAAGAATAAACCTTTTTGAGCAAGCAGACCAGTAAACAAGGAATAGTTAAAACTAAACAACAAAGGAATAAAAATGGCTGGAAACAACTATCACCTCTCAGTATTAACACTGAATGTAAATGGCCTCCATGCCCCAATCAAAAGGGATAGAACACAAAACTGGATTAAAAAACAAGACCCAACCATGTGTTGCTCACAAGAGACTCATCTCACTGAAAACACAGGCTTAGAGACAAGGGGTGGAAAAAAGTTTTCTAAGCAAATGGACCCCATAAACAGGCAGGAGCAGCTATACTCATATCTGACAAAGTAGACTTCTGACTAAAATCAATAAGAAGAGACAATGAAGTCACTTCATATTAATTAAAGGAACAATTCATCAAGAGGCAATATCAATCCTTAACATATATGCACCAAACTCAGGGGCACCTATTTACATTTAAAAAAAAAAAACTCTAATGGCTCTAAGAGCACAGATAGACACTAACACAGTGATAGTGGGAGACCTGAATCCCCACTGCCACCAATACATAGTTCATCCAGGCAAAAGATCGATAAAGAAACTTCAGAGCTACTCCACACATTAGACCAAATAGATTTGACTGATACCTACAGAGTATGTCACCCAATAACTAGGCAATACACATTCTTCTCTGCAGCTCAAGGAACTTTCTCCAAACTAGATCATATTTTAGGACACAAAGCAAGTCTCAACACATTCAAGAAAACTGAAATAACCCCCTTCATCATACCAGATCACAATGGAGTAAAACAAAGAAACCCCAGAAAATATTCAAACACATGGATACTGAACAACACACTGCTGAAAAACCAATAGGTGACCAATGTAATAAGGGAAGAAACAAAAAGTTCCTAAAATCCAATGAAAAGAAAATAACAATCTTACATATTTTGTGGGACACAACAAGGGCTGTGCTAAGGGGATAGTTTATAGGTATAAGTGAGTACAACAAAAAACCAGAGACCTCTCAAATAAGCAATCTAATGATGTACCTTAAGCTCCTAGAAAAACAAGAACAAACCAAACCCAAAACCAGCAGATGGAAAGAAATAATAAAGATCAGGGTTGAGATCAATCTGATTGAAACCAAACAAACTATACAAAGAATCAATGAAACAAAGGGACACATGGGGTAATTTACCAAACCTTTAAAGAAGAACTAATGCCAATACTCCTCAAACTTTTCTAGGAAATAGAAAGGGAATGAACACTACTAAATTCATGCTATGCAGCAAGGATTACACCTCATTTCAAAACCCAATAAAGATGTAACCAGAAAAGAGAGTTATAGATGAATATCTTTAATGAATACGGATGCAAAGATTCTCAACAAAATATTGGCAAGAAGAATTCAGCAACAAGTCCAAATGATCATATAACATTACCAAGTCTGTTTCATTCCAGAAATGCAAGGATGGCTGAACACATGTAAATCCATAACCATAATACAGCATATCAACAGAAGCAAGGACAAAACCCACCTGATCCTCTGAATAGATGCTAAAAACGACTGACAAAATCCAACACCCATTCACGATAAAAGCTCTGAAGGAACTAGGAATAGAAGGAATGTTTCCCAACATGATAAAGGCTATATATAACAAACCTAAAGTCAATGTTATACTAAATGGAGAACAACTGAAACTGTTCCCCTTAGAGTCAAGAACAAGACAGGGCTATCGGTTTTCTTCACTCCTATTCAATATAGTTTTGGAACTCCTAGCCAGAGCAATAAGACAAGAGCAAGAAATAAATGGGATTTAAAGAGGGAAGGAAGAAGTCAAACTGTCCCTATTTGCAGATTACATGACCGTATACCTAACAGAACCCAAAAACTCTATGAGAAAACTATTAGAAATCATAAACTCTTTCAGCAAAGTAGTAGGATACAAAATTAACATACGGAAATCAATAGCTTTTCTATATACCAACAACACACAAACTGAGAAAGAAATCAGGGAAAATCCCATTTACAATACCCTCAAAAACAATAAAGTACCTTGGAATAAATTTAATGAAAAAAACCAAAGAACATTTTAGTGAAATCTACAAACCACAGAAGACAGAAAGTGAAGAAAACATCAGAAGATGGAAAGACCTTCCATGGTCATGGACTGGTAGAATCAACATTGTGAAAATGGCCATACTACCAAATGCAATCTATGTGTTCAACACAATTCCTATCAAAATTCCAATGACATTCTGCACAGAAATAGAAAAAACAATCATGAGATACATATGGAAACACAAAAGACCTGAAACAGCCAATGCACTCCTGAGCAAAATGCCCAATGCTGGAGGCATAACAATATCTTACTTTAAAACTATTCTACAGTGCCATAACAATAAAAACAGCATGGTATCAGCACAAAACAGACATAACGACCAATGGATCAGAATAAAAGATCCGGACATAAACCCACACATCAATAGCCAACTGATCTTCAACAAAGGAGCCTAAAACACATGATGGAGAAAAGACAGCCTCTTCAACAAATGCTGCTGGGAAAACTGGATATCAACAAGTAGAAGACTGAAACTAGATCCCTGACTTTCACCCTATATAAAAATCAATCCACAGTAGATCAAAGACCTTAATATAAGGCCTGGAACTTTGAAACAACTTCAAGAAGCAGTGGAAATACACTGGAACAGATAGGTACAGGGAATGACTTCCTAAACAGAACTCAAAAGGCTTATCATCTAAGAGAAACAATGAACAAATGGGACTGCATCAAACTAAAGAGCTTCTGCACAGGAAAGGAAACAATTACCAGACTCAAGAGACAGCCCACAGAATGGGCTAATATTTTTGCCAGCTACTCATCTAATAAGTGACTAATATCCGGAATTTATAGGAAACTCAAAAAACTCAGCCCCCAAAGAATCCACACCCTCATGAACAAACGGGCACATGAATTCATGTGCCCGTACATACAGGAAATTCTCAAAGGAAGAGATACAAATGGCCAGTAAATACATGAAGAAGTGTTCAACTTCCCTCGTTCTAAAAAAGATGCAAATCAAAACAACACTTAGAGTTCATTTCACCCCCAGTTAGAATGGCATAATCAAGGGTAATAACAACAACAAATGCTGGTGAGGATGCGGAGGAACAGGAACACTTATACACTGCTGGTGGGAATGCAAATTAGTACAACCACTCTGAAGATGCCTGAAAAAACTAGAGATAGAACTGCCATATGATCCAGTGAACCATTCCTGGGCATCAACCCAAAAGAATGTAAGAAAGGATACAGTAGAGACATCCATACACTGTTGTTCATCATAGCACTATTCACAATAGCCAAGCTCTGGAAGCTACCCATATGCTCTACAATTGATGAATGGATCATGAAATTGTGGTAATAGAGTATTACTCTGCTACAAGAAATAATGGCATTTGGTTTGAAGGTAAATGAATGCAATCAGAGGACATCATGTTAAGTGAAGTTAGGCAGAGTCAGAAATACAAAAGTGGCATGTTTTCTCTCATATATGGAAGATAGATCCAAAGATAAAGATAAACATGCACACAAAACCAAGCATGATCATATACAAACTCAGTGATAGAGCATGTTTACAATTGAGTTTGTATATGATCATGCTTCTAAGTGATTCTTTAGTTTGATGCAGTCCCATTTGTTTATTCTTTCTTTTAGATGCAGAACCTTTTGAGTTCTGTTTAGGAAGTCATTCCCTGTACCTATCTGTTCCACTGTATTTCCTACTGCTTCTTGAAGTTGTTTCAAAGTTCCAGGCCTTATATTAAGGTCTTTGATCTACTGTGGATTGATTTTTGTACAGGGTAAAAGTCTGGAACCTAGTTTCAGTCTTCTACATGTAGATATGTACTTTTCTCAATGACATTGGTTGAAGAGGCTGTCTTTTCTCCATTGTGTGTTTTGGACTCCTTTGTTGAAGATCAGTTGGCTATAGATGTGTGAGTTTATGTCTGGATCTTCTGTTCTGATCCATTTGTCTTCCTTTCTGTTTTTGTGCCAATACCATGCTGCTTTTATTGTTATGACTCTATAGAATAGTCAGGTATTGTGATGCCTTCAGCATTGGACTTTTTGTTCAGAATTGAATTGGCTATTTGAGGTCTTGTTTCCATATGTATTTCATGATTTTTTTGCAAACTTTTTCCAAAATTGACACCATCATTAAGAGCAGACTTAGTTAATGGATAGGATTTCAGTTCCTTCATGTCATAGATTTCTTTAAGCAATCATTGTGCCTGTCTTTGGGGTGTTTGTTTCACAAGAGAGTAGTTTTTATTATCTTCATGTTCAGAGAATTCAACATTGCACATTAACCCAGTTTTGTGGTCAGCTTTTAGCCTTTATCCATTCCTGCTTGCAAGCCAGATTTTGGACCAGGGAAGTTACCTCCCCAGTGACGGTGGATCCCATCATATCTGTCATTGTAATTGGTCCTGATACTCTCCTCCAGCTTAGCCAGAGCTTATTTGTCTTCTGAGTTAATTTGTGTGAACGCAGTGGTAGTGCACATCTTCCTGTGGACTAGTGGTCCCAGTCTGGGCTTCTCTTTGATAATTCAGTTGAGGGGCTGGCCCTATCTTGCGACACAAGGCAGGCAGGAATACAGCCAATTCCATAGGATCCACATCATGTGCAGTCACCACTGACTGAGACTTCTTGTTCTCCACCAAGGTACTATCATATTGATTTCTGCTTAAAGGACCGGTGATCTTCTAATGGGGATGTCTCCTTTGGCAGCAGGTTTCTTCTCAGCCTAGGCCAGCAGCCTTTGCTTCTTCTCCTGCGTCATCTCTGGCATGTGGATCAGCTTAAGAAGCTGTGTATCATTTGGTGGTCTAAGACCTGAATGAGCTGGTTTTGCAAAAGTTATGTTCAGCCTCTAAGAGAGGACAGTTCTTTGCCACTGTAGATAGATGTGTGTGTGTGTGTGTGGGGCATTTGGTAAAGCAATCTCTTTAGGATTGGCTGTTCTGTTCTATGCCATAGATCTTAGATCACTAACAGTGGATTTATCACTTTCTTGGCCTCTTGCTTCTTCATGACAGCAGGGGCCAAGGCCACCTTCTTCCAGTTGGCCTTCTTCCCTTTTGACATCATTGGTGGTTGGAGAGAGCAGACTTTTTAAAAAAATTTTTTTAAACATTGCATCTTCAGAACCCCTTTTAAACTTTAGTCTGCCAATATTCAGATAACCAAAATTCAGAGTCACTTTACTTATGTTTTCATTTTTACAACCTTGTTATTGAGGGTCAGAGTTCCTGACCAAGCCATGGTAGGTCCAAAAAGAGAATCTGCAGCTGTGTTATTTTTTGATGAAATCACTTAACATAAGATCCACTCACTTAGCGAATTTTAAATGCAAATACGGTATTGTTAGCTATGGACAATATGCTTGCTGTGTTGTAGTGGAGTTTCAGGACTTGCTCACCTTATGTAACTGAAGCTTTGTACCTTTTGACTAATATTGTTTCATTTCTTCCTCCTTTTTCCTTCAATGGCCATTTTACTATCTAAGTTTACCTATTTGAGATTTATTAAAAATATGATGTTATGTCCTTTTTTGACTATTTTGCTTCCGTAACACCCTCCAAGTTCATCCATATTGTTGTAAATGACAGGGTTCCTTAGTTTTTAAATACTGAATAATATTTGTATATGTCTGAAAGTATATGCATATATGTGTATGTATAGCCATATGAAAAAATATATATAGTGTAGCTTTCTAATATAATTGGAAATTTAAAAATGATGCTACCAGTTTTGTTTTTCTTATTCAAAATGGTTTTGGCTAATGGGAGGAAGGGGTCTTGTGATTTCATACAAATTTTAAGATGTTTTTCTATTTCTGTGAAGAATGCCATTAGGATTTTGACAGGAAGTTTATTTAATCTGAATATAATTTGAGTTAGTAAAGATATTTAACAATTTTGGTTCTTCCAATTCATGAGGATGAGATATTTTGCCATTTGTTTGTATTTCCTTTTATTTTTCATCAATATTTTATAGTTCTCAGTGTATGGACCTTATATATTCTTTGTTAAATTTATTCAAGTAATATATTTTACTATGCTATCAAGAAGAGGATTATTTTCATGGTTTCTTTTTTTTCTAGGTCATTATTTTTAGAAACTAAAGATTTTTTTGATGTTGATTTTATATCCTTCAGCTTTACTGAATCACTCTCTAGTTCTAACATTCTTTTTAATGGAATACTTGGGGTTTTACAAATATAGGATCATGTCATCTGCAAATAGAGATAATTTTACTCTTTCTTTTCTTACTCAGATGTCTTTTTAATCTTTTTTCTTAACTGATTGCTCTTGCTAGTATTTTCAGTACTATGTTGAATAGAAGTGGTGAATGTGGGTATCTGTGCTTAGCATCAGATTGTATGAGAAAAACTTCAGTTTTTCCTCACTAATTATGATGTTAACGTGGGTTTAATAATGGCCTGTGGAGGAAGGAAGAGAGTTGCTTCCAACAGCTGTCACTTTCAAAATCCAAGACTAGCCTGGCTCTGATAGTACTAGAAGAAGCAGGAGTTGTGAAACTGTTGATCCTGGATTAAACTGAAAGTCTTGGAATCAACTTCTACTTTAGAGGCAAAATGCAGCAGATTTAACAATGCTGACAGAAACAATAGTACATGGGAAGAAAAAAAATACCTTCTTCCTTTCATCTGCCAATAGTTTCATGAAAAAGTATACAAAATATAACTTTCACACTCTTAAGTCCTTTGATCTTATAGTAGGTAGAGTTAGAAGTGGATTTGGAACCCCATTTGTTGTTTTTATGATGCTTATCCTCATCTGGTGTATCATTTTTTTCTTGAGATTCCTTTGGGATCTGAGTTAATTGGCTGGAACTTTGTATTTTTTTTTTGTAGTACTGGGGCTTGAACTCAAGGCCTTATACTTGCTAGGCAAGTGCTTTCCCACTTGAGCTACTCCAAACTGGCTAGAATTTTGTATCAATAAAAGGAGAACTTTATTTCATCCTGTAGGGAGTAGAGAAAATGATGTATGTGAGAATGCAGCAAAAATCTTTCCTATACTCTGTTCTTTATTTCTGTCAAACAGTCTTCAGGAAATGAAATAAGTAACTCACCTTTGAGGGGACGTCAGTGTCTGAAGAATTAGTTTGTTGTAATTGGCCATGCTGTTTTTCTTCTTAATGTTAACAGCTGAATAATAAACAACACAGGGAAATAGGGGATCAACCATCTCCATGGATTGTGACCATCTTCTATTCTGAGATGCTCTTTACTTGCCCTTCCCTTCCCTCACTGCCAAGATGTCATATGGCTTGTCTATTAAAAATCAGATTTACATTTCTGGTAATTTCAAATTAGTTATATGATCAATCAAATCAATCAACTTTCTTCCACAATGTTGCTGTTTAGTATTATGGAAGTGTTCTGCTGTCCATATTATTTTATTGCATAGTTTAAGGATTAATTGACTTTCATCCCAAAATGCTTAAATATACAGATTAATAATGTGAATAATTAAGGCAGATAAAGGCTGGGTTAGTCCAGATATTTTCAGTTTGCCCTCATTTCACAATACCAGTTCAAAATTATTTAAACACAGAGATTAGAGCTATTTTCACTCATCTATATGACAACACTCTTTAATTATTATTTATTTTATTATTTTATTTATTTATTTTATTCATATGTGCATACAATGTTTGGGTCATTTCTCCCTTCTGCCCCCCACCCATTGAAGTTGGAAATGGTATAGAGGAAAATAATAGAACCTATTTAGAGGGTGTTAACCATCTATTGCTATGGAATCAACTACAGCAAAACTTAGCAAAATGAAAACCACATTGTTCTGTTGTCAGGGATGCAGGAACAGCTCAGTGGGTGGTTCAGTCTTGGGGTTTCTTACCAAGTTGCAATCAAGGTGTAAGTAGAGGCTGTAGTTATTACTTTAAGGTTCAACTGGGGGGGTAGGATCTTTCTTTCCTTTAGAAAATCTCTGAAGGTCTAATTCACCACATAACAGCTGGCTCCCAGCAGAGTGAGCCAAAAAGAGCAAGATAGAGAATCCAAGAAGATGGTCCTTTCATAAGAATCCAAGAAGATGGTCCTTTCATAACCTATCTTAGAAACGATTATCCATAACTTCAGCTATACTCAGTTAACCAAAAGCAAGACAATTCTTGCCTCCACTTAATGGAATGTAATTATAAAGGACATAAAAACCAGGAACAAGGATGATTGAGACCCATTTTAGTAGCTGCCTACTACAAAAGGAATGTAGAATTGATCTTTAAAATAGAAAATTAAAGACATTTTTGTTAAAAATAATTAAAAGAAGAGAAGCAGTACAAATGTGGTGTTTAAGACTTAGATTTGCTAAGATAGCTTAGATTCTTATTGAAATTAAATTTAAATATCATGTTTTTGTTTTTATTATTCATATGTGCATACAAGGCTTGGGTCATTTCTCCCCCCTGCCCCCACCCCCTCCCTTACCACCAACTCCGCCCCCTCCTTCTCCCCCCCACCCCCTCAATACCCAGCAGAAACTATTTTGCCCTTATTTCTAATTTTGTTGTAGAGAGAGTATAAGCAATAATAGGAAGGAGCAAGGGTTTTTGCTAGTTGAGGTAAGGATAGCTATACAGGGCATTGACTCACATTGATTTCCTGTGCGTGGGTGTTACCTTCTAGGTTAATTCTTTTTGATCTAACCTTTTCTCTAGTTCCTGGTCTCCTTTTCCTATTGGCCTTAGTTGCTTTTAAGGTATCTGCTTTAGTTTCTCTGCGTTAAGGGCAACAAATGCTAGCTAGTTTTTTAGGTGTCTTACCTATCCTCACCCCTCCCTTGTGTGCTCTCGCTTTTATCATGTGCTCATAGTCCAATCCCCTTGTTGTGTTTGCCCTTGATCTAATGTCCACATATGAGGGAGAACACACGATTTTTGGTCTTTTGGGCCAGGCTAACCTCACTCAGAATGATGTTCTCCAATTCCATCCATTTACCAGCGAATGATAACATTTCGTTCCTCTTCATGGCTGCATAAAATTCCATTGTGTATAGATACCACATTTTCTTAATCCATTTGTCGGTTCTAGGGCATCTTGGCTGTTTCCATAACTTGGCTATTGTGAATAGTGCTGCAATAAACATGGGTGTGCAAGTGCCTCTGGAGTGACCTGTGTCACAGTCTTTTGGGTATATCCCCAAGAGTGATATTGCTGGATCAAATGGTAGATCAAAGTCTAGCTTTTTAAGTAGCCTTCAAATTTTTTTCCAGAGTGGTTGTGCTAGTTTACATTCCCACCAACAGTGTAAGAGGGTTCCTTTTTCCCCCCATCCTTGCCAACACCTGTTGTTGGTGGTGTTGCTGATGATGGCTATTCTAACAGGGGTGAGGTGGAATCTTAGTGTGGTTTTAATTTGCATTTCCTTTATTGCTAGAGATGGTGAGCATTTTTTCATGTGTTTTCTGGCCATTTGAATTTCTTCTTTTGAGAAAGTTCTGTTTAGTTCACTTGCCCATTTCTTTATTGGTTCATTAGTTTTGGGAGAATTTAGTTTTTTAAGTTCCCTATATATTCTGGTTATCAGTCCTTTGTCTGATGTATAGTTGGCAAATATTTTCTCCCACTCTGTGGGTGTTCTTATCAGTTTAGAGACCATTTCTTTTGATGAACAGAAGCTTTTTAGCTTTATGAGGTCCCATTTATCTATGCTATCTCTTAGTTGCTGTGCTGCTGGGATTTTGTTGAGAAAGTTCTTACCTATACCTACTAACTCCAGAGTATTTCCTACTCTTTCCTGTATCAACTTTAGAGTTTGTGGTCTGATATTAAGATCCTTGATCCATTTTGAGTTAATATTGGTATAGGGTGATATACATGGATCTAGTTTCAGTTTTTTGCAGACTGCTAACCAGTTTTCCCAACAGTTTTTGTTGAAGAGGCTGCTATTTCTCCATCATATATTTTTAGCTCCTTTGTCAAAGACAAGTTGGTTATACTTGTGTGGCTTCATATCTGGGTCCTCTATTCTGTTCCACTGGTCTTCATGTCTGTTTTTGTGCCAGTACCATGCTGTTTTTATTATTATTGCTTTGTAATATAGTTTGAAGTCAGGTATTGTGATACCTCCTGAATTGTTCTATTGACAGAGTATTGCCTTGGCTATTCGTGGCCTCTTGTGTTTCCATATAAATTTCACGGTAGATTTTTCAATCTCTTTAATGAATGTCATTGGAATTTTGATGGGAATTGCATTAAACATGTAGATTACTTTTGGGAGTATCGACATTTCTACTATGTTGATTCTACCAATCCATGAGCATGGGAGATCTCTCCACTTTCTATAGTCTTCCTCAATCTCTTTCTTCAGAAGTGTATAGTTTTCCTTGTAGAGGTCATTCACATCTTTTGTTAGGTTTACACCTAGGTATTTGATTTTTTTTGAGGCTATTGTAAATGGAATTGTTTTCATACATTCTTTTTCAGTTTGCTCGTTGTTAGTGTATAGAAATGCTAATGATTTTTCTATGTGGATTTTATATCCTGCTACCTTGCTATAGCTATTGATGATTTCTAGAAGCTTCTGAGTAGAGTTTTTTGGGTCTTTAAGGTATAGGATCTTGTCGTTTGCAAATAGGGATATTTTGACTGTTTCTTTACCTATTTACCTATTCCTTCTTCTTGCCTAATTGCTCTGGCTAGGAATTCCAGTACTACGTTGAATAGGAGTGGAGATAGTGGGCATCCTCATCTGGTTCCTGATTTTAGAGGGAATGGTTTCAGTTTTTCTCCATTAAGTATAATGCTGGCTGTAGGTTCGTCATATATAGCTTTTATAATGTTGAGGGACTTTCCTTCTATTCCTAGTTTTCTTAGAGCTTTTATCATGAAATGATGTTGGATCTTATCAAAGGCTTTTTCTGCATCTATTGAGATGATCAAGTGGTTTTTGTCTTTGCTTCTGTTAATGTGGTTTATTATGTTTATTGATTTTCGTATGTTGAACCACCCCTGCATCCCTGGGATGAAGCCTACTTGGTCATGGTGAATAATCTTTTTGATGTGTTGCTGAATTCGGTTTGCCATTATTTTGTTGAGGATTTTTGCATCAATTTTCATTAAGGAGATTGGCCTATAGTTCTCCTTTTTGGAGGTGTCTTTGCCTGGTTTTGGGATAAGTGTAATACTGGCTTCATAAAATGTGTTTGGCAGTTTTCCTTCCCTTTCTATTTCATGGAACAGTTTAAGGAGGGGTGGTATCAGTTCTTCTTTAAAGGTCTGATAGAATTCAGCAGAGAATCCATCTGGTCCTGGACTTTTCTTTTTGGGGAGACTCTTGATTGCTGCTTCGATTTCATTTTGTGTTATAGGTCTATTCAGGTGATTAATTTCCTCTTGGTTCAGTTTTGGATGCTCATATGTATCTAGAAATGTGTCCATTTCTTTTAGATTTTCAAATTTTTTTGAATATAGGTTCTCAAAATAGTCTCTGATGATTTCCTGTACTTCCATGGTGTTTGTTGTTATCTCCCCTTTTGCATTCCTAATTCTACTAATTTGGGTTTTTTCTCTCCTCATTTTAGTCAGGTTTGCCAGGGGTCTATCGATCTTGTTTATTTTTTCAAAGAACCAACTTTTTGTTTCATTAATTCTTTGTATGGTTTTTTTGGTTTCTATTTCGTTGATTTCAGCTCTTATTTTTATTATTTCTCTCCTTCTATTTGTTTTGGGATTTGCTTGTTCTTGTTTTTCTAGGAGTTTGAGATGTATCATTAGGTCATTGATTTGGGATCTTTCAATCTTTTTAATATATGCACTCATGGCTATAAACTTTCCTCTCAAGACTGCCTTAGCTGTGTCCCATAGGTTCCGGTAGGTTGTGTTTTCATTTTCATTGACTTCCAGGAACTTTTTAATTTCCTCTTTTATTGCATCGATGATCCATTCTTCATTAAGTAATGAGTTATTTAGTTTCCAGCTGTTTGCATGTTTTTTGTGTTTACTTTTGTTGTTGAATTCTACTTTTACTGCATTGTGGTCAGATAGTATGCACGGTATTATTTCTATTTTCTTATATTTGCTGAGGCTTGCTTTGTGCCCTAGGATATGATCTATTTTGGAGAAGGTTCCATGGGCTGCTGAGATGTTTGAAGGTTTGATTGTGTGTATCTAAGTTGAGGTTACTCTCTCCTGTCTTGCTTTTTCTTTTCCTGTGGTTTGGTGCTGCCTGTCTTTTCATGGTTAAGTTGGTTTTCACTTTCTGTGTGCAGAATCCCTTGCAGAATCTTTTGTAGTGGTGGCTTTGTGGTCACATATTGTTTTAATTTCTGCTTATCATGGAAGACTTTTATTGCTCCATCTATTTTGAATGATAGTTTTGCTGGGTAGAGTATCCTGGGGTTGAAGTTTTTTTCATTCAGTGCCCAGAAGATCTCACCCCATGCTCTTCTTGCTTTTAATGTTTCTGTTGAGAAGTCTGCTGTGATTTTGATGGGTTTACCTTTGTATGTTACTTGTTTTTTCTCTCTTACAGCCTTCAATATTCTTTCCTTAGTTTCTGAACTTGTTGTATTAATAATGATATGTTGTGGAGTAGTTCTATTTTGATCTGGTCTATTTGGTGTCCTGGAGGCCTCTTGCATCTGTACGGGTATATTTTTTCTCTAGACTTGGGAAATTTTCCATTATTATTTTGTTGAATAGATTATGCATTCCCTTCGCTTGCATCTCTTCTCCTTCTTCGATGCCCATGATTCTCAAGTTTGGTCTTTTGATGGAGTCAGTGAGTTCTTGCATTTTCTTTTCACAGGTCTTGAGTTGTTTAATTAATAGTTCTTCAGTTTATCCTTTAATTACCATTTCATCTTCAAGTTCTGAGATTCTGTCTTCTGTTTGTTCTATTCTGCTGGATTGGCTTTCCGTTTTGTTTTGCAGTTCTGTTTCATTCTTTTTTCTGAGGTTTTCCATATCCTGTCTGTTTTCCTCTTTAATGTTGTCTATTTTTGTCCTGAGTTCATTTATCCTTTTATTCATTGTGTTCTCTGTTTCACTTTGGTGTTTATACAGTGCCTCTATGGTTTCCTTTATTTCTTCTTTTGTTTTTTCAAATTCTCTATTTTGTGTCTTGGAATTTCTTGAGTGTCTCCTGTACATTTTGGTTGACCCTGTCCAGTATCATCTCTATAAATTTCTCATTGAGTACTTTGTAGTATGTGTTCTTTTAAATTATTCTTGTGGGCTTCATTGGGTCTTTTGGCATAGTTTATTTTCATTTTGTTGGAGTCTGGATCTGAGTTTCTGTTCTCTTCATTCCCCTTTTGTTTCTGTACTAATTTTTTGCTGTGGGGAAACTGGGTTCCCTGTTTTTTCTGTCTTCCCATCATTGTCTTTGGTGTTGTTACTGTCCCTGTCTGTGTGCAATTAAGTATTTTCTAGCTTGTAATAATAATAATGGTAATATTTAGAATGGAAGGGTGAGCTGAGATGGAAAGCAAGAAGTTAAAGAAACTAGGAAAACAAATACACAGACAAGAGGGAGAAAGCAGAACAAGGTTTCAGATAAGAAAGTTTCAAAGGTATAAACAGGGAGCGTTAGTGTACTAATTGACAGTAAGCTGAACAGACACTGGAGGGACAGAGATAGGATTGAAAATCAAAAATAAAAAAAAATTAAGATAGGAATGAAAATAAAAAATAAGTAAATGAAAGAAATATCTATATATTAAAAATGAATTAAAATAAAATGGAAAATAGAAAATTTAAAAAAAAAAACAAAAAACCCTCCAAGTTCAAATGCAATGCAATTTCTGTCTTAATAATTTAGGTGTCCATCTCAGTCTCCAATACTGGAGATGGTGCCTCAGATATTGTTCTGTAGTTGTAGAACAAAACTACACACACACACACACACACACACACACACACAAATCAAAACAAAAAAAAAACAACAAAAAAAACCCCACCTAGTGTCCCAAGTTCAAATGTAATACAGTTTCAGAAAGTTTTTCCGCTTGCAGGTGTAATTCGGTTGTTCTCTCATCAAAGGTAGGGACAGAAAGAAAAAAAAGAGTCTGGAGACAGTTCTGAGAATGGTATCTGCAGCTGTGGCTTGCCTGCCCACTGCTGTCAGCCTGCTGTTGCTGGAGGCATTGTTTATGCAGATCTCTGGGGTGAGCTTAGCACTCACCTGGCCCCGCAGGCTTTGTTCAGAGTTCTCCTGTGCGGGAGCCTCTGGTACAGGCTTTCCCCTTTCCAAACACTGGGAAAGGTGACACTGCACCTGCATTGTCAGGCCTGCGTGTTTATTTACAGTTCATGTGGGAGGTGGGTCTTCCCTCCTCTCCTGTGAAGTTTTCCTCCCACTGCCACTTTCACAAGCTTTCCTGCTCCTGATTACTGGGCAGTGCTGCTGCTCCTGCCAGCCGCCATGTTTGTTTACAGGTCACGTGGGAAGTGGGTCTTCCCTCCTCTCCTGTGGTGTTTTCCTCCCTCCACCACTCTCACAAGCTTTCTGGCTCCTGGTTGCTGGGCATGCGCCCCGCCCCTGCTCCTGCCAGAGGCTCTCTGGCCCACCTGGCTTGTTTATTTAGTCCCAGGAAGGATTCCCTTCCCCCAATCTTCAGGGCTTAGGGCGCCTCACCCTCTTTCCAGCGTGTCTTTATTGCTCTTATTGCTTATTACTCAGTTTCTCTTTTTTCCCTGGGTGGAGGTCAGTCTGTCCAGGGGGCTATGCTGCTCTGGCCCAGGCTTGTCTGTGGGAGTACCGTGGTACCACGAAATAACACGTGGTACCAGTGTTCATAAATAACTGTCTTTAGGTAGCTCGTCTGATTTCGGGGTGCTTAGCGAAGTTCTCTGTGTTAAGCTTTTTCTAGTTAAATCATTATGCGAAAGGTACAAGGTGTAATCTTTGCTTTTTAGTGCTTTGAGTTAATCTTTCATCTTTCCCTTGCGGTACTGGCTCTATGGCTCCGTGGTATGTATTTCTATCACCTATACTTTACAATTTGGTGAATGTTTTATTTGTTGGTTTTATGTAGTTGTGGTTGTTGGTTTTTGGGCTAGAATTGGCTCAAAATGTTCATTGTGTGAAGTCTTCTGGGTGTAGGCCAGATGCTTTGTGGCTAAGCTACATTTTGATGTTCCAAGCACACTTTCCAGTATGCTTACCTTGTTACGACTTATCTCCTCTTAATTTTTGTGGTGGCAGCTTATGTAGGCTTAGTATTAAAAATATTGAGGAGGGTGACGGGCGGTGTGTGCGTGCTTCATTGCTCAGTTCAATTGAGCTTTCTAAGTTCAATTTACTGCTAAATCCTCCTTATCCTCTTCAGTTTCATAAGAGTTTCCGTTAGTTTTCTTAGGGCAAGAAAATGTAGCCCATTTCTTCCCACCTCATTGGCTACACCTTGACCTAACGTTTTTATGTTGTATGTTTTGGCTTACTTAGAGTGCCTTAATTAGGGTTTGCTGAAGATGGCGGTATATAGGCTGACTTAGCAAGAGATGGTGAGGTGAATCGGGGTTTATCGATTATAGAACAGGCTCCTCTAGATGGATATAAAGCACCGCCAAGTCCTTTGAGTTTTAAGCAATTGCTAGTAGTTCTCTGGCGAATATGTTTGTTAGGTTTACATATCTAAGTTTACGGCTAAGCATAGTGGGGTATCTAATCCCAGTTTGGGTCTTAGCTGTCGTGTTATCAGATTTATTTTAAGATCACTTTCGTGGGTTATTTTTTCTTCAACTATAGCTTTTTACAGCTTAGGTCAAGTTTATCCTTATTGAGGGTGGATATTCTTAAACACGCTTTACGCCGGGGTTTATTAGTTTGGGTCTATCGTATGACCGCGGTGGCTGGCACGATATTTACCAACCCTGTGGTCAGTGTAACTAAGTCAAACTTTCGTTTATTGCTTAATTTTTATTACTGCTGTATCCCGTGGGGGTGTGGCAAGGCAAAGCGTCATTAGCTACAAGTTTTGTGTGCTTGATGCTTGCTCCTTTTGGTCTGTTAGACTTAGAGGGCGTACTCACTGGGGCACGGATATTTGCATGTATAATTTCACTGAAAACCAATAAAAAGGCTAGGACCAAACCTTTACTTGTTTATGGGATTATGTAATCCATCTAGGCATTTTCAGTGCCTTGCTTTGGTATATAAGCTACATTAACTTTTGTGTTTGAGTCAGTTTCTTTTATATGGTCGGTTGTTTTGGGTGTCTTATTAGTATGTGGAAGGGGGGCGGGAAGCATGGGTTGTGATTTAATTTACGAGATACTGAGATGGCACATTAATAAATTGAACGTATAAAATAAAGGATTAAGACATGAGGTTTAGGGGTAGGTAGTTATGTGAAGTTTGTTGGTAGAGCATGTTTCTTGTTTTTGGGGTTTGGCAAGAGTTAGTCATGCGGGGGGGGTAGGGGGGGGTTTGCCCATATATACGTGTATACGTGTATACGTGTATACGTGTATACGTGTATACGTGTATACGTGTATACGTGTATACGTGTATACGTGTATACGTGTATACGTGTATACGTGTGTACGTGTGTACGTGTGTACGTGTGTACGTGTGTGTTGTTTTTTCTTTATGTCCATCAAGCATGAAGTTCTAGCATACCTTGATTTTTATTATGCGGGTAAAGAATATTGATTTAAAAGTCCAGCTACAATTGAATTGACTGAGACCATGCCTTGACGGCTATGCTGAGTCACAGCATCCTAAAAATTAAAAAATACCAAATGTATGACAGAACAGTTATGTTGATCATGGGCCAGTCTAGTCATGAATCCATCGAGATGTCTTATTTAAGGGGAACGTGTGGGCGATCTTAGTTATCATGGCCCTGAAGTAAGAACCAGATGCCAGGTATAGTTTCAGAATAGAAACCCCCAAGTTGTATGGGCCCGGAGCGAGAAGAGGGGTACTTCCCGAGCGGGTTGCTGGTTTCACGGAGGATGGTAGATTAAGAGACTATCCAGTGGTGGAGGATATCCATTTTGAGGTGGATTGTTTATGACTTTATGCGCTAATGCACGATTAATAGATTGATGTTTTATGTCCGCTTGTAGGGACTGCTTGGTTTTGAATAGTCATGTTGTTGTTAACGTCCTGTTGGTTATTGTTGTATGTACTATAGTCCGGTTGTTATTATTGTACTTGCTTGTATGCTTGTCTTAAAAGAATTTGTATGTACAGTTATGCAGTTATGTGCTATGTACGATTAGCATTTAAAGTACTCAGGCATTATTAATGTGGAAGATAACTTAATGCACGATATACATAGGTTGTTCTTGTGTGGTGCAGGGGGTAGTTTAATTATGAGAATGTCAGCTTTGGGTGCTGGTGGTGGGACTTTGTCTCCTCCTTGATGTCCTAAGGGGTGTTTTTTCCCATTGTTGGTTTACAAGACCAAAGTAATAGTTTATACTATGAGGACTCTTCATTTAAGTATTTTGTTTTCAATTAGGCTGGCGGTAGGTATGAGGATGAGGATGATGAAGAAGTATAGGATTGATGCTGTTTGGCCGATAATGATGAATGGGGGTTCGACGGGTTGTCCGCCGATTCATGTTAGGGTTAGGAGATCTGCGGCTAGTGCTCAGAACAGGCACTGGCTGATTGGACGGAATATTAGGCTTCGTTGTTTTGATGTGTGGAGTAGTGGGAAGGCCATTAGGATTAGGATTGACAGTACTAGGGCTACAACTCCGCCTAGCTTGTTGGGGATGGATCGTAGGATTGCGTATGCGAATAGAAAGTATCACTCTGGTTTGATGTGTGGAGGAGTGCTTAGGGGGTTGGCTGGTGTGTAGTTGTCTGGGTCTCCTAGTAGGTCTGGTGAGAATAGTGTTAGTGTTAGGAGAGGGGTGAGTAGGAGTAGTACTCCTAGGGAGTCCTTGATGGTAAAGTATGGGTGGAAGGGGATTTTGTCAGAGTCTGAGTTGATTCCTGATGGATTATTGGATCCTGTTTCGTGTAGGAATAGGAGGTGGACTGTTGCCAGTGCTGCAATAATAAAGGGTAAGATGAAGTGGAATGCAAAGAATCGGGTTAGGGTGGCTTTGTCTACAGAGAAGCCGCCTCAAATTCATTCTACTAGGTTGGGGCCGATGTATGGAATTGCTGAGAGTAGATTTGTGATTACTGTGGCTCCTCAAAAGGATATTTGCCCTCACGGGAGGACGTATCCTATAAAGGCGGTTGCTATGACTGTGAATAGTAGAATGATGCCAATGTTCCATGTCTCTGTGAAGGTATATGATCCATAGTAGACCCCTCGTCCTACGTGTATGAATAGGCAGATAAAGAATATGGAGGCTCCGTTGGCATGAAGATATCGGATAATTCAGCCGTAGTTGACGTCTCGGCAAATATGTGCGACTGAAGAGAATGCTGTCGCGGTGTCTGATGTGTAGTGTATTGCTAGGAATAGCCCTGTTGCAATTTGTAGGATTAGGCAGATTCCTAGCAGGGATCCAAAGTTTCATCATGCTGAGATGTTGGATGGTGTTGGGAGGTCAATGAATGAGTGGTTAATAATTTTTATTAATGGGTGTGTTTTTCGGATGTTTGTCATTAGGGGTTTTCGTAGTTGAATTACAACGATGATTTTTCATGTCATTAGTCTTGGTTTAAGTCCATGTGGAAACTATGACTTATTCTATGTACTTATTAAGTATTATGTTTGTGTTGGGGTTCGTGGGTTTTTCTTCTAAGCCCTCTCCTATTTACGGCGGGCTTGGGTTGATTGTTAGCGGTGGGGTTGGTTGTGGGTTAATTTTGAGTTCTGGTGGTTCTTTTTTAGGGCTGATGGTATTTTTAGTTTATTTGGGTGGGATGATAGTGGTGTTTGGTTATACTACGGCTATGGCTATTGAAGATTATCCTGAGACGTGGGGTTCTAATGTGGCTATTTGAAGTGCTTTGGTTTTTGGCTTGTTTGTTGAGTTAATTTTTTTAGCCTTGTTGGTGAAGAATGATGAGGTAGATGTATTGGGGGGTGTTTATAATACGAGCGACTGGGTTGTTTATAGTGGTGAGGGGGTTGAGTGTATTAATAAAGATGTTATGGGTGTTGCAGCTGTTTATAGTTATGGGTGTTGATTAATGGTGTTGGCGGGTTGGTCTTTGTTTGTGAGTATTTTTATTGTTCTTGAGATTACTCGTGGTCGTTAAATGATGATTGTTAGTGCTAAAGCTGCTGATAGTAGGAAGGACAGGAAGTATAGTTTGATTATTCCTTTTTGGTTGGATACGGTAATGGAGGCTTTAATTTGTACGTGAGCTAGCAGTTTGGGTGTGATTTTTTCTGTTCATGTTGTATCTAGGAGGGTTGACGCTGTTTTTTGGCTGAGTATTAGTGTGTGTTTGGGTGAAGTTCGGTGTATGATGGCTGGAAAGAATCCTAGTATTGTGGAGAATGAGTTGGTATTGGAGGTTAGGTTTAGTTTTAGGTTGTAGGTTATGTTATTTAGTTCTATTGCGATGGTGAAGCCTAATATGGTGATTGCCAGGGCTATTAATTTTAGGTATAGGGGTATGGTTAATGTGGGGTTGTTTATGGGAATGATGTTGTTTGAGATAATGAAGCCAGCGAAAATGCTTCCTACTAGTAATCGCTTGATAGAGTTTGTTAGTTGTGGGTTGTTTTCATTGATGTTGATGAGTGGGTGAAATCGGGGTTGCCCTAGTAGGGCGAAGAAGATAATTCGTGTGCTGTATACAGCTGTAAGGGAGGTTGCAATGAGTGTGATTAGTAGGGCTCAGGCGTTGGTATACGACGTGTTGGCGGATTCAATGATAAGGTCTTTTGAGTAGAACCCTGTTAGGAAAGGCATGCCTGTGAGTGCGAGACTTCCTACTACCAGGGAGGAAGTTGTAAATGGTATTGCTTTGGCTAGTCCTCCTATTTTACGGATGTCCGGCTCAAACCACAGCTTCATGCCAATCGTGTTAGAAATAGTCCCACTTAAATACTTCGAAAACTGGTCCCTATCTATACTATAAGTACATTATGAAGCTACAGCAGCGTTAACCTTTTAAGTTAGAGATAGAGAGTAATCTCTCCATAATGACATGCCACAACTCGATACATCCACATGATTCACAACGATCACCTCTATAATTCTCACCCTATTCATCATCTTCCAACTAAAAGTAAAAACATTCACCTTCACACCTAATCCCACACCCAAAAATGTTGAATCTATAAAACAAAAAAACCCTTGAGAAAAAAAATGAACGAAAATTTATTTGCCTCTTTTATTACCCCTACTATAATAGGACTCCCTATTGTTACCCTAATTATCCTTTTCCCAAGTATTACACTCCCAACCCCAAACCGATTAATTAACAACCGGTTAGTCTCTATTCAACAATGAGCAGTTAAACTAATCACCAAGCAAATAATAACAATACATAACTCCAAAGGACGTACTTGATCTTTGATGCTAATATCACTCATTATCTTCATTGGATCAACCAACCTACTCGGACTTTTCCCATACTCCTTCACCCCAACAACCCAGCTGTCAATAAATCTCGGAATAGCCATCCCACTTTGAGCAGGAGCCGTAATTCTAGGCTTCCGCCATAAAATAAAATCATCCCTAGCTCACTTTTTACCACAAGGAACCCCTATCCCCCTAATCCCAATACTAGTTATTATTGAAACTATCAGCCTGTTCATTCAACCAATAGCACTAGCCATTCGACTAACAGCCAATATCACAGCAGGCCACCTACTAATACACCTAATCAGCGGAGCCACACTAGCACTACTAACCATCAACCCAACCACAGCCTTCGTAACATTTATCATTCTAATCCTCCTCACAATCCTCGAATTCGCAGTAGCCCTAATTCAAGCTTACGTATTCACACTCCTAGTTAGCCTGTATCTCCATGACAACACATAATGACCCACCAAGTCCACGCTTACCACATAGTCAACCCAAGCCCATGACCGCTAACAGGAGCACTATCTGCCCTCCTCATAACATCAGGCCTAGCAATGTGATTTCACTTTAACTCCATCTCCCTCTTAACACTAGGACTACTTACCAACTCACTAACCATATACCAATGATGACGAGACGTAGTACGAGAAGGTACATTCCAGGGCCACCACACCCCAATTGTTCAAAAAGGACTGCGATACGGAATAGTACTATTCATCGTCTCCGAAGTTTTCTTCTTCGCCGGATTTTTCTGAGCCTTTTACCACTCAAGCCTAGCCCCAACCCCAGAACTAGGCGGCTGCTGACCACCCACCGGTATCAACCCACTAGACCCCCTAGACGTCCCTCTCCTCAACACATCAGTTCTTCTCGCATCAGGAGTATCCATTACCTGAGCCCATCATAGCCTAATAGAAGGAAGCCGAAAAAATATAATCCAAGCACTGTCAATCACCATCCTATTGGGCATCTACTTCACCCTTCTACAAGCCTCAGAATATTTTGAAACCTCATTCACAATCTCCGATGGCATCTACGGCTCAACTTTCTTTATAGCAACAGGATTCCACGGCCTACATGTAATTATCGGCTCCACATTTCTACTAGTATGCCTAACCCGACAACTAAAATTCCACTTCACATCAAAACATCACTTTGGTTTCGAAGCTGCAGCCTGATACTGACATTTTGTTGATGTAGTATGACTATTCCTATACGTCTCCATCTATTGATGAGGCTCATACTCTCTTAGTATTAATTAGTACAGCTGACTTCCAATCAACTAGATTTGGTATAAACCCAAAAGAGAGTAATAAACCTAATCATTGCACTAACTTTAAACTCCTTCCTAGCAACTCTCCTAGTCACCATCGCATTCTGAATTCCACAAATCAACATCTATAACGAAAAATCAAACCCTTACGAATGCGGATTTGACCCCATAGGTTCAGCACGACTCCCATTCTCAATAAAATTCTTCCTAGTTGCAATCACCTTCCTCCTATTTGACCTTGAAATCGCCCTGCTCCTCCCCCTCCCTTGAGCACTACAAACAAACAACCTCTACCCAGTTATCCTCATAGCTCTTGCTCTCATCGTCATCCTATCACTGGGGCTGGCATACGAATGGTCCCAAAAGGGATTAGAATGAAATGAATATGGTGCTTAGTTTAACACAAAGCAAATGACTTCGACTCATTAGATTATGAACAACTCATAAGCACCAAATGTCCCCCATCCTAATCAACCTATTCCTGGCCTTCCTAGCATCCCTGTTGGGAGCACTAATTTATCGATCACACCTAATATCCTCACTCCTGTGCCTAGAAGGTATAATACTATCAATTTTTATTACCACAACCCTAATCGCCCTAAACTACAACATCACCCTATCATTTATATTCCCCATCATCATTCTAGTTTTTGCAGCCTGCGAAGCCGCAGTAGGACTAGCCCTGCTAGTCACAATATCAAACGCATACGGAACGGACTATGTACAAAACCTAAACCTTTTACAATGCTAAAAATTATTATACCAACAATCATACTAATCCCCATAACATGATTCTCAAAAAACAATATAATCTGAATCAACTCAACCGCCCACAGCCTACTAATCAGTATACTATGCCTATTCACCCTAAACCAATCAAACGAAAACAGCCTTAATTTCTCATTATTATTCTCCTCAGACGCCCTCTCAGCCCCCCTCCTAATCTTAACAGCCTGATTACTACCACTAATAATCATAGCCAGCCAGCAACACATGAACAAAGAGCCAGTAGGACGAAAAAAAATATACATCACTATACTAGTACTACTACAAACCCTACTAATCATAACATTCACCGCCATAGAACTAATCCTGTTCTACATCCTATTTGAGGCCACACTAATCCCCACACTAATCATCATTACACGATGGGGGAACCAAACAGAACGACTTAACGCAGGCCTATACTTCTTATTTTATACACTAATTGGATCCCTGCCCCTTTTAGTTGCATTAATCTACCTACAAAACTCGCTAGGATCCCTAAACCTCCATATCCTGAACAACTACTCAGAACAATTAAACCTGTCATGATCCAACGACCTGCTGTGGTTAGCATGCATAATAGCATTTATAGTCAAAATACCATTATATGGTCTACACCTATGACTGCCTAAAGCCCATGTTGAAGCACCCATTGCCGGCTCCATGGTACTAGCAGCAGTCCTACTAAAACTAGGAGGATACGGCATGATACGAATTACCATCCTTCTATCACCCATCACAAACCACATGATATACCCATTTATACTACTATCCCTATGAGGAATAGTAATAACCAGCTCAATCTGCCTACGACAAACAGACCTAAAATCCTTAATTGCATACTCATCAGTCAGCCACATAGCACTAGTGATCGTCGCTATCTTAATTCAATCTCCATGGAGTTTCATAGGAGCTACAGCACTAATAGTAGCCCACGGTCTAACCTCATCAGTCTTATTCTGCCTAGCAAACACGAACTACGAACGAGTACACAGCCGAACCATACTCCTAACCCGAGGCCTTCAAACAATACTCCCACTAATAGCCCTATGATGACTCACAGCAAGCCTAACCAACCTCGCACTGCCCCCAACAATCAACCTAATTGGAGAACTAATAATTATTACCTCCTCATTTTCATGATCCAACTTCACCATCCTCCTCATAGGAATCAATACCCTGATCACAGCCCTATACACCTTGTATATATTAACCACCACCCAACGAGGCAAGCCTACTTATCACATAAACAACATCCACCCGTCATTCACACGAGAAAACTCCCTAGTTTTCCTCCACCTGCTCCCCCTACTCCTACTCTCTTTAAATCCAAAGATTATCCTCGGCACAATATTCTGTAAATATAGTTTAACAAAAACACTAGATTGTGAATCTAGAGTCAGAAAATAAAACTTTCTTATTTACCAAGAAAGTATGCAAGAACTGCTAACTCATGCCACCATACCTAAAAATATGGCTTTCTTACTTTTAAAGGATGGCAGTTATCCATTGGTCTTAGGAACCAAAAAATTGGTGCAACTCCAAATAAAAGTAATAAACATACTAGCTTTGTCCATAATCATAACATTTATTATCCTCATATACCCCATCCTAATATCACTAACAGACTTTTACAAAAACAAAAGCTACTCTGAACACACCAAAACCTCAGTAAAACTAGCATTCATTACCAGCACAATCCCCATAATCATGTTCATTCACTTAGGCAACGAAACCATTGTATCCAACTGACACTGACTTACTATCCATACCACAAAACTCTCACTCAGCCTCAAACTAGACTATTTCTCACTACTCTTCGTACCAGTGGCCCTATTTGTAACATGATCTATCATAGAATTCTCCCTATGATACATACACTCCGACCCCAACATTAACCAATTCCTCAAATACCTACTATTTTTTCTTATCACCATATTAATTCTAGTCACAGCAAATAACCTATTTCAGCTATTCATCGGATGAGAAGGAGTCGGAATCATATCATTCCTCCTCATTGGATGATGATACGGACGCACTGACGCCAACACCTCAGCACTACAAGCAATCTTGTACAATCGAATCGGAGACATCGGATTCATCCTATCAATAGCATGATTCCTAGTCTACTCCAACTCATGAGACCTCCAACAACTATTCATAGACCCTAAAATAACAACAATCCCCCTACTAGGCCTACTACTAGCCGCCACCGGAAAATCAGCCCAATTCGGACTCCACCCATGACTCCCTTCAGCCATAGAAGGCCCCACACTTCTCCTCAGACGCCCTCTCAGCCCCCCTCCTAATCTTAACAGCCTGATTACTACCACTAATAATCATAGCCAGCCAGCAACACATGAACAAAGAGCCAGTAGGACGAAAAAAAATATACATCACTATACTAGTACTACTACAAACCCTACTAATCATAACATTCACCGCCACAGAACTAATCCTGTTCTACATCCTATTTGAGGCCACACTAATCCCCACACTAATCATCATTACACGATGGGGGAACCAAACAGAACGACTTAACGCAGGCCTATACTTCTTATTTTATACACTAATTGGATCCCTGCCCCTTTTAGTTGCATTAATCTACCTACAAAACTCGCTAGGATCCCTAAACCTCCATATCCTGAACAACTACTCAGAACAATTAAACCTGTCATGATCCAACGACCTGCTGTGGTTAGCATGCATAATAGCATTTATAGTCAAAATACCATTATATGGTCTACACCTATGACTGCCTAAAGCCCATGTTGAAGCACCCATTGCCGGCTCCATGGTACTAGCAGCAGTCCTACTAAAACTAGGAGGATACGGCATGATACGAATTACCATCCTTCTATCACCCATCACAAACCACATGATATACCCATTTATACTACTATCCCTATGAGGAATAGTAATAACCAGCTCAATCTGCCTACGACAAACAGACCTAAAATCCTTAATTGCATACTCATCAGTCAGCCACATAGCACTAGTGATCGTCGCTATCTTAATTCAATCTCCATGGAGTTTCATAGGAGCTACAGCACTAATAGTAGCCCACGGTCTAACCTCATCAGTCTTATTCTGCCTAGCAAACACGAACTACGAACGAGTACACAGCCGAACCATACTCCTAACCCGAGGCCTTCAAACAATACTCCCACTAATAGCCCTATGATGACTCACAGCAAGCCTAACCAACCTCGCACTGCCCCCAACAATCAACCTAATTGGAGAACTAATAATTATTACCTCCTCATTTTCATGATCCAACTTCACCATCCTCCTCATAGGAATCAATACCCTGATCACAGCCCTATACACCTTGTATATATTAACCACCACCCAACGAGGCAAGCCTACTTATCACATAAACAACATCCACCCGTCATTCACACGAGAAAACTCCCTAGTTTTCCTCCACCTGCTCCCCCTACTCCTACTCTCTTTAAATCCAAAGATTATCCTCGGCACAATATTCTGTAAATATAGTTTAACAAAAACACTAGATTGTGAATCTAGAGTCAGAAAATAAAACTTTCTTATTTACCAAGAAAGTATGCAAGAACTGCTAACTCATGCCACCATACCTAAAAATATGGCTTTCTTACTTTTAAAGGATGGCAGTTATCCATTGGTCTTAGGAACCAAAAAATTGGTGCAACTCCAAATAAAAGTAATAAACATACTAGCTTTGTCCATAATCATAACATTTATTATCCTCATATACCCCATCCTAATATCACTAACAGACTTTTACAAAAACAAAAGCTACTCTGAACACACCAAAACCTCAGTAAAACTAGCATTCATTACCAGCACAATCCCCATAATCATGTTCATTCACTTAGGCAACGAAACCATTGTATCCAACTGACACTGACTTACTATCCATACCACAAAACTCTCACTCAGCCTCAAACTAGACTATTTCTCACTACTCTTCGTACCAGTGGCCCTATTTGTAACATGATCTATCATAGAATTCTCCCTATGATACATACACTCCGACCCCAACATTAACCAATTCCTCAAATACCTACTATTTTTTCTTATCACCATATTAATTCTAGTCACAGCAAATAACCTATTTCAGCTATTCATCGGATGAGAAGGAGTCGGAATCATATCATTCCTCCTCATTGGATGATGATACGGACGCACTGACGCCAACACCTCAGCACTACAAGCAATCTTGTACAATCGAATCGGAGACATCGGATTCATCCTATCAATAGCATGATTCCTAGTCTACTCCAACTCATGAGACCTCCAACAACTATTCATAGACCCTAAAATAACAACAATCCCCCTACTAGGCCTACTACTAGCCGCCACCGGAAAATCAGCCCAATTCGGACTCCACCCATGACTCCCTTCAGCCATAGAAGGCCCCACACCAGTATCAGCTCTACTCCACTCAAGCACAATAGTTGTAGCAGGAATCTTTCTCCTAATCCGATTTCACCCCCTCCTAGAGACCAATAAACTAATTATATCAACCATACTATGCCTAGGAGCTATCACAACCCTCTTCACAGCAATCTGCGCCTTGACACAAAACGACATCAAAAAAATCATCGCATTCTCAACCTCCAGCCAATTAGGCCTTATAATAGTCACCCTAGGAATCAACCAACCCTACCTGTCATTCCTCCACATTTGCAATCATGCATTCTTCAAGGCAATATTATTTATATGCTCAGGGTCCATTATCCACAGCCTCAACGACGAACAAGACATCCGTAAAATAGGAGGACTAGCCAAAGCAATACCATTTACAACTTCCTCCCTGGTAGTAGGAAGTCTCGCACTCACAGGCATGCCTTTCCTAACAGGGTTCTACTCAAAAGACCTTATCATTGAATCCGCCAACACGTCGTATACCAACGCCTGAGCCCTACTAATCACACTCATTG
Organism: Castor canadensis; assembly: GCF_047511655.1. NCBI lineage: Eukaryota > Metazoa > Chordata > Mammalia > Rodentia > Castoridae > Castor > Castor canadensis. The sequence goes on along the minus strand of NC_133399.1, from coordinate 57,454,410 downwards.
CAACCTCCCTTACAGCTGTATACAGCACACGAATTATCTTCTTCGCCCTACTAGGGCAACCCCGATTTCACCCACTCATCAACATCAATGAAAACAACCCACAACTAACAAACTCTATCAAGCGATTACTAGTAGGAAGCATTTTCGCTGGCTTCATTATCTCAAACAACATCATTCCCATAAACAACCCCACATTAACCATACCCCTATACCTAAAATTAATAGCCCTGGCAATCACCATATTAGGCTTCACCATCGCAATAGAACTAAATAACATAACCTACAACCTAAAACTAAACCTAACCTCCAATACCAACTCATTCTCCACAATACTAGGATTCTTTCCAGCCATCATACACCGAACTTCACCCAAACACACACTAATACTCAGCCAAAAAACAGCGTCAACCCTCCTAGATACAACATGAACAGAAAAAATCACACCCAAACTGCTAGCTCACGTACAAATTAAAGCCTCCATTACCGTATCCAACCAAAAAGGAATAATCAAACTATACTTCCTGTCCTTCCTACTATCAGCAGCTTTAGCACTAACAATCATCATTTAACGACCACGAGTAATCTCAAGAACAATAAAAATACTCACAAACAAAGACCAACCCGCCAACACCATTAATCAACACCCATAACTATAAACAGGTGCAACACCCATAACATCTTTATTAATACACTCAACCCCCTCACCACTATAAACAACCCAGTCGCTCGTATTATAAACACCCCCCAATACATCTACCTCATCATTCTTCACCAACAAGGCTAAAAAAATTAACTCAACAAACAAGCCAAAAACCAAAGCACTTCAAATAGCCACATTAGAACCCCACGTCTCAGGATAATCTTCAATAGCCATAGCCGTAGTATAACCAAACACCACTATCATCCCACCCAAATAAACTAAAAATACCATCAGCCCTAAAAAAGAACCACCAGAACTCAAAATTAACCCACAACCAACCCCACCGCTAACAATCAACCCAAGCCCGCCGTAAATAGGAGAGGGCTTAGAAGAAAAACCCACGAACCCCAACACAAACATAATACTTAATAAGTACATAGAATAAGTCATAGTTTCCACATGGACTTAAACCAAGACTAATGACATGAAAAATCATCGTTGTAATTCAACTACGAAAACCCCTAATGACAAACATCCGAAAAACACACCCATTAATAAAAATTATTAACCACTCATTCATTGACCTCCCAACACCATCCAACATCTCAGCATGATGAAACTTTGGATCCCTGCTAGGAATCTGCCTAATCCTACAAATTGCAACAGGGCTATTCCTAGCAATACACTACACATCAGACACCGCGACAGCATTCTCTTCAGTCGCACATATTTGCCGAGACGTCAACTACGGCTGAATTATCCGATATCTTCATGCCAACGGAGCCTCCATATTCTTTATCTGCCTATTCATACACGTAGGACGAGGGGTCTACTATGGATCATATACCTTCACAGAGACATGGAACATTGGCATCATTCTACTATTCACAGTCATAGCAACCGCCTTTATAGGATACGTCCTCCCGTGAGGGCAAATATCCTTTTGAGGAGCCACAGTAATCACAAATCTACTCTCAGCAATTCCATACATCGGCCCCAACCTAGTAGAATGAATTTGAGGCGGCTTCTCTGTAGACAAAGCCACCCTAACCCGATTCTTTGCATTCCACTTCATCTTACCCTTTATTATTGCAGCACTGGCAACAGTCCACCTCCTATTCCTACACGAAACAGGATCCAATAATCCATCAGGAATCAACTCAGACTCTGACAAAATCCCCTTCCACCCATACTTTACCATCAAGGACTCCCTAGGAGTACTACTCCTACTCACCCCTCTCCTAACACTAACACTATTCTCACCAGACCTACTAGGAGACCCAGACAACTACACACCAGCCAACCCCCTAAGCACTCCTCCACACATCAAACCAGAGTGATACTTTCTATTCGCATACGCAATCCTACGATCCATCCCCAACAAGCTAGGCGGAGTTGTAGCCCTAGTGTCTTCCCAAGCTGTCTGGGCGCCGGCCAGACACGGCCGATCGCATACGCAATCCTACGATCCATCCCCAACAAGCTAGGCGGAGTTGTAGCCCTAGTGTCTTCCCAAGCTGTCTGGGCGCCGGCGACTGGTGGCCTGGGGGCCCTCCTTGTTTCTCCATTTAACGTGAAGTGGAGATTCTCTGTGCCGGCTGGAGGTGTGGAGGGGTCAAAGTTATGCTTTTTCTCAGTGATTATGCATGCAAAGTGTGTCTCCAGTGTCTCTCCAAGATTTCACTATAGGAGGCTCGCTTTCTGCTTCCTCCCTCTAGCCACCATCTTCGACTCTCTCCTGAAATTAAATTTAAATATCATGTTTAAATTTAACTCATCCATGTTTAATAAGTCCATCATCAAAATGTTTATATAACTACTACAATTACACCCACATAGGTATCTTGAATGCATTAGTAAATTTAAAAATGAGTTTTATGTCTACTAATTTTTTATTAGTCAATGTTGTTTTATTTTATAACTGACTATAATTCTCAGTTAACTCCTTCTTTTTTGTTTGTATTTAGTATTCAGAAGGTTTATCCCTGGAGTCATATACTATCATTATTGTGCAGTTGCTGGGCCTTAGTCTGGGACTAGTTTATGACAATGATGATGTCTGCTATTGCTCAGGAGATGTTTGCACAATGATGCCAAATGCAGTGTAAGATAATTTTCTTTATTAAATACTCATATTGTTTTTGGTTAGTTTTGTATTTCTATTAATTAAGTGATTGGCAATGATAGAAGACTACCAAAATAACTTCAAAATACACTTTTCAAATGCAAAACTGACACATACCAAAATAAGCCCAGCACTCCTTCAGGTCTCTCCTGGGCTGGAGGAAATTCTTCCTCTTTATCTTCCAGAAGCTGGATTCACCTGTTTCTTCTAGTCAGTTCAAGAACTCATACTACTAGGAAGTCATATAAGTTGTGGAATTTCAGTGATTGTTAAAGATCTGTGTACTGAAATCTGAAAAAAACTGGTGAAAGAAATTGAAGAAGATACAAATAAAAGGAAAGACAGCCTATGCTCATTAAAAAGTAATATACAGATTTAATACAAATCCATATTAAAATTCTACTTTCATTTTTCAGAGAAATAGAAAAGAATCCTAAAATTTGTATGAAGTTACAAAAATTCTGAATATCCATATCAACTTATAGTTATCAAAACAACATGGTAATGGAATAAAGATGGATTTTTGTATCTTGTGGAAATTCTACTTTCAGTTTTTTGAGAACTTCCCTAATGACTATGCCAATTGACATTTTAACAAAACAGTATATGACTAGAGATTCTAACTGATCTGCAGTGCTGGTGATGCCAGTATCAACTGGTGTTTTTAGTGATACTTCTATTTGATCTTGGAGAGGAGGGCATCTATCTGAGCTCCTTTTGTTGACAGGTTATGATTCCGAAAACATTAAACCTGAGTCATTGCCTTTTGTTGGGAGAGGGATATAAGATCCACAGATACTATATTGTTACTCTGGTCCTGGGAACCCCAACCTGTTTACTTATGCTTTGATTTTTCAGAATTTTCCTTAGGTTGGTTCCCATATTATTTCCAGATTTAGTACTTGGATGTGGTTTAGATAAGCAGGGAAAACAAGTCCGTTCCCCTGCAGACACAAGGGATCACCTCTACTACATCTTATATAAACATGATATATGACAAAAGAGAATATATTTTTTTCATTTTTTCTTGGTAGAATTATGAAAGTGTGCTAAAACATGTTATTAAAATATCAATATTTTAAAAAGTATGCTCATTTTTTTTTACAAAGAATGATGTTATTGAAATCTTTCTTCAAAACATCATATAAGGGGAAATGTAGAGAAATACAGCAATAAATTTTCTCATACCCATGTTTTTTATTGTAGGCACTCTTGGGGTGTAAAGGAGTTTAGCACTTGTAGCTTGGAAAACTTTAAATATTTTACATCACAATATGGTCTTAAATGTCTTCAGAGCATTTCTGTTGAGAGGCAACAAAATTCTCCAGCAGTAAAGAAAGTCTGTGGCAATGGACTGTTGGAAAGTGGTGAACAATGTGACTGTGGTACTTCAAAGGTTGGTGGAAACTTTTCTCAATTTCTTACATATGTATATAATAGCAAGAAAGGAAGATGAACAGTTTATCCTCCAGTAAAACAGGTTTTAAAAAGACATTTTTTTTCTTTCAGGAAGATGATAACTTTTAAATCTCCTTATTTCATTTTGGAAGTTAGTGCATAGGTTCTTTGAATAATGTTTGTGTTTACATATTGCCTGCCAGCACTGTTTAATGGATGTGACCACAAAGACTGTCTAAGTTGGCAAGGAAACATACTGTTAATAACAAGCAGTAACAAAGCCCCCAAGATGTTGAAAGACAGCAGACTGTGTCCAATGAGACAGCAAAATGTGCTGTTGCCTAATATGTAAATTGCATGGAAACAGAAAAATGAGACATGTTTAAACTATTCCAGGAATGGGGTGAGAGGGTGATTAAAGGAGACTGATAGAGGGGGTAATTTCAACTATGATATATTATAAGAACTTTTGTAAATGTCACAATGTACCCCCAGTACAATAATAATATGATAATAAAAATTTAAAAAAAGAAAAAAGAAAAATTGTATTATTGATAAATGATACCAGTTAAAATACTCTAAAGTGAAACCTATCGCTTGTAAAAATATAACAATTCAAACTAAGATCAAACCAGAAAACAGATGAAACTGGTAGAGGGACAGGAGCAAGATGGTCAGTTAGAGTTACCCCTTATAAAAGATAAAACAATAGATAAACACATTCAAACAGAGTAACTAAAACGTACATCTGTGAAACTTGTACTTCCCCAAAGTGTGATGCCCTCAAACACTTGCTTTAACTCTGAAGAGCTTTTAACCAAGGTACATTATAGTAAAAAAGTCAAAAGTGAAAGACAAAGAAAGAATTTAAAAACAGTAAAAGAAACCTCTTAGTGACATACAAGAGAATCTCCATCAGGCCATCAGTGGATTTCTCAGCACAAACCCTTCAGGCTGGGATGATATAATCCAAGTGCTGAAAGAAAAATATCTGTCCTTCAGATTCACTTGTTCTTTTTCAGACAAGTAGTAGCTAAGAGAGTTCATCATTACGATACTTGCCTTGTAATAAAATCTTACTGGAATTCTTCAGCCATAAACAAGATCATAAACCAAATGCTATCTATAAGGGCTGCATTTTAGTTTTAAGGACACACATATGCTAAGGCTTTCTTCCAAGAAGAAAGGTCATAGCAATAAATGCCTACATGAAAATGGTGAAAGATTCTAAATAAGGAATCTAATGTTACACTTCAATGAGCTAAAATAAACCCAAAGTTAGCAGATGGGAAATCATATGAGCTAGAATAGAAATAAATCAAAGAGAGAAAAAGAGAATAGGTAAAAATCAAAATGTTGAATTTTGGTTCTTTCAAAAAGTAGATAAAACTGACAATCCCATAGCTAGATCATCAGAGAAAAAAAGAGAGAGAAAGAGAGAGAGAGTTGAATAAGATCAGAAGTGTAGTGTAAGGGGAGACATTGCACATTACAACTTGATGTCTTCTTGGGGGCAGGATAAGGAATCTTAAGGGACTGTTATGAACAGAGCGACATGGATAGATTACAAGAAAAAAAATATAACCTCCTAAAGCTGAATCAGGAAGAAACAGAAAACTTGAACGGACCAATAATAAAGAGATTGAAGAAGTAATTAAAATTCTTGCCCAGCCAGGCATCGGTGGCTCATGCCTGTAATCCTAACTACTCAGGAGGCAGAGATCAGGAACATTGCAGTTTGAAGCCAGCCTAGGGCAAATAGTTTACAAGACCCTATCTCAAAAATACCCATCATAAAAAGCGCTAGAGGAGTGATTCAAGGTGAAGGCCCTGAGTTCAAACTCCAGTACCACACACACACACAAAGTTCCAAAAGAAAAGCCGAGGACCAAATGGTTTTTATGACTGAATTCTCCCAAACATTCAAGTAAGAATTGGAACCAATATTCAATATTTCTCCCCAAAATAGATCTAGAGTAGAGAATACTAAAGACACTTTCATGGAAGGCCAGCATCACCTTGACCTAACACAAAGACTATAAGAAAAGAATAATATAGGCCAGTATCTGTAGTGAATATTGAGGTAAAAAGTAATGTTAAATATTAGCAAACCAAATTAGCTAACACATCAGAATGAGTCAGTGGGTTTATCCCCAGCTGGCAAGGCTAGTTGAACATATCTAAATGAATACATGTGATGTGTTACACTGACAGAAGGAAGGATGAAAAACCACATGGTCATATTGATTGATGCTGAATAAACATTTGCCAAAATTCCACATCCTTTCTTGATACTACTCATAGCCTAAAGTGTAGAAGGAAAGTTTCTTAGCATAATTAGGTCCATTTATGGAAAACTCTAACATCAAAATCAGTGAGGAAAAATGGAAAGCATTTTCACTGAGATGTGGCACAAAGATGGCGATACCCACATTTGCCACTTCTTTTCATCCTAATACCATAAGTACTGCAAAGCAATCAAAGAGATAAAGAAATCAAAGGCACTCAACTTTAAAAGGAAATAATGCCAAAGACTCTTTTAGAATTAAGAAATTAATTTAGTAGAGTTGCAGAATACAACATAATTATAGAAAAATCAGCATTCTTATACACAAATAACTACTTCACCTAAAGAAGAAATCACTGGTGAGAATGAAATTTATCACATTAAATGTATATATTAGAAAGTAAGAAAACTCTAAAATTACTCATCTATGCTTCCCCTCAGGAAACTGGAAAATGAAGAGCAAGCTAAATCCAAAATAAACTGAAGAAAACATACGATAAAAATTAGCATAGAAATCAGGAAAACAGGAAACCAATGGAGAAAATCAATGTAGCCAAAAGGTGGTCCTTTGAAAAGATAAAATAAATATGCCTCAAACCAGGTTAACTAGAAAAAAACGTCAACATCAGAAGTGAAAGAGGATGCATCTTTATAGATACCATGGATATTAATTAAAAGGATCATAGAGACACAATATCAATAACTCTATGCCCTCAAATTTTATAATTTAGAAAATGAACTAATTCCTTGGAAGATGCACTCTAGCAAATTAAGATAAGAAACAGGCAATAGGAAAGGCTTACATCTATTAAAGAAATTGAGTCAATAATTAACCATCTGAAAGAGAAAGCTCTTGGACTATATGGTTTGGTGAATTTTACCAAATATTTGAGGAAGAAATTATACTAATTCTCTACTATCTCTTCTAGAGACAGAAGCAGAGGGAACACTTCCTTATACACTCTATGCGACCAGCATATCCTAATACCAAAAAAAAGCATTGAAAGAGCAGCACAGAAAATCATTTCTCAAGAACACAGATTCAAACATACTCAACACAATACTAGTGAATCAAATCCAATAATTTATAAAAGGAATTATATACTATAATCAAGCAAAAATTATCATTGGTATACAAAGCTGCTACAATATTTGAAAATAAATTAATGTACTCCATTATGTCAATAGACTAACAGGACAAAAATCAAATTATCATATCAGTATATGCAGAATAACCATTTGACAAAACTCAACACCTGTTTATTATAAAAACACTCAGTAAACTAGAATAGAGGGGAACTTCCTCAACTTGATACAGAATATCCAAAAAAAACCCTACAGCTAACGTCATACTTGTCAAAGATGAAACTTTTCTACTAATTCAAAAAGAAGTAAGGATGTCTCTCTCATCACTGCTTTTTCAACATTGTATTGGAAGCCCCTAGATAATACAATGTGGTAAGAAAATTAAATAAAATACATATAGATTGAGAAGGATAAAATAAAAGTATCTTTGCTTACAGATTACATGATTGTCTGTGTTGAAAATTTAAAAGCATACACACACACAAAATCTTCTCAGAACAAATCAATGAAGTAATAATGGTGCAGGAAATAAGCTTAACATATAAAAGTGAATTGTTTTTTATATATCACATGGTCAGGTAGAATTTAAAATAGAAAACACAATACCATTTACATTCTTACTCCCCAAACTAAAATACTTAGTTATTGATTTCACAAAATATTACAATATCTATGTGAAGAAAACTATGAAACTCTGATGAAGAATTAAATCAGTGGGTTGGCAGAGTAGCTCAAGTGGTAGAGTACCTGCTTAGCAAGCATGAGGCCATGAGTTCAAATCCCAGTACTGCCAAAAAAATTAAATTAATGGAACAATGTTTCATGTTCATGTTCAGGGTGACTCAATATTGTCAAGATGCCAGTTTTTCCACATTAACAGAAGCAAAGACAAAAACCACTTGATCATCTCAATAGATGCAGAAAAAGCCTTTGATAAGATCCAAGTCCATTTCATGATAAAAGCTCTAAGAAAACTAGGAATAGAAGGAAAGTACCTCAACATTATAAAAGCTATATATGACAAACCTACAGCCAGCATTATACTTAATGGAGAAAAACTGAAACCATTCCGTCTAAAATCAGGAACCAGACAAGGATACCACTATCTCCACTCCTGTTCAACATAGTACTGGAATTCCTAGCCAGAGCAATTAGGCAAGAAGAAGGAATAAAAGGAATACAAATAGGTAAAGAAACTGTCAAAATATCCCTATTTGCAGACGATATGATCCTATACCTTAAAGACCCAAAACACTCCACTCAGAAGCTTCTAGACATCATCAATAGCTACAGCAAGGTAGCAGGATATAAAAATATAGAAAAATCATTAGCATTTCTATACACTAATAATGAGCAAACTGAAAAAGAATGTATGAAAACAATTCCATTTACAATAGCCTCAAAAAAAATCAAATACCTAGGTATAAACCTAACAAAGATGTGAATGACCTCTACAAGGAAAACTATAAACTTCTGAAGAGATTGAGGAAGACTGTAGAAAGTGGAGAGATCTCCCATGCTCATGGATTGGTAGAATCAACATAGTAAAAATGTCGATACTCCCAAAAGTAATCTATATGTTTAATGCAATTCCCATCAAAATTCCAATGACATTCATTAAAGGGATTGAAAAATCTACTGTGAAATTTATATGGAAACACAAGAGGCCACGAATAGCCAAGGCAATACTCAGTCAAAAGAACAATGCAGGAGGTATCACAATACCTGACTTCAAACTATATTACAAAGCAATAACAATAAAAACAGCATGGTACTTGCACAAAAACAGACATGAAGACCAGTGGAACAGAATAGAGGACCCAGATATGAAGCCACACAACTATAACCAACTTGTCTTTGACAAAGGAGCTAAAAATATACGATGGAGAAATAGCAGCCTCTTCAACAAAAACTGCTGGGAAAACTGGTTAGCAGTCTACAAAAAACTGAAACTAGATCCATGTATATCACCCTATACCAAGATTAACTCAAAATGGATCAAGGATCTTAATATCAGACCACAAACTCTAAAGTTGATCCAGGAAAGAGTAGGAAATACTCTGGAGTTAGTAGGTATAGGTAAGAACTTTCTCAATGAAACCACAGTAGCACAGCAACTAAGAGATAGCATAGATAAATGGGACCTCATAAAACTAAAAAGCTTCTGTTCATCAAAAGAAATGCTCCCTAAACTCAAGAGAACACCCACAGAATGGGAGAAAATATTTGCCGACTACACATCAGACAAAGGACTGATAACCAGAATATATAGGGAACTTAAAAAACTAAATTCTAAAACTAATGAACTAATAAAGAAATGGGCAAGTGACCTAAACAGAACTTTCTCAAAAGAAATTCAAATGACCAAAAACACGTGAAAAAATGCTCACCATCTCTAGCAATAAAGGAAATGCAAATTAAAACCATACTAAGATTCCACCTCACCCCTGTTAGAATAGCCATCACTAGCAACACCACCACCAACAGGTGTTGGTGAGGATGTGGGGAAAAAGGAACCCTCGTACACTGTTGGTGGGAATGTAGACTAGTACAACCACTCTGGAAAAAAATTTGGAGGCTACTTAAAAAGCTAGACATCGATCTACCATTTTATCCAGCAATACCACTCTTGGGGATATACCCAAAAGACTGTTACTCCAGAGGCACCTGCACATCCATGTTTATTGCAGCACTATTCACAACAGCCAAGTTATGGAAACAGCCAAGATGCCCTAGCACTGACGAATGGATTAAGAAAATGTGGTATCTATACACAATGGAATTTTATGCAGCCATGAAGAAGAATGAAATGTTATCATTCGCTGGTAAATGGATGGATTTGGAGAACATCATTCTGAGTGAGGTTAGCCTGGCCCAAAAGACCAAAAATCCTATGTTCTCCCTCATATGTGGACATTAGATCAAGGGCAAACACAACAATGGGATTGGACTTTGAGCACATGATAAAAGCTTTAGCACACAAGGGAGGGGTGAGGATAGGTAAGACACCTAAAAAACTAGCTAGCATTTGTTGCCCTTAACGCAGAGAAACTAAAGCAGATACCTTAAAGCAACTCAGGCCAATAGGAGAAGGCGACCAGGAACTAGAGAAAAGGTTAGATCAAAAAGAATTAACCTAGAAGGTAACACACACGCACAGGAAATCAATGTGAGTCAACTCCCTGTATAGCTATCCTTATCTCAACCAGCAAAAACCCTTGTTCCTTCCTATTATTGCTTATACTCTCTCTTCAACAAAATTAGAGATAAGGGCAAAATAGTTTCTGCCTGGTATTGAGGGGGTGGGGGGAGAGGGAGAGGGCTGGGTGGGGGAAGAGGGAGGAGTGTAGTGGGTGGTAAGGGAGGGGGTGGGGGCAGGGTGAGAAATGACCCAGGCATTGTATGCACATATGAATAATAAAACAATAAAAAAAATTGCCAGTTTTTCTCATCTTGGTTTATAGATTCAGTACATTTCTGATCAAACCTCCATTGAATTATTTTGTAGTTACTGACAGACTTATTTTAAATTTTATATGAAGGGACAAAAGACTCAGAATAGCCAACACATACTGAAGAGTAAAAGTCAAGTAGAAGTACTGACCCCACTGGAATTAAGAGTGTGAAGTGACAGTAATCACCACAGTGTGGCGTTAGTGAGCCAGCAGGCAGATGGCCAACGAACAGAATCGAGAGCCCAGAAACAGACCCACCAAAACACAATCAGCAAAGACAAAATAGTGCAATACAGCAAAGGTAGTCTTTGAACACTTGTACATCCACCTGTCATAAGTAAATAGTCAATATAGACTCAGATATTACACCTGTCACAAAAATTAACTCAAATGCTTTAAAGACCCTAATGTAAAATGAGATAGCATACTAGTCCAGAAGGCCTTGGGTTTGGCAGTGCCCTTTTAAATACGGCACCAAAGCCACAGTCCAAAAAAGAAAGAATTGACAAGTTGGACTTCATTAAAATAAAAAAAAGTATTCTACTCTGCACAAGACATTTTCAAGAGAAAACACATGACACGGACTTGGAGAAAACATTTGCAAAACCATATCTGACAGCAGTCTAGTATCCAAAATACACAGATGCTTTTTAAACTTGGCAATAAGAAAACAGTCTGGGGTTGGGGCATGGTTCAGAGGTAGAGTTCTTTCCTAGCAAGCACTAGACCCTGAGTTCAAACCCCAGTGCTGCTATACTGCTAAAAGAAAGAGAGAAAGAGAGAGAGAACCCTTAATGGGAATTTCCTCAAAAAAGATATATAGGTAGAAAATAAATATCTGAAAAGATGCTCCACATCATGTCATTAGTGAAATGCAAATTGAAACTAAGATCATCACTACACACCTACCAGAAGGACCAAAACCTACAACACTGTGCACCAAATGCGGATGAGGATGTGAGATGATGGGAACTTTCATTCATTGCTGAATGAGTAAAGTAAGCAGGAGAACAGGCTGGCAGTTTCTTACAAAACTAAACATATTCTTAGTGTAATGTCCAACAATCACAAACCTTGGTGTTTACCCAAGGAGTTGAAAACTTATGTTCACACAAAAACCTGCACATGTATGTTTATAGCAGTTTCATTCACGATTGCCAAAACTTGTAGGCAACCAACCTGTCCTTCACTAGGTACATGAAGACAGCCAGGCCATGGAACAGTTTTCAGCACAGAAAAGAAATGAGGTATCAAGCAGTGAAGAGATGTGGAAAAATCTTAAGGGCACATGCTATGGTTTGGATATGGATTGTCCCTAAAAGGTCATGTGCTAGAAGCTTGGCTCCCAGTGTGGAAATTAGGATGTGGAGAAACCTTTAAGGGGTGGAGCCTACAGGAAAGTGATTAGGTCATTGGGGAACTTGCCTTTGGAGCAGATTATTATAGTTTTTATGGGACTGTAATTTCCACAAGACTGGGTTGTTATAAAAAGAGTGATCCTTAATCTCTCTGGCTTCATGTCTTGCATGTGATCTCTCTCTCACAAGAAGTGCACCTGCCATGATGCCATCTGCTATGTTGAAATGCAGCCAAAGGGGCTGTCACCAGGCTATGAACAGAGAGCACTATGATCTTGGATTTTCTGGTCCAAAACAGTAAGCTAAGTGGACCTATTTTCATTATAAATTACCCAGCTGCAGGTATTTTTTTTTAAATAGCAACAGTAAAGCCTGTACAACACAAATACAGCATATTACTACGTGAAAGAAGCCAATGTGAAAAAGCTGCTGCAGACTATATGATTCCGGCTATAAGACATTCTGGAAAGGGGAAATCCATGGAGACAGCAAATAGATCAGTGGTTTCCAGATGTTAGTGGGGGAGAGAAGGATGAATACACAGGGAATTTCTTGGGCTGTTAATATCCTCTATGATGTGAATACATGTTACAAAAATTTTCCAAACTTGGAATCTGGGTGATATTGATGTATCAATGCAGGTCCATCAACTTCAACAAATGCATCACTTTGGGGTGTTCCTAAAAGGAGAGGCTATGTATATAAAGAGGCAATGGACATATGGGAAATATCTGTACTTTCAGTTCAATTTTACTATAATCCTAACATTGATCTATTTTTTTTTCAGTGCCAGGGATGGAACCAGGGACCCACATACTAAGCAAGTGCTCTGTCACTGAGACTAGCCCTAACTTTATTCTAAAAATAATATCTATTAAATAAAATTCAAAATGACAAAAGAAATATTTATATTATATTTTAAAATATTTTTAAATATTTAATATTTTTAAAAAATATTATTTAATATTTTTAAAATATAAATATTCTAAAAAAAATATATATATATTTATATTTTACAACTCAATAAAAAGTAGACAAATGGCCTAATGAGACTGACAGAATAGGCAATTCACATCAGAATATGTGAATACACACACACACATACATAAATGACAATAAGAAAATGAACTGATGTTTAACATCATTAGTCATCTGGGAAAACCCAATTAAAACTACGTGATGTAAAGTATAGTACATGGACACTGGAGTGACCAAAATAATAACCTAACCCTCTCCCTAACTAACAATATTAAACACTGTTTCTAGGATGTAGAAAAACTAGATTTGTATACATTGCTGGTGGGATGTAAAACATTGGAAAACATTTTTAACCAGTTATATAAAGTTAAATATGTACTTCCTATTCGATTCAGGTTTCTATTCCTAGGTGTTTTTCCCAAAGAAATAAAAACATATATCTACAAAATGTGTATAGTTGTTTAGAGCTGCTCTATTCATGGCAGTTGAATCCCAGAAAATCCATGTGTCTTATTATGTGAACAGATAAATTGTGGTAAAAATATGAATTGGAAAACAACTTCACAATAAAAATGAGTGAAATGCACATAGCTACATCATTATGGATGAATTTTAGAAGATTATACTATTGAAAGAAGCAAGTCTCACAAGCTTATGGAACATACAATTTTGTTGATGTGAAATTAAAAAGAATGGAAACTATAATGGTGGCTAGAGGTTTACTTCAGTGAACAGGAGGTGCCTTTGATTGACAGTGGAAGCATTCTGCATCTTGGTTGTGGTGAGGACTGTGTGGGTGAATGCATTTTGTCAAACTTGTCAAATTGAACATTCTAAATGGCAGTAGCTCGTAGTAGTTCAATTTGATAAAAGATACAATTTGGTTGTTCCCGGTGAACAACTCCTAGAGTGCCTAGAATTATTTATACTTTATTTTACACTTAAATATCTGCTAATAGCCTCAATCTCATGCTAACTATTGTTACTACAAAAAACAAGGATAAATAAAGTGCAGGAGGAAATCAAGAGTTGATGCACACACTGTGCAGATGGTTTCATGACAAAATCATCAACTTGTATACTTTAAGCATGTATAGCCCTTTGAATGTTAATCATGCATAATAAAAATGATTTTTTAAAAGGTAATGCTAAGAAAGGGCTGGCTTGAATGAACTTGGAGTAGCCCAAAGTAGTTTGAGAACCAAAATTATGAAGAAACACATTGTAATATATTGAATTAAATAAGCCAAAATTCTATAGTCATAGTAAAAAAAGAGGGAAGAGGTTAGAGGGATAATTTTTACTTATAGGAAAATGCTAAAAATATAGAAAAGATAATCAGACCATTATGCAGAGCCTGATGTAGTAATTGATTTAGGTAAGGATCAATTGATACTAAAACTAACTGGTTGAAAAATTGTTAGTGAAGAGGATATTTTAACAGTCTTCAATAACTTCCCACAGATTACTTATTAATTATAAAGAATAGAAAGTATTGCCATAAAGGAGAAATCTAGTGGAGGTCACCTGGCTTATTAAAATCAATCTTGGGGCTGGTGGAGAGGCTTGAGTGGTAGAGTGCCTTCCCAGCAAGCATGAGTTCAAACCCCAGCACCACCAAACATAAATAAATCTATCAATAAATAAAATAAGATCGATCTTAAATTTACAGGTCACATTGACATTCCATCCATGTGAGAAGATACAGTGGTAACACAATCTCACTCTTATTAATGTTGAATTCAGTGTAAGCATTAGCTCATTATTATTTTTTCTTTTTGCTTTTCATTGTTGCTGATGAAGACTTCATACTAGAGTAGAAGTAACCACACCTCCTTCCTTTTCTTGGTCACTTCCATTTGCATTATAATTAATACCTTGATCTAATTTTTGCAGAGTAAGTTCATTTATGTATTTTGCTACTTTGGCAGTGTAATGTAGTTTTGACTGCCATAATTATATTTTTCATCTCTAGAATTATATTGTCCGTTTTTCAAATCCTTGTGATCATTTTTGACAGCCTTTCACTTCTTAGTCATGTTTATGCTCCATTAAATTTTTGTTGTCAGTGAAGCATATTAATTAACTTAAAAAATTCTAATATTGTTCTATGGTTGTTTTTGCTACCTCTTATTCGTGGCTTATTATTTCCTTCCAGAAAACATTTGTCTTTGGTCTTCTAGGACCACTTTTTGAGTGGGGAAGGGTACAGGGCGGGGTTTGCCTTTTAAGAGGTTGTTGCTGAGATTTTGAATGTTGCTTTCAATAGCTGCACATCCAGAGACTGGTTTCCAACCCTTGCTGAATGTTCCTAAGGAGTAAGTTTGAACTGCTCACAGGTCCTCTCCTGGGCTGTATTTCCAATTCACATCTCAACCTCTATGAGCATGGAGTTAAGTGAGCTCAGCAATCCCAGTAAACACAGACAACACTGTTGGAAGAAATGGTTACCTTAAACAGTTACACAATGTGCAGCACAGTCACAGCAGTGTCAACACACAACCACTTAAATACCTAGACTAATATCAGGTAGTTAAGGAGGTAAAATACAGTAATGAGAATTAGTAGACAACTGAAACCCACAAAAATAAGATGTAAATTCCAGAAAAAGAAAATTACTGAATTATAGTACTCAATGAGGGGGTTTGACTGGATATTGCTGAAGATAGTAAATTTGAATGTAATGTGGCCAAAATATTCAGAACATAGAACAAGCACATAAGAGATCAAATAAATGAAGAAAACATGCCATACTTTCAAAGCAAAATACCACTGATGATTGAATTTCCAGCAGAAACAATTGCACCCAGGAAATGAAGGAATGTCATTGAAGTGTTAAAGGAAGCTAGCCGCCAATCTATAATTCCATCCTCAGCAAAAACGTTCTCTCAGAATTAAAGTATAAACATCACGTTTTTCAGGAGACTTTAAAATTGAGAGAATTTATCACCAGCAAAACTATACTAAAGGAAAATATATAGGGATTTCTAGGGTTTCCTGTCAGGATAAGGAAAATAATAGATGGAAGAATTAGCTCTAACTAGAAGTGAAAAAGTTGCAAATTTAAATTTAAATTTCATCATTCTTAATAACCGAAGGATACTTGCTGTTTTCTCCAAGTAAGCCACAAAGTTGGTAATAAATGACTATATATAAATAATAAATAATTTTAATACTAAATTATTAAGAAGAAAAGTATAATAATAAAATACAGGATAAACATGAAAGTAGCAAAGTAAAAAATCCATACAGATGAAGTCAGTATACAGAATATAGGAGGATGACTGATATAAATTCAAGTTTCTCAGTTATGAAGTATAATGGGCAACGCAATTGCCAGTTTAAGAAGAACTAACTAAATCCAATTGTGTGTTGCTTTCAAAAGAAATACTCTTTATACAAAAGGACATAGACAGATGAAGTTAAAAGTAAGGAAAAAAGATTTATACAAATATGAATCAAAAGTAGTTGTCCTTATATTAATATTGATGAAAGAAACAAGAAAACAGATGTCCTCAGATAGCAGGTGAAGGAAATAAGACATATTCTAGATATGAAGAGGGACATTTCATAATGTTAAAGTCAGTGGTTTGATAAATGTTAAGTCTCTGAATAAAAATGTAAATATATGTACATGTGTATGTGCATAGACTCACTAAATGTTACTGATATGAAGGATCTGGAACACAATTTATGAATGATAATAAAGTATACAAGACCATTTACTGCCAAGTTTCTTCCAGAATAATTTCACTGATTTTTGAAGAAGCCTGTGTCTGTAGTCAGATATAATGTAGCATTGTGACTCAACCATGATTTGATAAACGACACTCTATCTAATTTGTTAGGTCTTTCCAAGTTAAATTTATTATTTTTATACTTGGTATATTAACCACTGTTGAATTATATTCATTAAACCAAACCTTTTCAGCATCAGCCCTATGATAATCAACAAAGCTATAAATCAGACCATGATTTATAGCATTTTGCCCTCTAATAAGTATCCCACTGTAGCTGATTGCACGTGAAATGCAGCACTACTGAATGCTAAGTTGGAAAGATGTGAGCACCAGCAGAACAGTATTTATATAAATAGCTACTAAACATAACCTCAAGATCACAGTTAAAAGTAAAATCACAATCACCTCTCTCTCTCTTTCTCTCTCTCTCTCTCTCTCTCTCACATACACACACACACACACACACAACTTTGAGAAGTTCATTGTAAGAAAGGAAAAATAGAGGCCAATCATTCATAAATCTAGATGCAAAATCCTAAACAAATGTTAAATGATAAATTAGTGTTATTCACTATAGTAAAAGAAATAAAACTCATATGCTGTCATATAGATGTACATATAAAATAAGAATATTAGCTAAAATTAAACATCCATTTTAAAATTTCCTAGCAGTGCTTATCAGTAGAACTTTCTGTGATGACAGAAATGTCCTTTTTTGCTGTCCAGCACACTATCTACCAGCCACATGAGGCTACTGAGCATTTAGAGTATGCTCCATGTGACAGAATAGTAGCTACTAATTTTTCTTGTTTTAGTAAATTTAAATTTAAGTAGTTACACTTGCTTAGTGATCACCCTTGTATCGAGCAGCTCTACAAGACTTAGTTTTTCATTTCTTCCAAGGAAGTGAAGACATTGAGAAAAGGAACAGGTGCACTAAACCTTTGTGAACTCATGAACAATTACAGAAGTCATTTAACATTTGTGATTTATATGTTAATAGATCTGGTCAGTGCAATTTATTATTAAAGTAAGAAAATAAAAATACTTAAAGAGAAAGCTAAGTTAAGAAGGTATATACTAACTATTTCCTTCAGGTTTGGCTTCATAGTTGTACTGTTCAAATTATATTCAATTTAGAGAAATGATTCATTTATAAACTATTGAATGAGATGTTGATTTCTGTAAATCTCATAAAAAACGAGATTCCTGCAATTATGAAGGTAAGAGATCTTTAGACTTTGTAAAGTTGTGTGTTTCAATTGTATTTGATGGCACTCAATATTACCTTAAGTAACACTTAGCATTTCTTTTCAGAATTGTACACATCCGAACTGTTGTGACCCTAAACAATGTAGGCTAAAAGGTAAAGCTGCATGTGGCTCCGGAGAATGTTGCACAAATGCTTGCAAGGTAAGAGGCAATCTGTATTTGATAAGAGCTCTTTGCTTCTATTGATGTGCTGTATTACATTTATAGATTTGCATATGTTGAACAACCCCTGCATTCCTGGGATGAAGCTGACTTGGTCGTGGTGAATAATCTTTCTGATGTGTTGTTGGATTCGGTTTGCCATTATTGGCCTACAGTTCTCCTTTTTGGATATGTCTTTTTTCTGATTTTGGGATGAGTGTTACTGGCTTTGTAGAATGAGGCAGTATTCCTTCCCTTTCTATTTCATGGAAAAGTTTAAGGAGGGTTGGAATTAGTTGTTCTTTAAAGGTCTGATAGAATTCAACAGAGAATCCCTTAGGTCAGAAACTTTCTTTTTGGGAGACTCTTTTTTTTTTTTGGTATTGTTTTATTACTCATATGTGCATACAACGCTTGGGTCATTTCTCCCCCTTCCCCCACCCCCTCCCTTACCACCCACTCTGCCCCATCCCTCTCCCCCACACCCCCTCAATACCCAGCAGAAACTATTTTGCCCTTATCTCTAATTTTGTTGAAGAGAGAATATAAGCAATAATAGGAAGGAACAAGGGTTTTTGCTGGTTGAGATAAGGATAGCTATACAGGGGGTTGACTCACACTAATTTCCTGTGCGTGTGTGTTAGTTTCTAGGTTAATTCTTTTTGATCTAACCTTTTCTCTAGTTCTTGGTCCTTTTGGGAGACTCTTTATTGCTTCTTCAATTTAATTTCATGTTATAAATCTATTTAGGTAGCTAATAACTTCTTGGTTCAATTTTGGATGGCCATAATTATCTCAAAATTTGTCCATTTCTTCAAGATTTTCTAGAATATAGATTCTCAATGTAGTCTCTGATAATTCCCCAGATTTCTGTGGTGTTTGTTGTTATCGCCCCTTTTGTATTTCTGATTTTACTAATTTGGGTTTTTTCTCTCCTCATTTTAGTCAGGTTTGCCAGGGGTCTGTCAATCTTGTTTATTTTTTCAAAGAACCAGCTTTTTGTTTTGTTGATTCTTTGCATGGTTTTTATTATCTCTATTTCATTAATTTCAGCCCTTATTTTTATTTCTCTGCACCTGCTTGTTTTGGGTTTTGCTTGTTCTTGCTTTTCTAGGTGTTTGAGATGTAGCATTAGGTCATTAATTTGAGATCTTCCTGTCCTTTTAATATATGCACTCATGGCTATAAACTGTCCTATTAGGGCTGCCTTTGCTGTGTCCCAGAGGTTCTGGTAGGTTGTTTTTCATTTTCATTTACTTCCAGGAACATTTCAATTTTCTCTTTTATTTCATCAATGACCCACTGATCATTGAGCCGTATATTGTCAGCTTCCAATTGTTTGTGTATATTCTGCTGTTGTTTTTGTTGTTGAGTTCTAGTTTTAATGTATTTTGATCAGATAGAATGCATGGGATTATTTCTGTTTTCTTATATTTGCTGAGGCTTACTTTGTGCCCTAAAATATGATCAGTTTTGGAGAACGGTCCACAGGCTGCTGAGAAGAATGTATATTGTGCAGAAATTGAAGGAAATATTCTGTACACACCAGCTAGGTCCATTTGATCTATGGTGTGATGTAGTTCTAAAATTTCTTTATTGATTATTTTGTTTGGATAACCTATCTATTGGTGATGGGGGAGGTATTAAATTCTCCCACTACCTTTGTGTTGTAGTCTATATGTGCTTTTAAGTCCTTTAGCGTATGTTTGATGAAATTGGGTGCACTGACCTTGGGTGCATAAAGGTTGATAATTGTTATTTCCTTTTGGTGTATTTCTCCTTTTATTAGTACGGAGTGTCCTTGTTTATCTTGTTTGATCACTGTAAGTTTGAAATCTACTTTATCTGAAATAAGTATTGCTACTCCTGCCTGTTTTCAGGGGCCATTGCCTTGGTAAATCTTCTTCCAGCCTTTCACTTTAAGCCAGTGTTTGTTTCTGTCAATGAGCTGGGTCTCCTGTAAACAACAGATTGTTAGATCTTCCTTTTTATCCAGTTTGCCAAGTGGTGTTTTTTGATGAGGGAGTTGAGTCTGTTGACATTCAGTGTTAATATTGATAGGTATGTGGTGATCCCTGTCATTTAGTTGTTTTTGTTTTTTAAGGGTTTGATTGCATGCAGCTGAATCAATGTTACTCTCTGATTTCTTTTCTTCTCCTGTGCTTTGATACTTCCTGTCCTCTTGTGTTTTTGTTTGCTTTCTTTTTCTGTTTGTAGAATTCCTTGGAGAATCTTTTGTAGTAGTGGTTTGGTGGTCATATATTGTTTTAGTTTCTGTTTATCAGGGAAGACTTTTATTGCTCCATCTACTTTGAATGATAGTTTTGCTGGGTAGAGTATCCTAGGGTTGAAGTTATTTTCATTCAGTGCCTGAGTACCTCACTCCATGCCATTCTTGCTTTTAAGATTTCTGTTGAGAAATCTGCTGTGATTTTGATGGGTTTACCTTTGTATGTTATTTGTTTTTTTTCTCTTACAGCCTTCAATATTCTTTCTCCATTCTCTGTGCTTGTTTTAATGATAATATGTTGTGGGGAAGTTCTATTTTCGTCAAGTCTGTTTTGTATCCTGGAGGCTTACTGTACCTAAAGAGGCATAACTCCTTTAGATTTGGGAAATTTTTTGTTATTATTTTATTGAATATATTGCAAATTCCTTTTACTTGGACCTCTTCTCCTTCTTCAATGCCCTTGATTCTCAGGTTTGGTCTTTTGGTGGAGTCAGTGAGTTCTTGCATGTAATTTTTGCAGGTCGTGAGTTGTTTGACTAACATTTCTTCAGTTTTTCCTTTAATTTCCCATTTTATTTTCAAGTTGAGATTTTGTCTTCTGCTTGTTCTAGTCTGCTGGAGTGGACTTTCACTGTGTTTTGTGCTTCTGTTTCTTTTTTTTTCTGAGTTTTGCATATCATGGGTCACTTCCTCTTTAATGTTGTCTATTTTCATCTTTAATTCGTTTATTTCTCTATTTATGTTTTCTCTGTTTCACTTTGGTGTTTATTTAGGGCTCCTATGAGTTTATTTGTTCGTTTCTGTTTCTTCTCATATTCTTTATTTTTGGTGTCTTGAAATTTCTTGAGTGCCTCTTGTTTGTTTTGGTTAATTGTGTCTAGAATCATCTAGGGATTGCAGGGGCTTGAGGATGTGTAAAGTTGGTATAGTAGGTTGTTCAGTGGGTGACGAGTGTGAAGGAGGGAGGGGTAGTCTGGTGACAGGTTGGGGGGAGAATGGGAGGGGAAAGTGAGGGTTGGGGAAGAGAATGGGTAAGAAGGGTCAGAATAAGTTGTTGGAGAGGGAGCAATGGGTTTCAGCACAGGAGAAGGAGGGAGAGTGAAGGGGGTGAGAGTAAGATGAGAGGATGATGATGGTAAAGTTGTTAGTATAGAAAGAGAAAAGATAAGAAATAAAAAAAAGATATTAGGAATAAAAGTAAAAATAGAAAACCCACAATAATAAAACTAACAACAACAACAACAAAAGCCAAAGAAATCAATAGGGAGAAACTAACAAACGAACAAAAAAACCTCCAGGTTCAGGAACAATAGAATTTCAGTCTTAGTTCTGGATTTTCTCCTCCAGCATCCAGTCCTGGTGTTGGGATATAAGCAGAAGCTCTATCGTGCTCTCACCAGGTGACTGGCTTATGAGTTTTGTTTTTCTCTTCTGTCTTTCAGCTGCAGCTGCTTGGTCAGCTCCTCCCCCAATGAGGTGTGGTAGTTTAATTTTGTATGCTCCCCTCAGGCTCAGGAGATCAGTTCTAAAGTCCACTAGTTGTTCTACTTTGGAGGTGGCTTTTCTCTGTGCTTGTATACTGGGATTACCATGCTGGGGGCTTATTTCTTTGCCCTGCCCCCTTTCTCTGGGGCAGGGTTAGTGTTCTGTCAGCCCCTGTTACTATCAGTGTGTTATGATGGTTCGCTGTTTGTTTTTCAATTTTGCAGGGCAGTTTGACTTTGGGTGCTGCTTAGTGGCTCAGGAGATGAGATCTGCTACCTGCCCTGCTTCTGGGAGTGGCTTATCACCCACCCACTGTTGGCCTTCCTGCCTTTCCAGTGTTTGTTTACTGATAGTTCTGCTGAGATTAGCTCCTTGCCCCTCTCCCCTTCTCCAGTGCGCTTTTAGTGATCCTATCCCTTCAGCTCTGTGCTAGATTATAGTTCACTGTTTATTGTTCAGTGTTTTTTTGGAGGAATCAGTCTGCCCAGGGGGCTGTGCTGGTTTATCTTGGGGGTCACTGGGGGAATTCTGTGTGACATGTGGCTCTCACCTGTTTGGGCTGCTGAATATCTTGCAGGCAGGTTTGGAGCCAGTGGTGGCAGCTCCCTCAGTGTAATGTGGCATGGAGACACTTTCTACAGGCTAGGGGTTCTGAATGTTGTAGTTTTGATTCTCATTGGTGCTTTATTCCTGCCAAGTGGCTCCAGTGTCTCAGCAAGGTTTTGGAGTCATGGAGCTCATGCTGTCTGCTTCCACATCCTAGTCACCATCTTGGATCCCTTCCTACTCTATGTCTCTTGGTTGGGGCATTGAGACAATTTATATTCAGTGTTAGTATTGAGAGGTGATTGTTGTTTCCAGCCATTTCTTGTCCCCTGTTGTTTAGTTTTAACTATTCCTTGTTTACTGGTCTGCTTGCTCAAAAAGGTTTATTCTTTCTTGAGTCTTCCTGTCTCACTCTAGTTTCTTCTTCTATATGTAAAATTCCTTTAAATATCTCTGTACTGCTGGCTTGGTAGTTGTGAATTCCTTTAGTTTTTCCTCATTGTGGAATGTTTTAATTTCTCCTTCAATCGGGAAGGATAGTTTCGCTGGATAGACTCATGTTGGTGACAGTTGCTTTCTTTTAGGGTCTGAATTACGTCTTTCCATGACCTTCTTGCATTTAGAGCTTGAATTGAGACATCTGCTGTTATTCTAATGGGTTTGCTTTTATATGTGACTGTCTTTTCTTTTGTGACTTTCAGAATTGTTTCTTTGTTCTGTGTGCTGAGTGTTTTGATTATGATGTGTCTGGGGTGTTTCTTTTTTTGGTCCTGATGGTTTGGTGTTCTGTAAGCTTCCTATACCTGGGTGACTCTCCCTTTCTTGATGTTAGGGAAGTTTTCAGTTATTATTCTATTGAATAGATTGTCAATGCCTTAGTTTGTGCCTCTTCATCTTCTTCTACACCCATGATTCATAGATTTGGTGTTTTCATGGTGTCCCAAATATCTTGTATGCTCCATTTATATTTTCTTTGCATTCTTTTATGATCTTTTACTGGTTGGTCTAATTCATCTACTTTGTCTTCCATTCCTGATACTCTGTTTTCAAATTGCTCCACTCTGTTTGCCAAGCTTTCAATTGAGATTTTTTACTTGGGATATTAAGTTGTTTGTTTCAGATTGATTATTGTTCAGGGGTTCAGTGTTGAGCTGTGAGTCTTTCTTTCCATCTTCCATGGTTAGTTGCTTCTCTGTTTGTGGATTTGGAGTGGGCTTTGTTTCTTGCTGATTATGGGTCCCCGATCTTCCTTCTTCAGGGAAGTTAGTTGCTGCTGGGGTATAGGGATGTCAACAGTCTGCCATCTTGCTCCCTTTTACTTATTTTCTTTTAGAAACAGTTTTAATCATTGGTTTTGAGTTGACTGTCAACTGTGTCATGTGGGGACATAAGTAAACTCTCTGATCATTTTTATCCATCACTTGGAGAATTTGTGTGAGCTTTGCTATAGGTAACAAACACTTGCCAACAACACAAGAAAAAGTACAGAAACCTTTGGGAAGATCAATGATATACAGAAGCCTATTTTGGGGAGATCAATGTTGGTTAGCTGGGCCTCTAGGACCTTTGAAAGCTAGAAAATATTTAACTTACTTTGCATTGGATAGTGATGGTTTTGTGGCACTGACCAAAAGAAAAAAAAAGCTCTGAAGATAATGAGAGATGTCTAATTGGAGAATTCATTTTTAAAGTTGTTTATAATATAATGTAGGAAATAAACATTATCATCCATACTCTTAAAATGTATTTTTCTAAATGTTTATGATGTGTTTCTTTTTAAAATTTTTAAATTGATACATAGAGACATTAGAAGTTACTATTTGAACATAGCCACAATGATTTATAACAATTTCTATACTGATTTTTATTTTATTTTATTTTGTTTTCATTTTTCTTTTATTATTCATATGTGCATACAAGGCTTGGTTCATTTCTCCCCCCTGCCCCCACCCCCTCCCTTACCACCCACTCCGCCCCCTCCCTCTCCCCCCCCTCAATACCCAGCAGAAACTATTTTGCCCTTATTTCTAATTTTGTTGAAGAGAGAGTATAAGCAATAATAGGAAGGAACAAGGGTTTTTGCTAGTTGAGATAAGGATAGCTATACAGGGCATTGACTCACATTGATTTCCTGTGCGTGGGTGTTACCTTCTAGGTTAATTCTTTTTGATCTAACCTTTTCTCTAGTACCTGTTCCCCTTTTCCTATTGGCCTCAGTTGCTTTAAGGTATCTGCTTTAGTTTCTCTGTGTTGAGGGCAACAAATGCTAGCTAGTTTTTTAGGTGTCTTACCTATCCTCACCCCTCCCTTGTGTGCTCTCGCTTTTATCATGTGCTCATAGTCCAATCCCCTTGTTGTGTTTGCCCTTGATCCAATGTCCACATATGAGGGAGAACATATGATTTTTGGTCTTTTGGGCCAGGCTAACCTCACTTAGAATGATATTCTCCAATTCCATCCATTTACCAGAAAATGATAACATTTCGTTCTTCTTCATGGCTGCATAGAATTCCATTGTGTCTATACTGATTTTTAAACTCTACTTTCTTTCTCCTGTGGCATCTGATCATCAATCTCCCACAAGAAGTTACCCATTTTTTGATGCATGAAGGCTTCAATCATGTAAACCTCTGTATGGTGCTCTGGTGGGGACAAGAACACTTTATTTTCTTAATGCTTTTAGCAGTTTAGGGAAAAATAGATAGAAATTTGTGTCTTAGAGAAAAAATGAAATATCATTAATAAATAATCCTACCTTATATTCTTCTCTTCTAGTTGAAACCAGCTAATACCCTTTGTCGGAAATCAGTTGATGATGAATGCGACTTTGTTGAGTTTTGCAATGGAAAGGATCCGCACTGTGTACCTGACACACATGCACGAGATGGACATCACTGTGATTCGGGTCAATCCTACTGTTATCAAGGAATTTGTCGTATTTTTGACAAACAGTGTAAAAGATTATTTGGACGTGGTAATCATCATAATTTTTTTCTTAGTCCCTAAAATCTGACTATTCCAATGTCTGTTATTCAATTCTATAGGTCAAAAATGTAACACACTTTGTGAATGATAAAGTCTTACCTACTATTAAAGGAAATCACATACTTTGATTCTGTAAAATAAGAAAAATTCCTGAATTTATATGGAGTTCTAATTTGCAAAAGGAAGTAATCTCAAGTGAAAATGCAGCTTTTCACAATTTTGTAGAATTTGAGGTGGTAGGGTTTACTTTAGACTTAAAGGATTATGGCTAGTCATTGACTAGATGACATCTGATAAGCAAGGGCTTTAGCTAACAACCAGCCTGGTAGGTTTGATAGTTTCCTTTAAATGTACACATTTAAATGTACATACTTGCTTCACAGAAATACACAACTTCCACACATAAGCAGTCAATGTTTAATTTTCAGTCCTATAACTTGATTAAAAAAAGGAAAGGTAATAGCACATAAATTCACCCTCCCACTTCTCTTTGGTTCAGCATTACATATTACCACTAGAGATGCCCAAGTGCTGGAACTTAAGCACAAAGGGCTCAGGGAATTTGTAGTTCTGTTCCAGCAGATGGCAGGTTCCACACAACAGACAAGGAGGGACCCCAAGGCAATTCCAATAGAAAACCTCCTAGCAATCACAGTTCACTCTGATTTAGTAATCGAAAAGCTGAATTCATTTAGAATTCTTGCTTAGACAAGGGAAAAAATACCTAAAGGAAAATCAGCTTCTCATTAAATAAAAAGCAAGAAACAGTGCTAGGCTGAGTCATATTTCAGCCTTATCCCAAAGGAAACACATGCACTTTATATTCATTCATTTATTAAAATACCTTTCCATGTTTTGAGCCAAGTAGAAAAAGTCAACGAGAGTTCTATAGTAACAATACTCATGCAACTACAAACAGACTGAATGCTTAATAGAATGCCCAATGACTTCATTTATAACAATGAAAGACATAACTTTGAAAGTATACTTGAGGAATGTAAAATGCTATTATAGTTATAAAATGTTTTAGATGAGAGACATCAGCATTGGACTAGCTTACCTTCCCTTTAACTAAGAAAGTGAGGTACAGAATATTCTTACAACTTGCCTTGCATCCCACTTAGTGGAGAAATGGATCTGACCACTGATTCCTAACCCATGTCAGTGATCCACCTGCTTATGTAATTGTACTCTGTAGCCTGGCATGACTATTAGAAAACTATACAGAGCCTACATAGAATTTCACCCTACCCTGGCATGATTAAAAGCCAGAGGAAATTTGGTTTGAGAACTGCTGATGATAATAAGTCATGGTTTCCTCAAAGGTTCAGATTGTATGATGTCCAATTGATTGATTTTGGCTTACCCTAGTTAATTGTGAAGTTTATATTCTTCCTTCATTGTATATTAATGTGCTACTCATTCTCATTACTTCAGCCTAGGCAATCCAAGTGTGAGCCCATACTGGCTGCAACATCTTCTTATTGTATAGGCCCTTCACCATCCAGGACCTATTTTCATATATTCTGACACTCTTGAACCCCATTAGACATTCCAGTGATGGGTGAGGCTGGAATGTTTTTACATGGAAACATTTTATGGAACTATTTCAGCTCATCTTTATCCCTTCTTGCCCCAGGCATTTAACTGCAGGAGGCCACAGTGATGCTTTGTTTTGATTATTTTTGCTATACACCTCAACTCTGAGAGTAGCAGCCTGTAGGAGTGTTGAGCACTGGGCTTCATGTCACCAAGTGCAGGACACTGAATTTCCTCACTCATAAGCAGAAACACTGAAACACAGGCCTGCTCTGGTAATTAAGTGTGTTTGGAAAGCACTGTAAGTTATAAACCCAAGGAATTAACAACTAAGGCAAAGAGATACATAAAAGTCCACAAAATAAATGCTTTCTGTACAGTGAGTTTTGAGCTGCAAAAAGGTAAGGCAACAAACAAAACAACCCCCTCCCCCAAATAAAACAACAAACAGGTATACACAAAAATATCCAAACCAAGATGCAAAACAGAAACCAAAAACAAACAAATAAAAACCAGTCCTTAATGTTTCCTTGGCCCTACTGTGTGAAAAACACATCCTCTTTCCTAGAAGCAATTCCTAAAGCACTCCTATGTCAGGTCATTGCAGTTCTCCATGTCATCAGCCTTTGGCATTTTCTGTGTACCCCAAAATTTCAGGAGCCACTGCAAATTCCAATACAGATGTGAAGTCAAGGGTCTGCCCTAAAGTGTAACAAATAATTTTGGTCATGTGGCTTTCTTAAATTGTGTGTTCGGGTTCTGTGTAGACCTCAAGTCAAAGCCCACGAAATAGAAGCAAAAATTTGATAGGTCCAAATCTCCCTTTCTGGCCCCTAGGAGAATTAGGGAACTGAAGCCATGTCCACCTGTGGTGAGGACAATGCAAATCCTGACCAGGACTGGATCTGTCAAGGCTGAGAGGCTTCAGGAACCAAAAAACAAAAGAAAAACCAGGCTACAATATCTGTCATTCCAAGCTTCAAAAATAAGTTGAACAGGACAGCAGAGAGAGGCTGTTGGTTTTTCTAGAGTAGAGGAAACACTCGGAAACATTTTGCATTTGGCTGCTTTTGCTAAAAGCAAATGCTCTTGTCAGTCTAGGTGAGGGCTGCATGGCATTACGCAGACAAGGCCACCTGGGCCTGGTCAGGGAATCACTGACTGATTGGTGAAAAGCAAGTTGTAAATCAAATGACCTGTCCCTCTCCAAACATTTAGTGTTTTGTTCATTATGAATGCTTCTTGCATTAATTTTAATTTAAAAATATTGCAGGAAGGCATTATTTATTTTGATTATTGAGTTTTTGCTCTTTCTCCCTTAAATTTTTTGCCATCCCAATTCTGGCCCAGATTACAATTGGGAACTGGGAAATTTAAATTAGATTTAATCAAGGTTGCATTTTGATTGAAGCAAAGCAAAAAGAAGTCCTTTACTTATTGTGTGAGTTCAAGAGCAGCCTTTTCAAAAAAGGAATTGCTGGTGGTGCTGGATTGCCTTCACAGATCTATTTTGACGTGTTTTGTAGCATCCTCCACGTGTGTAGATTATTACATTTCTGGGTCAAAACATAGATTAATTCATTCAAGTAAATTGTGAAAGTAAAAAAAAAACAATAAGAGTAAACTGTGAAATTGTTGGAGGACTCAGTTGTCAATTAAAGGTGTTAGCGATACATTCAGCAAAATTACGGGTGAGCTTTTATACATGTTTGATTTTTTTCCCTAAATTTTAAATTAGACATAACTAAACATGTCAAAAGGCTAAAGCAGATGAATTTTAAAATTCAATATTCCTCACCCAACAATTATTAGACTACTGAGGAACAGGATAAGGACCACAGTATGGCATAGGAGTTAAATCAAATGCTCTTTGAGCTGGTTATCAGTATTGCACTCTGGATACTATTTCCTTATTAATAAGAGTAAATTTCATAATATCTAGGGAACTAAGACATAAAGAGAACAATTTAGATGAAACAAAGAGGGCCATGGTTGTTTATTTTTCTTAAAATGAAGACCATGCCTGATAATGTTGCCATTTCCTTTGTGTCTGACACAGAACAAAGTCGACCGGGCACGGTTAGAATTGGAAGCTCACTCTAAATCAGCTCTGCATCCTCAGCAAATTTTTAATGCTGGAGTGCTACTGACTTCCTTAGGGATCACATGATAATTTCCAGACTGGATCTATTATTTCTGTCATGTAATTTGGATTCTGTATTGTAATTTATTTAAGTTGTTATTGTTTTTCTCATTTTTAGAGGCTATAGGTGGCTCCTTTCATTGTTACCAGGAAATTAATACCAGAAAAGATATATTTGGAAACTGTGGTTCAGCATACTGTCCGCTACCGTATGTATTTAGAAAGTTAGAATTTTATTTGGAATGTGGGTTAGATTTCTAAAATCCTAGAATGTATTCTGCACACAGCAAAATGGCATATTTTCCAGGTTTTCTTTGTAAAAAAAAAAAAAGTGTTGTCCACTGCCTATAACATATGTTTATATGTTAACATAATAGGCCTATTATGGTAAAGAAGCAGTGATCAAAGCATAGCCTTTATATATGGTTGTGATGAACTAGACATTAGGTTAGATAGTTTATATGCAATATATGTTTATGATATATATCTTAAATAAATATCTAAATGTAAATTGTGTAGAGAAAGAATTACTTCATTTTACTTATGAAAGAATTTAAAATCCATGGTCATAGGGAAGAAAAGGGCTGCCAGATTCATTAATTTTTCACTTGCTGAATTGCCTCCTACAACAGAGTCATATTGTAGATTGTGCTAAAATTTTTTTACTGAGAGAAAATTGCTAAAACTTGGATTTAAATTAGTGAAACTTTAAAAAATTTGCCTATATACTAAACAAATTAAGAATAAACTGTATTTTCTGTTAGAGAATGAAAAATATTGAAACAATCCATTTATATATGGATATAATATAATGCACTGTAGTATAAGCAGTTGAATGTTAGAGGAGAATGGTGATAGAGAAAGAGCAAGTAATGGGGAGGTTAATTTGATTAAAACATGGTATTTATAGGCCTGAAGTACCAAGATGAAGCCCTCTTGGTCTATTAATATTCACATAAAAAATGAAAGGTAGGAAGGTGAAACAGGTCTTTTCTGGGGATGAGTCCAGTAGGAGGGAGTGGGTATAAGGAAAGGGGGAATTGGGAGGAATATGGTGGATGTATTTTGTATACATATATGAAAGTAGAATAATGAAACCTGTTGAAATTCTAATAAAGGGGGAGAAGAGGGTGAATGATGGAAGGGGTAAATCTAAGTAAGGTATATTGTAAGCACATATGTAAATATCAAAGTGCATCCTTCTGTACAAATATTATATGCTAAAAATTAAAAAGAATAATTAACTATATTTTCACATTAGATAACGAACTAAGACAGAAGGTAAAAACATATCTCTATCAATGTATATCTCTATCTACCTATCTATCTAGGGAGAAAATAGATTGCTTATTTTCCTAACGATACAGAATCTAGTTATTAACTTATGTTATCAGCTATCTGTGTTATCTCAGTAAATGATAAGAGAAAAATTTCCCTTTTGTTTCCAGTAACTTGCTGTGTGGAAAATTAGTTTGTAAATGGCCACGCAAGCACTTAGTGATAAAGGCCAATTTATCTGTGGTTTACGCTCACGTGAGGGATGACACGTGTACATCTGCATTTAGACAGGCTACTCCACGCGCTTGGAACCCTGAGGGGAGAGATCTCACTTATGTAGAGGATGGCTCCTCCTGTGGTCCTGATATGGTAATTAGAATTACAAAAACTCACCTTGTTTTCAAATTGCTTTTATGGTCATACTCATTTTGACAATATGTCAACCGATGTATTTTCACCATTTTAAAAATTGTGGTAAGATGCATATAACAAAAATTCCATCTTAAGAACATATAATCAAACTAGTGGCGTTAAAATCATTCACCAATGTGGCATAGCCATTACCCCATCCCTACCATGTGTTTCAGTAACTCTTGGCGTCTTGACAAAATGAAACTCCACCCCTATAGGCAATAGCTTCCCATTGCTTCCTCTCTTTAGTCACTGGGAACCACCATTCTATGTTCTGTCCCTGTGGATTTGAAAACTGCAGGGACACACGTAGGGGCATCATTCAGTATGTGTCTTTTTGGTTTATTTTACTTAGCTAAGGTCCATACAGCCCATCTATATTATAGCATAGATTTAGAATTACCATCCTTAAGGCTGAATAATACTCCATTGTATGTGTATAACTCATTTTGCTTATGCATTCAACTGTCCATGGATGTTTGGGATACTTACACATTTCAGCCATTGTAAATAATGCCGCCATAAACATGGGAGTACAAATGCCTTTGAGAACTCTGCTTTAATTCTTTGGGGTCTCTACCCAGAAGTAGAATTTCTGGACACTATGGTAATTCTAGTTTTAATTTTTTGAGGAACTTCCATAGGATTTTCCATAGTGGCTATAGTATTTTACATTCCTACCAACAATTTACAAGCTTCCAGTTTCTCCACAGTCCCAGCAACACTTATTGTGATAGCAAATATCCTAGTAGATGTGAAGTAGTATTTTGTTGTAGGGGGGTAGAACTGGGATTTGAACTCAGGGACTTACACTTCCTAACAGACTCTCTACTGCTTGAAGCACACTTCCAATCCTTTTCTCTCTGGTTATTTGGAAACGAGGGTCATGCTTTATGTCATGATCATCTGGATCTCAGCCTCTCACATACCTTGTCACAGGTACATGCTTCCATATCCAGCTATTGATTGATATGTGGTTTCATGAAATACCTTCTGGGGCTGGCATTGAACCCCAAACCTCCTTATCTCATCCTCCCGTAGCTAAGATTGCAGGCCTGAGCCATTGGCATCTGGTGTCATTATATGTTCATTTCCTTAATGATTAGTGGTGTGAACCATCTTTTTATATTCTTATTGGCCACTGGCATATCTAATTTGGGGAAATATATTTTTAAGTCTTTTCTCAATTTTCAATCAGGTTATTCTTGTTGTTAAGGTGTTGGAGTTATCTATTTTTGATATTAATCTCTTATCAGAAATATTGTTTTCAAATATTTTCTCCCATTTGTTTCCAATTTATTACATTGTTATGTTCTTTATTATTCATTTATTCACATGTGTGTACACTGTTTGGGTCACTTCTGCCCCCTGTCCCCACCCTCTCCTCCTCTCCCCCTTTGCTTCCAGGCAGAACCTATTCTGTACTTTTTTCCAGTTATGTTGAAGAGCAGAAATAAACAAGCTAGTTGAGATAAGGACAGCTATACAGAGAGACTCCTAGCATTGCTTTCATGTATAAATGTGTTACAACACAGGTTGATGCATCTCTAACTGATATTTACACTGGTTCCTGATCCCCTTCTCATATTGACCTCTATCACTTTAAGGTTTCTGTATTAGTTCCTCTGGAGTGGGGACATCAAACACTTTCATGTTTTGTGTTTTCTATCTAACCCCATACCTTCCGTATGTGTTCTCCCCTTGTCATGTGATGCAAGTCCAACCACATTGCTGCATTTGCCCTAGATCTAAAGACTGCATATGAGGGAGAACATACAATTTTTGGTTTTCTGAGTCTGGCTAACTTCGCTCAGAATGACGTTCTCCACTTCCATCCATTTACTAGCTCATTCTTCTTCATGGCTAGGTAAAATTCCATTGTGTATAAACACCACATATTCTTCTTCATGGCTAGGTAAAATTCCATTGTGTATAAACACCACATATTCTTGATCCATTTGTCAGTAGTGGGGCATCTTGGTTGTTTCCATAACTTGGCTATTGTGAACAGTGCTGCAATAAACATGGGTATGCAGGTGCCTCTGGAGTAACCTGTGCTGCATTCCTTTGGGTATATCCCCAGGAGTGGGATTGCTGGATCATATGGCAGGTCTATGTTTAAGAATCTTCCAAATTTTTGTCCAGAGTGGTTGCACCAGCTTGCATTCTCACCAGCAGTGTACAAGGGTTCTTTTTCCCCCCACATTCTCACCAACACCAGTTGTTGTTGGTGTTTTTGATGATGGCTAGTCTAACATGGGTGAGGTAGAATCTTAGTGTGGTTTTGATTATGTGGTTTTCCTTTATGGCCAGAGATGGTGAGCATTTTTTCGGCCATTTGAATTTCTTCTTTTGAGAAAGTTCTGTTTAGTTCAGTTGTCCACTTCTTTATTGGTTCATTGATTTGGGGGACTTTGGTTTTTTGAGCTCCCTGTATATTCTGGTTATCAGTCCTTTGTCTGATGCATAGCTGGCAAATATTTTCTCCCACTCTGTGGATGGTCTCTTCAGTGTAGAGACCATTTCTTTTGTTGTGCAGAAGATTTTTAACTTTATGAAGTCCCATTTGTCCATTCTTTCTCTTATTTGCTGGGCTGCTGGGGTTCTATTGAGGAAGTCCTTGCCTATGCCTATTAGTTCCACAGTGTTTCCTGCTCCTTCCTGCAGTAACTTCAGAGTTTTGGGTCTGATATTAAGGTCCTTGATCCATTTGAGTTGATACTAGTACAGGGTGATAGACATGGATCTAGTTTCAGTTTCTTGCAGATGGGTAACCACTTTCCCCAGCAACATTTGTTGAAAAGGCTGTCTTTTCTCCATTGTATATTTTTGGTACCTTTGTCAAAAATAAGGTGGGTATAGTTGTGTGAATTCATATCTGGGTCCTCTATTATGTTCTACTGGCCTTCATGTCTGTTTTTGTGCCAGTAACATGCTGTTTTTATTGCTATTGCTTTGTAATACAGTTTGAAGTTGGGTATTGTGATACAGCCAGAATTGCTCTTTTTGCTGAGTATTGCCTTGGCTATTTATGGTCTGTTGTGTTTCCAAATGAACTTTAAGGTAGATTTTTCAATCTCTTTGATGACCGCCATTGATTGGGATTTTGATGGGAATTGCATTTTTAGTATGTTGATTCTACCAATCCATTAGCATGGGAGATCTGTCCACCTTCTGTAGTCTTCCTCGATCTCTTTCTTCAGGGGTTTGTAATTCCCCTTGTAGAGGTCATTCACATCTTTTGTTAAGTTTACTCTTAGGATTTGACTAATTATGAGGCTATTGTAAGTAGAATTGTTTCCATATATTCCTACTCAGTTTGTTCATTGTTGGTGTATAGAAAAGCTAATGATTTTTGTAAGTTGGTGTCTAAGAGTTTTTTGGGTCTTTAAGACATAGGATCATATCATCTGCTAATAAGGATATTTTGACAGTTTCTTTACCTATTTGTAGTCCTTTTATTTCTTCTTCTTGCCTAATTGCTCTGGCTAGGATTTCCAGTACTATGTTGAATAGGAGTGGGGATAGTGGGCACCCTTGTCTTGTTCCTGATTTTAGGGGGAATGGTTTCAGTTTTTCACTGTTAAGTATGATGTTGGCTATAGGTTTGTCATATATAGCCTTTACAATGTTGAGGTACATTCCTTCTATTCCTAGTTTTCTTAGAGCCTTTATCATGAGTGGTGTTGGATCTTGTTGAAGGCTTTTTCTGCATCTATTGAGATTATCAAGTGGTTTTTGTTTTTGCTTCTATTGATGTGCTGTATTACATTTATAGATTTGTGTATGTTGAACCACCCCTGCATCCCTGGGATGAAGCCAACTTGGTCGTGGTGAATGCTCTTTCGGATGTGTTGTTGGATTCAGTTTGCCGTTATTTTATTGAGGATTTTTGCATCAATGTTCATTAAGGATATTGGCCTATAGTTCTTCTTTTTGGAGGTGTCTTTGTCTGGTTGTGTGATGAGAGTAATAGTGGCTTCATAAAATGAGTTAGGCAGTGTTCCTTCCCTTTCTATTTCATGGAACAGTTTGAGGAGAGTTGGTATTAATTCTTCTTTACGCATGTGATAGAATTCAGCAGTGAATCCATTAGGTTCTGGACTTTTCTTTTTTGGGAGGCTCTTGATGGCAGCTTCAATTTCACTTTGTGTTATAGATCTATTCAGGTGATTAATATCTTCTTGGTACAGTTTTAGGTGGTTGTAAGTTTCTAGAAATCTGTCCATTTCTTTGAGATTTTCAAATTTATTAGCTTATAGGTTCTCAAAGTAGTCTCTGATGATTTTCATGGTGTTTGTTTTATCTCCCCTTTTGCATTTCTGATTTTACTGATTTGTATTCTCTCCTCATTTTAGTCTGGTTTGCCAAGGGTCTGTCAATCTTATTTATTTATTCAAAGAACCGGCTTTTTGTTACATTGATTCTCTGTATGTTTTCTTTTTTTTGTTGCTTCTATTTCATTGATTTCAGCCCTTATTTTTATTATTTTTCTCCTTCTGCTTGTTTTGGGATTTGCTTTTTCTTGTTTTTCTAGAAGTTTGAGATGTCATATTAGGTCACTGATTTGAGATCTTTCTGTCCTTTTAATATGTGTACTCATGGCTATAAACTTTCCTCTAAGGCTGCCTTTGCTGTGTCCCATAGGTTCTGGTAGACTGTGTTTTCATTTTCATTAACTTCAAGGAACCTTTTAATTTCCTCTTTTATTTAATCAATGACCCATTGATGATTGAGCAATGTGTTGTTCAGCTTCCAATTGTTTGCATATTTTCTACTGTTGTTTCTGTTGTTGAGTTCTAGTTTTAATGCATTGTGATCAGATAGAATGCCTGGGATTATTTCTATTTTCTTATATTTGCTGAGGCTTGCTTTGTGTCCTAAGATGTGATCAATTTTGGAGAAGGTTCCATGGGCTTCTGAGAAGAAGATATATTGTACAGTTGTTGCATGAAGCATTCTGTAGACATCAGCTAGGTCCATTTGATCTATGGTGTGATTTAGTTCTAGGATTTCTTTATCGATTTTTTGTTTGGATGATCTATCTATTGATGATGGGGGTATTAAGGTCTCCCAATACCACTGTGTTGGAGTTTATATATGTTTTTATGTCCTTCACAGTAGGTTTGATGAAATTGGGTACATTGACGTTGGGTGCATATAGGTTGATAATTGTTATTTCCTTTTGGTGTATTTCCCCTTTTATTAGTATGGAGTGTCCTGCTTTATCTTGTTTGATCAGTGTAAGTTTGAAGTCTACTTTGTCTGAGATAAATGTTGCTACCCCTGCCTTTTTTTGGGGGCCATTGGCTTGGTAAATCTTCTTACAGCCTTTCACTCTCAGTCAGTGCTTATTTCTGTCAATGAGGTGGGTCTCCTGTATGCAGCAGATTGTTGGATCTTCCTTTTCAATCCAGTTTACCAAATGGTATCTTTTGATGGGGGAATTTAGTCCATTAACATTCGGCATTAGTATTGATAGGTATGTGGTGATTCCTGTCATTTAGTTGTCTTTGTTGTTTAAGGGTTTGATTGTGTGCAGCTGAATCAATGTTACTCTTTACTTTCTTGCCTTTTCTTCTCCTGTGGTTTGGTATTGCCTGCCCTTTCATGGTTTTGTTTGCTTTCACTTTCTGTGTGCAGAATTCCTTGGAGAATCTTTTGTAGTGGTGGTTTGGTGGTCATATATTGTTTTAGTTTCTTCTTATTATGGAAGGCTTTTATTGCTCCATCTATTTTGAATGATAGTTTTGCTGGGTAGAGTATCCTAGGGTTGAAGTTATTTTTATTCAGTGCCTGGGATATCTCATTCCATGCTTTTTTGTTTTTAAGGTTTCCATTGAGAAATCTACTGTGATTTTGATTGGTTTACTTTTGTATGTTATTTGTTTTTTTCTCTCTTACAGCCTTCAGTATTCTTTCTATATTCTCTGTGTTTGTTGTTTTAATGATAATGTGTCATGGGGTAGTTCTATTTTGGTCAAGTCTGTTCAGTATTCTGAAGATTTCCTGTACCTGAATGGGCATAGTTTTTTCTGGATTTGGGAAATTTTCTGTTATTATTTTGTTGAATATATTATGCATTCCTTTTGCTTGCACCTCTTCTCCTTCTTCGATGCCCATGATTCTCAAGTTTGGTTGAGAATTCTCAGGTTGGTCTTTTGATAGAGTCAGTGAGTTCTTGCATATTCTTTTCACAGGTCTTGAGTTGTTTAACTAATAGTTCTTCAGTTTTTCCTTTAATTTCCATTTCATCTTCAAGTTCTGAGATTCTGCCTTCAGTTTGCTCTATTCTGTTGGAATGGCCTTCTATTTTGTTTTGTATTTCTGTTTCATTCTTTTTTCCGAGGTTTTTCCATTTTGTGGATCACTTCTTCTTTAATATTGTCATTTTTCAGCCTTAATTCATTTATTTCTCTTTTTATAGTGTTCTCTGTTTCAGTTTGGTGTTTATTTAGGGCTCCTATGATTTCATTCATTTGTTTCTGTGTTTTCTCATATTCTTTATTTTTGTTGTCTTGGAATTTCTTGAGTGCCTCCTGTTCATCTTGGTTGACCATGTCTAGTAACGTCTCTATGAAATTCTCATTAATTACTTGCAGGATTTCTTCTTTCAGAACGTTCTTGTGGGCTTCATTGGGTTTCTTGGTATAGTTTATCTTTGTTTTGTTGGAGTTTGGATCTGGGTATCCGTTTTCTTCTTTTCGCTCTAAATCCTGTACTACTTTATTTTTGTGGGGAGAATGTTTTCCATCCCTTTTTCATTTATCCATTTTTCCACTAGATATTGTTTCAGTCCCTGGACTATGTGTAATTTAGTATTAGCTGGATTACAATATTAACACTAATAAAACCAAGAGGGAAGTATAAAAAAGAGAAAGAGAAGGAAAGGTAAAAGAAAGAAAAAAAAAGAAGGAAAAGGAGAAAAATGGGATAGATGGTGGGTGATGAAACAGTGAACCAGACAGCCAAACCCTTAAAGAAGGGCAAAAAAAAAAATCACCAGTTCTGGAACAGTTCAATTACAGTCTTAGTTGTTCTGATGTTACTCCTTTAGCATCCAGTCCTGTCTGTCTGTTTCTCTTAGATAGGTTTGGTCCTGTCTAAGAGGCCCTCCTGTAGTGGCCTGCTGAGCAGTGGCCTGATGGAGCAGCTGTCCAGCAATACTGTAGAGCTGGGGCCTAGAGGGGCCTGAGGGGCAGGGATCCCAGTGGGTGTGGATCTTGTGGTCCATGTGGAGCTGGGGCCCAGTGGGACCCGAGGAGTGGGGATCCTGGTGGGGTGTAGTTCTAGCAGTCCCACATGGAGCTGGGGCCTGGCAGGGCCTGAGGGGCAGGGATCCCAGTGAAGTGAGCACAGGCTCCATGGGTGGGGACTTAGTGGACTGGCTGTTCTTTTAGTAGATTGTGGTGTGGAGAAACCTTCCATGATCTATGGGTTCAAAGTGCCATACTTTTGGCTCTCCCTGTGCTTTACCTCAGCCAAGCATATCTCCAGTGTCTTAGCAGGGTCCCTAATTCATGGAACTCATGCAGTCTGTGGCTGTGTCCCAATTACCATATTGGATCTTCTCCAACACTTACCTTTCATTTTTTTTCATAATACCAATTTTAAAGGCATGAAGTGTGGTCTCACTGTGGTTCTATATTTTGTCTCTTAGAGGCTTTTGCTTTGTTGCAGGTTTTGCTCAGGTTTCTCTGAGTCTTATGTACAACTTCTCATACTTTTCACCTGATCACTTACCTTCATATACAAACACTCATTTTACCCCCATTCCTTAATGCTAATTTTTATGTCAATATTTACATACTTTATAATTTTATCCTTGACTAATTATTGCAGCTTTACTTTTGCCTTTAAACCTTTATACTGCAGGAATAATTAATTTACTTACCACCATTATAGTTTTAGTGTGTTTGGATTTGACATTACTTACTTCTACCAGTGAGTTTTATACTTTCATATGTTTTCATGCTATTAACTAGTGTCCTCTTCCTCTGGCATGGAGACTTCCATTGAGAATTTCTCATGATCATGATGATGATGATCATCATCTCTCTCTCTTTCTCTCATTTGAGAAAGTCTTTGTTTCCTTTTTGTTTTTAAGAAACAGGATTGTTAGGGTATAATATTTTTACTTACCTACAATTTTTTCCTCTCAGCATCTTGACTATATCATCCTTCTCCCTTCTGGCCTGTGAGAATTTTGCTGAAAAATTTGCTAATAATCTTATGGGGCAATTTCACTTTTCCTTTGTTCCTTTCAAAATGGCCTGTGTTGTTACCTTTTTATAGTATGATTATGATGTTGTTCACTTGATGTGGGTCACTTGGACTCATTATTTGGTGTCTTGTGGGTTTCTGGATCTATATTTCTGTATTTTTAGGCAAAAGAAGTTTTTTGCCATTATTTCATTGCTTTGGGTGGGGATTTTCATTGCTATGGTCTATGGCATTTACAGATTTGCACATATTGAATCATGCTTGCATTCTTGGAATAAATCCTACTTGTAATGGCAAATGATCCATTATCATGCTGTAAATTTTATTGGCTAGTCTTTTCTTCAGGATTTCCCATCTGTATTCATGAGGAACATTGGTCTTTAATTTTCTTTTTTTGTAATGTCCTTGTTTGACTTTGATATCTGAGTAAATCCTGGCCTCATAAAATGAATTTGGAAGTATTTTATTCCTCAAGCAATTGGAAAACTTTGAGAAGAACTGATAATAGTTTTTGTTGAAATATTTGGTATAATTTACCTATGTCATCAAGTTCTGGACTTTTCTTTAATAGTTTACATTTCATTACTGATTCTCCTAAATAATTAATTGAGGTGTTCACATTTTCTATTACTTCATGATTCACTTGTTGAATTGTATATGTCTAAAAATTTGTCTGGTCTTCTAGGTTGTCCAATGTATAAGTATTCAAAGTAATCACTTCTGATCTTTTGTAATTCTATAGTTTCAGTCGTTGTATCTTCTCTTTCATTTCTGATTTCATTTGCAACTTCCATCTTTCCAACTTAGTCTAGCTTAAAATTTATGATTTTTATCTTTTCAAATAACCAACTCTTCTTTAGTTAAAAATCTTTTTTACTAATGTGTCTTAATTGTACATAATAAGGGGTTTTATGACATTTCCACACACAATGTACTTTGGTCATCTTCACCCCCTTATCCTCTTATATCTACCCTTTCTCTGCTTCCCCTTCTACCTTCCTAGTAGTCTTTCTTTTATTCTCACAGCATTCTTTTCCCACCTCAGACTTCACAAATGAGAGAAAATATGTGATTTTGTGGGATTGACT
This sequence comes from Castor canadensis, assembly GCF_047511655.1. NCBI lineage: Eukaryota > Metazoa > Chordata > Mammalia > Rodentia > Castoridae > Castor > Castor canadensis. Next base: position 57,414,002 of record NC_133399.1, on the reverse strand, counting down.
TATTTCACTTAACATGATAGTCTCCAGTTTCATCATTTTCCTGCAAAGGACATGATTTTATTCTTCTTAATGGCTGAGTAAAACTCCACAGTGTGTATTTACCACCTTTTCTGTATCCATTCATACATTGATGGGCTGATTCTGTAATTTGACATGGGTGTGCAGGTGTTTCTACGTACATTGACTTTGATATTTTTTGGATGGATCATGTGGAAGTTTTCTTTTTAATTTTTTTGAGGAACCTCCATACTGATTTCCATAGAGGCAAGATTAACTTTCATTCCCACCAGCAGTGAATAAGGCTTCCTTTTCTTCCCACAGCCTCAACAACATTTGTTGTTGTTTGTTTTCTTGATGAGATAGCTGGGTTGAGATGGAATCTTAGGGTTTTTTGTTGTTGTTGTTAGTACTGGGGTTTGAACTCAGGGCTCACCCTTGCTTGACAATCACTCTATCACTTGAGCCAAGCCCAAGTCTTGTGCTTATAGGCAGGCACTCTCCACTTTAACCACACCTTTAGCCCTTTTTGCTTTGTTTTTTTGGACAGGGTCTCACTTTTTAAAATTATATTATTGTATTGGGGATACATTGTGACCTCCACAAAGGTGCCAAGAATATATCATAGTTAAATTCATCCCCAACATCATTCTCTTTTATCTCCCTTCCCAGGTCTCACATCTTTGCCTGATTGGCCTGGACTGCTATTCTTCTACCTGTGCCTCCCTCATACCTGGGATTTCAGGTGCAAACCCCATACCTTTTGCTTTATATAGTAGTTTTTCAGATTGGATCTCATGCTTTTTGCTCAGGCTGGCCTCAGACTACTATTATCCTGTTTTCACTTCCCAAAGTGTTGGGATTGCAGACATGTGCCACCACAGTGGTCTCAATGTAGTTTGACTTGCATTCCTTAATGGCTCAGAATGTTGACTATTTCTTCTTCATGTATTTATTGGCCATTTCTACTTCTGCATTTTAAAAGTGTCTGTTCAGTTCCTTTTCCTTTGTCCACTTATTGATTTAGTTATTTTCTCTTTCATTGTTTAATATTTTGAGTTCTTTAGATATTCTAGGTATCTCCTGTCATATGAGTATCTGAGAAGGATTTTTCCCATTCTTCATTCTGTTGGGTATTTTTTTTTCATGTGCAGAACTTTTAAATTTGGTGTGATTCCATTTTTTAATTCTTGTTATTATTTGTTGAATTGTTAGTGTCCTATTCTGAAAATTATTGCTCATATTTATATCTTGAAATGGTTCCTAATGTTTTCCTCTAGTGGGTTCAAAGTTTCATGTGTTTCATTAATGTCTTTGATTCATTTTGAGTTGATTTTTTGATAGGGTGAGTGATAAAGATCTAGTTTTAGTCTTCTACATGTGGTTATTCAGTTTTCTCAGGATCACTTCTTAAAAAGGCTGTCTTTTGTCAAGTGTATGCTTTTTAATAGATCAAAAGGTATATGTAAAGAATCATATAGGTGTGTTTGATTGGGCATTTTTCTAGATCTTCTGTTTGATTGGTCTATGCCTCTGTTTTTGTGCCAGTTGCTGATTTTGAGCCATGCCTTCAAGCTTCTATTTTGGGTTTTTTTTTTGTTTGTTTGTTTGATTTAGTTATTTTGTCAGATAGGGTCTTGTGTTTTTGCCCATTCCAACCTCAGACTGTGATCCTTCTGTGCCACCAAGCCTGGCTTATTTTTTGGGATTGGGTTTTGCTAACATTTTGCTGAGACTGACCTCTAACTGTGATCCTCCCCGTCTCTGTCTCTTAAATAGAGAGGATTACAGGCATGTTAAAAATGTGACTTATACAAATGTAAAAACAGCATCTGTTAAACAGATATTTAACTAATTATCAAGGAAGCAGGTTGTTACAGGTAGTTCAAAGAACATTTGAAGTACTGTATATTTAGAGGCATTTGGAAAAACAATGTTGGAATACCATTGCTGGGTTCAAGGCAAAACTTGTCAGTGTCCTATAGAGCCATAAAACTGTAATTTGGGAATTATTAACACAATTGGACAAAAATCACTTACATTTCTTACAGACAAAATGTACATTTTAACACTTAACTTCACAGTGTAGGCTCTTAGCAGTAGCCCCTAGCAAGTTAAAAGTGCCTTCTTGTAGATAATTAAATATTAAGGTAGGCCTAAAACATGCTCAAATCCAATAATGCAAAGATATCCAGGTCTCCATTTTCTCTGATTATTTACAGTCATGGACAGTACTCAGTAGTATTTGTTATGAATGATCTCAACATCATTTTTGTAACAGTAATATTACTTGTTTAAAAAAAACATATCTATACAGAGAGTTTCATTGTGATGTTTCCATGAATATATGTATTATAACCCGAATTGGTTCATCCCATTCATTTTTCTCCTTTCTACGTTAGTCCCCTTCTTATGGTGATTTCAACAGGTTTGAAAATTCTATTTTCATCCTTGTGTATAAAGTATATCAACTGTATTCACTTTCTTAATTTCCTTCTTTTATTCTCTCTGTTCCTGTTAGTGCCTTTCCCATAGTATGACCTGTTTTTTACTCTTGTCATTCATTATTTAGGTGTCTGTTCATTGGTAAGTGGGATTTTTTGCATTGATATTATACCTGTACATGCATTGTGCTTAAGTCAATGTAATCCCTCTCCATTGTACTTTCTCACTCTTTCCCCCCATCCTGTGTAGTTTAACATTTTCAGTGTGTCTCCTTGTGCCTTGTTCCTACACAGTTGTGATGTATTTCATTATTATTTGCTATCTTTTTGGTCTTTTTTCCTACCTTCCTTTGTCTCCTCTACCAGTCCCACTTTTAGATTCCTATGCTATATATAGATCTATGAATATATAATATTTCTTTTATTTGTATTGGACCTATATCCCACATATTAGAGAAAAAAATAAAGCCTTTGTTTTTTCTTTTCCTTAAAATTTTTTTAAAAATAATTTTTGTGCTGGGGGCACATTGTGACATTTATAAAAGTTCATACACTATATCATAGTTGAATTCACCCTCTCCATCATTCTCCTTTATTCCCCTCCCCCCTATTCTTGTAATACTTTCAACAGGTCTCATTTTTCCATTTGCATACATGTGTATGCAGTATTTGCACTATATTTACCATTCTGCCTCCTTTCCCAACATCCTCCCCACTCCCACTGCTACCAATCCCCCAGACAGGACCTGTTCTCCCTCCTGTTCTCTGATTTTGTAAAAGAAAAAAATGACATTTTTGTTTGTTTAAGATAGCTATACAAGTAGTTTCCTAGTGACATTTCCATGTATGATAACCTGAATTCATATCCTCTATTTTTCTTCTTTCTACCTTAGTCCCCTTTTTATGGTGATTTCAATAGGTTTGAAAATTCTATTTTCATTCTTCTATAGAGAGTACATCAACCATATTCACCTTCTTAACTCCTTCTTTTACCCTCCCTCTCTCATATGTGACTTCCCCTTAGCATGATCTGTTTTCATAACATTGCTTGTATTTGTATTGGGCCCATATTCTACATATGAGAGAAATCACTTGGCCTTTGATTTTTCTGAACCTGGCTAACTTCACTTAAGATGATGTTTACCAGTTCTATTGTGTTACATGCAAATTGACAAAATTTTATTCTTCTTTGTGGCTAAATAAATTTCCATTGTATATAAATTCCACATTTTCTTCATCCATTCATCAGTGGTAGGACATCTTCGGTGTTTCCATAGCTTGGCTCTTGTGAATATGGGAGTGCAGGTGTAACCTGATTTACATTCTTTCAGTTATATATCTAGGAGATGCATTGGTGAACCATATGGCAGTTCTATTTTTAGTTCTTAGAGGCTGTATTAATTTACATTCCCACTAACAGTGTATGAAGGATCCTTTTCCCCCACATCTTCACAACATATTTCATTGTTTGTGTTCTTGATGGTAGCAATTCTAACAGGAGTGAGATGGAATCTTAGTGTGGTTTTGATTTGCATTTCCTTTATGGGCAGGGAGAGTGAACATTTATTCATGTGTTTTTTGGCCATTTGGACTTCTTTCCTTGAGAATGCTTTGTTCAGTTCATCTGCCCATTTTGTCATTGGGTCATTGATTTTTTGGGAATTTAGTTTTTTGAGCTTCCTGTACATTCTGGTTATGAATCCCTAATTAGATGTATAGGTGGCAAAGATTTTCTCCTATTGTGGGGGCTGTCTCTTCAAACTGGTAACCATTTTTTTATGTTATGCAGAGTTTTTTAGTTACTTGTAGTCCCATTTGTCAATTCTTTCTCTTAGTTGCTGAGCCATTTGAGTTCTACTTAGAAAGTCATTGCCTGTGCATACAAGTTCCAGTGTATTCCCTACTCTTTCTGCACTGACTTCAAAGTTAACATCTTTAATCCTCTTTGAGATGATCCTTGTACAGGGTGAGAAACATGGATCTAGTTTCAGTTTTCTACATGCAGATATACAGTTTTCCCAGCCACATTTGTTGTAAAAGCTGTCTTTTCTCCATTGTATATTTTGGGCACCTTTGTCAAAAATCAGGTGGGCATAGCTGCGTGGATTTATCTGGGTCTTCTGTTCCACTGGTCTTCATGTCTGTTTTATGTCAGTACAATGCTGTCTTTATTGCTGTGGCTCTGTAGTATAGTTTGAGGTCAGGAATTGTGATAACTTACAGTGTCTCTTTTTGCTCAGTATTGCCTTGCCAATTGGAGGTCTTTTGTGCTTCCATATGAACTTTAGTGTTCATTTTTCAATCTCTGTGATGAATGTCATTAGAATTACAGTGGGGATTGCATTGAACATATTGATTGTTTTGGCAGAATAGCCATTTTCACAATATTGATTCTGCCAATCCATGAGCATGAGAGATATTTTCATGTCCCATGGGGAAGATGTCTTCCCCATCAAGGAAGAAGTCTTCATCGATTTCTTTCTTCAGTAGTTTCTAGTTTTCATTGTAGAGTTCTTTCACACTCTTTTTAAAGTTTATTCTCAGGTATTATATTTTTTGAGGCATTGCAAATGCAGTTGTTTGCCTATATTCTTTCTCAGTCTGTTCACTGTTCATATCTACAAAGCCTACTAATTGTGCATTCTGCTACTTTGCTGAAGGTATTTATGATGTCAAGATGGTTTTTGGTGAGGTTTTTCAGGTCTTTTAGGTATAAGATCATATCATCTGCAAATAGAGATAGTTTGGCTTTTTCCTTTCCTATTTAAATTCCTTTTCTTTTTTTCTCCTATCATATTGGTCTGGCTAGGAATTTTTATTTCTTCTTCCTCTTGTATTGGTCTGGCTAGGGATTTCAAGACTATGTTGAATAAGAGTGAAGAGAGTGGACACCCTTGTCTCGTACATGTCTTTAGAGGAAATAGTTTCGGTTTTAGCCCATTTAGGATGTGTAGCCTTTATTATGTTGAGGTACATTCCTTGTATTCCTAGTTTCATCAGGAGTTTTGTCATGAAAGATGTTGAATTTTGGTCGAAGGCTTTTTCTGCATCTGTTGAGTTGATTGTATGATTTTTTTGTCATTGCTTCTGTTAATATGTTGTATTACATTTAATGATATGTTGAACCATCCCTGCATCCATGGGATGAAACTGATTTAATCATGGTGTATGATCTTTTTGATATGCTGTTGAAGTTGGTTTGCCAGTATTTTCTTGAGGATTGTTGCATTTAAGTTAATTAAAGAGATCTGCCTATAATTCTCCTTTTTTGTTGTGTCCTTGTCCAGCTTTGGGATGAGTTTAATACAGGCTTCATAGAATGAGTTTGGCAGTGTTCTTTCCCATTCTGATACATGGAAAAGTTTGAAGAGTGTTGGTTTTAGTTCATCTTTGAAGGTCTGGTAGAATTCAGCAGTGAGTCCAGGAGGTCCTGGACTTTTCTTTTTTGGGAAACTCTGTATTGCTGCATCAATTTTATTGATCTATATAGGAGATTTATATCTTCTCAGTTTAATTTTGGTTGGTCATAGGTATCTAGAAATTTGTCCGTTTCTTCTTGATTTTTAATTCATTTAAATATAGATTCTTGAAGTATTCCTTAATGTTTCTGTGGATTTCCTTTGTGTTTGTTGTGATTTTTCCATTTTTCATTTCTTTTTTTTTTTTTTATTTTTTTAAAATTGTTTTATTATTCATATGTGCATACAAGGCTTGGGTCATTTCTCCGCCCTGCCCCCACACCCTCCCTTACCACCCACTCTGCTCCCTCCCTCTCCCCCCTACCTCCTCAATACCCAGCAGAAACTATTTTGCCCTTATCTGTAATTTTGTTGAAGAGAGAGTATAAGCAATAATAGGAAGGAACAAGTGTTTTTGCTGGTTGAGATAAGGATAGCTATACAGGGAGTTGAGTCACATTAGTTTCCTGTGTGTGTGTGTTACCTTCTAGGTTAATTCTTTTTAATCTATCCTTTTCTCTAATTCCTGGTCCCCTTCTCCTATTGGCCTCAGTGGCTTTTAAGGTATCTGCTTTAGTTTCTCTGTGTTAAGGGCAACAAATACTAGCTAATTTTTTAGGTGTCTTACCTATCCTCACCCCTCCCTTGTGTGCGCTCGCTTTTATCATGTGCTCAAAGTCCAGTCCCCTTGTTGTGTTTGCCCTTGATCTAATGTCCACATATGCGGGAGAACATACAATTTTTGGTCTTTAGGGCCAGGCTAACCTCACTCAGAATGATGTTCTCCAATTCCATCCATTTACCAGGAATGATAACATTTTGTTCTTCATCATGGCTGCATAAAATTCCATTGTGTATAGATACCACATTTGCTTAATCCATTATAAGTGGTGGGGCATCTTAGCTGTTTCCATAACTTGGCTATTGTGAATAATGCCGCAATAAACATGGGTGTGCAGGTGCCTCTGGAGTAACCTGTGTCACAGTCTTTTGGGTATATCCCCAAGAGTGGTATTGCTGGATCAAATGGTAGATCAATGTTTAGCTTCTTATAGCCTCCAAATTTTTTTCCAGAGTGGTTGTACTAGTTTACATTCCCACCAACAGTGTAAGAGGGTTCCTTTTTCCCCATATCCTCGCCAACACCTGTTGTTGGTGGTGTTGCTAATGATGGCTATTCTAACAGGGGTGAGGTGGAATCTTAGCGTGGTTTTAATTTGCATTTCCTTTAATGCTAGAGATGGTGAGCATATTTTCATGTGTTTTTTGGCCATTTGAATTTCTTCTTTTGAGAAAGTTCTGTTTAGTTCACTTGCCCATTTCTCTATTGGTTCATTAGTTTTGGGAGAATTTAGTTTTTTAAGTTCCCTATATATTCTGGTTATCAGTCCTTTGTCTGATATGTAGCTGGCAAATATTTTCTCCCACTCTGTGAGTGTTCTCTTCAGTTTAGAGACCATTTCTTTTGATGAACAGAAGCTTTTTAGTTTTATGAGGTCCCATTTATCTATGCTGTCTCTTAGTTGCTGTGCTGCTGGGGTTTCATTGAGAAAGTTCTTGCCTATACCTACTAATTCCAGAGTATTTCCTACTCTTTCCTGTATCAACTAGAGTTTGTGGTCTGACATTAACATCCTTGATCCATTTTGAGTTAATATTGGTATAGGGTGATATACATGGATCTAGTTTCAGTTTTCTGCAGACTGCTAACCAGTTTTCCCAGCAGTTTTTGTTGAAGAGGCTGCTATTTCTCCATCGTATATTTTTAGCTCCTTTGTCAAAGACAAGTTGGTCATAGTTGTGTGGCTTCATATCTGGGTCCTCTATTCTGTTCCACTGGTCTTCATGTCTGTTTTTGTGCAAGTACCATGCTGTTTTTATTGTTATTGCTTTGTAATATAGTTTGAAGTCAGGTATTGTGATACCTCCTGCATTGTTCTTTAAACTGAGTATTGCCTTGGCTATTCGTGGCCTCTTGTGTTTCCATATAAATTTCACGGTATATTTTTCAATCTCTTTAATGAATGTCATTGGAATTTTGATGGGAATTGCATTAAATATGTAGATTACTTTTGGGAGTATCGACATTTTTACTATGTTGATTCTACCAATCCATGAGCATGGGAGATCTCTCCACTTTCTATAGTCTTCCTCAATCTCTTTCTTCAGAAGTGTATAGTTTTCCTTGTAGAGGTCATTCACATCTTATGTTAGGTTTACACCTAGGTATTTGATTTTTTTTGAGGCTACTGTAAATGGAATTATTTTCATACATTCTTTTTCAGTTTGCTCATTGTTAGTGTATAGAAATGCTAATGATTTTTCTATGTTGATTTTATATCCTGCTACCTTGCTGTAGCTATTGATGTTGTCTAGAAGCTTCTGAGTAGAGTTTTTTGGGTCTTTAAGGTATAGGATCATGTCATCTGCAAATAGGGGTATTTTGACAGTTTCTTTACCTATTTGTATTCTTTTTATTCCTTCTTCTTGCCTAATTGCTCTGGCTAGGAATTCCAGTACTACGTTGAATAGGAGTGGAGATAGTGGGCATCCTCATCTGGTTCTTGATTTTAGAGGGCATGGCTTCAGTTTTTCTCCAGTAAGCAAAATGCTGGCTGTAGGTTTGTCATATATAGCTTTTATAATGTTGAGGAACTTTCCTTCTATTCCTAGTTTTCTTAGAGCTTTTATTATGAAATGGTGTTGGATCTTATCAAAGGCTTTTCTGCATCTATTGAGATGATCAAGTGGTTTTTGTCTTTGCTTCTGTTAATGTGGTTTATTATGTTTATTGTTTTTTGTATGTGGAACCACCCCTGCATCCCTGGGATGAAGCCTATTTGGTTTGTGGTGAATAATCTTTTTGATGTGTTGTTGAGTTTGGTTTACCATTATTTTGTTAAGGATTTTTGCATCAATGTTCATTAAAGAGATTGGCCTTAGTTCTCCTTTTTGGAGGTGTCTTTTCTGGTTTTGGGATAAGTGTAATACTGGCTTCATAAAATGTGTTTGGCAGTTTTCCTTCCCTTTCATTTCGCGGAACAGTTTAAGGAGGGTTGGTATCAGTTCTTCTTTAAAGGTCTGATAGAATTCAGCAGAGAATCCATCTGGTCCTGGACTTTTCTTTTTGGGGAGACTCTTGATTGCTGCTTCAATTTCATTTTGTGTTTTAGATCTATTCAAGTGATTAATTTCCTCTTGGCTCAGTTTTGGATGATCATATGTGTCTAGAAATCTGTCCATTTCTTTAAGATTTCCAAATTTAATTGAATATAGGTTCTTGAAGTAGTCTCTGATGATTTCCTGGACTTCCATGGTGTTTGTTGTTATCTCCCCTTTTGCATTCCTGATTCTACTAATTTGAGTTTTTTCTCTCCTCATTTTAGTCAGGTTTGCCAGGGGTCTATCAATCTTGTTTATTTTTTCAAAGAACCAACTTTTTGTTTTAATAATTCTTTGTATGGTTTTTTGGTTTCTATTTTGTTGATTTCAGCTCTTATGTTTATTATTTCTCTCCTTCTATTTGTTTTGGGATTTGCCTGTTCTTGTTTTTCTAGGAGTTTGAGATGTATCATTAGGTCATTGATTTTGGATCTTTCAGTCTTTTTAATATATGCAGTCATGGCTATAAACTTTCCTCTCAGGACTGCCTTTGCTGTGTCCCATAGGTTCCAGTAGGTTGTGTTTCATTTTCATTGACTTCCAGGAACTTTTAAATTTCCTCTTTTATTTCATCGATGATCCATTGTTCATTAAGTTATGAATTATTTAGTTTCCAGCTGTTTGCATGTTTTTTGTGTTTACTTTTGTTGTTGAGTTCTACTTTTACTGCATTTTGATCAGATAGTATGCATGGCATAATTTCTATTTTCTTATATTTGCTGATACTTGCTTTGTACCCTAGGATATGATCTATTTTGGAGAAGGTTCCATGGGCTGCTGAGAAGAATGTATATTGTGTAGAAGTTGGATGAAATGTTCTGTAGACATCAAGTAGGTCCACTTGATTTATTGTATATTTTAGATCTTGGATTTCTTTATTGATTTTTTGTCTGTATGACCTATGTATTAATGATAATGAGGTGTTAAAGTCTCTCACAACCACTGTGTTGGCATTAGTATATGCTTTTAGGTCTTTAAGGGTATGTTTGATGAAATTGGGTGTGTTGACATTGGGTGCATACAGGTTGATGATTATTATTTCCTTTTAGTCTATTTCCCCTTTTATTACTATGGAATGTCCTTCTTGATCTCATTTGATCAATGTAGGTTTGAAGTCTACTTTGTCAGAGATAAGTATTGCTGCTCCTGTCTGTTTTGGGGGGCCATTGTCTTGGTAAATCTTCTTCCAGCCTTTCTTCCTAAGCCTATGGTTATTTCTGTCAGTGAAATGGGTCTCCTATAAGCAACAAATTGTTGGATCTTCCTTTTTAATCCATTTCGTCAAGTGGTGCCTTTTGATGGGTGAATTAAGTCCGTTAACATTAAGTGTTAGTACTGATAGGTATGTGGTGAGTCCTGCCATTTCGTTGTCTTAGTTGTTTGAAGGTTTGATTGTGTCTACCTAAGTTGAGGTTACTCTCTACTTTCTTGCTTTTTGTTTTCCTGTGGTTTGGTGCTGCCTGTCTTTTCATGGTTAAGTTGGGTTTCCCTTTATATATGCAGAATCCCTTGAAGAATCTTTTGTAGTGATGGCTTTGTGGTCACATATTGTTTTAGTTTCTGCTTATCATGGAAGACTTTTATTGCTCCATCTATTTTGAATGGTAGTTTTGCTGGGTAGAGTATCCTGGGGTTGGAGTTATTTTCATTCAGTGCCTGGAAGATCTCACCCCATGCTCTTCTTGCTTTTAATGTTTCTGTTGAGAATCTGCTATGATTTTGATGGGTTTACCTTTCTATGTTATTTGTTTTTTCTCTCTTACAGCCTTCAATATTCTTTCCCTAGTTTCTGAACTTGTTGTTTTAATGATGATATGTTGTGGAGTAGCTCTATTTTGATCTAGTCTGTTTGGTGTCCTCGAGGCCTCTTGCATCTGTATGGGAATATCTTTCTCTAGATTTGGGCAATTTTCTGTTATTATTTTGTTGAGTATATTACTCATTCTCTTCGCTTGCACCTCTTCTCCTTCTTCGATGCCCATGATTCTCAAGTTTGGTCTTTTGATGGAGTCGGTGAGTTCTTGCATTTTCTTTTCACAGGTCTTGAGTTGTTTAATTAATAGTTCTTCGGTTTTTCCTTTAATTACCATTTCATCTTCAAGTTCTGAGATTCTGTCTTCTGTTTGTTTTATTCTGCTGGATTGGCCTTCCATTTTGTTTTGCAGTTCTGTTTCATTCTTTTTTCTGAGGTTTTCCATATCCTGGCTGGTTTCCTATTTAATTTTTTTTTTCCTGAGTTCATTTTTCCTTTTATTCATTGTGTTCTCTGTTTCACCTTGGTGTTTATACAGTGCTTCTATGGTTTCCTTTATTTCTTCTTTTGTTTTTTCAAATTCTCTATTTTTGTTGTCTTGGAATTTCTTTAGTTTCTCCTGTACATTTTGGTTGACCCTATCCAGTATCATCTCTATAGAATACTCATTGAGTACCTGTAGTATGTCTTCTTTTAAATTATTCTTGTGGGCTCCATTGCGTTCTTTGGCATAGTTTATCTTCATTTTGTTGGAGTCTGGATCTGAGTATGTGTTTTCTTCATTCCCCTCTTGTTCCTGTACTAACTTTTTGCTGTGGGGAAACTGTTTTCCCTGTTTTTTCTGTCTTCCCTTCATTGTCCTTGGTGTTGTTACTGTCTCTGTACTGTGTGCAATTAAGTATTTTCTAGCTTGTAATAATAACAATGGTAATATTTTGAATGGAAGGGTGAGAGGAGATGGAAAACAAGAAGTTAAAGAAAAGGGAAAAACAAATAGACAAGTGGGAAAAACAAAACAAGGAATCAAACAAAAAAGTTTCAAAGGTATAAACAGGGAGCATTAGTGTAATAATCTACAGTAAGCTGAACATGCATTAGAGAGACAGAGAGTGGATTGAAAATAAAAAATAAAATGAATAAAGATAAGAATAAAAATAAAAAATAAGTAAATGAAAGAAATATATATATAGAAAAATAAAATAAAACAAAATGAAAAATAGAAAAAAAAATAACCTCCAAGTTCAAATGCAATGAAGTTTCAGTCTTAATAATTTTGGTGTGCGTCTCAGCCTCCAATCCTAGAGATGGTGCCTCAGATGTTGTTCTGTAGTTGTCTCATCAAAGGGGATGCATAGGTTTCTAGGTCCCCCTGCATTCTCCAATATGCAGTCTTTCTCTCCTCTTCTCTACAAATAAAATCTTTCTGACCTTTGCAAAAAAAAAAAAAGGGGGATGCATAAAGTGGATCAAAACTGCACATGCACACAAAAGAAAAAACCCACCAAGTGTCCCAAGTTCAAATGCACTACAGTTTCAGTAAGTTTTTCAGTATGCAGGTGTAATTCGGTTGTTCTCTCATCAAGGGTAGGGAGAAAAAGAAAAAAAAAAGAGTCTGGAGACATTTCTGAGAGTGGTATCTGCAGCTGTGGCTTGCCTGCCTGCTGCTGTCAGCCTGCTGTTGCTGGAGCCGTTATTTATGCAGATCTCTGGGGTGAGCTTAGCACTCACCTGGCCCCGCAGGCTTTGTTTACTTGGAGTTCTCCTGAGCGCGAGCCTCTGCTACAAGCTTTCCCCTTTCCAAGCACTGGGAAAGGTGACACTGCACCTGCATTGTCAGGCCTGCGTGTTTGTTTACAGCTCACATGGGAAGTGGGTCTTCCCCCCTCTCCTGTGGAGTGTTCCTCCCTCCACCACTCTCACAAGCTTCCCAGCTCCTGGTTGCTGGGCATGCATCCCTGCTCCTGCCAGAGCCTCTCGGGCCAGCCCCGGCTTGTTTATTTACAGTCCCGGGAAGGATTCCCTTCCCCCAATCTTCAGCGCTCAGTGCACCCCACCCTCTTTCCTGTGTGTCTTTATTGTTCTTATTGCTTAGTACTCAGTTTCTCTTTTTTCCCTGGGTGGAGGTCAGTCTGTCCAGGGGGCTATGCTGCTCTAGCCCAGGGTTGTCTGTGGGAGTACCGTGTACCACTTAGCTCACCTTGTCCACGTCTTCCAAGGCCGTCTGGGTGCGGGTGACTGGTGGCCTGGGAGCCCTCCTTGTTTCTCCATTTAACGTGAAGTGGAGATGCTCTGTGCTGGCTGAAGGTGTGGAGGGGTCAAAGTTTTGCTTCTTCTCGGTGGTTTTGCCTGCAAGGTGTGTCTCCAGTGTCTCTCCAAGATTTCACTATAGAAGGCATGCTTTCTGCTTCCTACCTCTAGCTGCCATCTTGGAATCTCCCCCCCTTTCATTTCTAATTTTATTAATTTGGGTCTTTTTCCATCTTCATTTTAGTCAGATTTGCCAGGGATTTATCAGTCTTATCTTTCTTTTCAAAGTGTCATCTTTTTATTTTGTTGATTCTTTCTGTGGTTTTATTGGTCTCTGTTTTGTTGAGTTTAACCTTTATTTTTTCTCCTTCTGCTATATTTGGGTTTCGCTTGTTCTTTTTTTCTAGGAGTTGGAGATAAAGCATTAGATCATTTATTTGAGATCTTTCTGTGTTTTTAATACATACATTCATGGCTATAAACTTGCTTCTTAGCACTGTCACTGCTCTGTCCATAGGTTCTGTTAGATTGTGCTTTCATTTTCATTGAAGTCCAGGTATTTTTTTGATTTCTTCCCTTATTTCTTTGATGACCCACTGATCATGTTGTAGCATGTTGCTCAGTCTCCAGATATTTGAGTATTTTCTGCTGTTTCATTCTAGTTTTACTGTGTTATGATCAGACAGTATGTAGGGGTTATTTCAATTTTCTTATATTTGTTAAGATTTGCTGTGTGATCTAAAATATGGTTTTCTTTATAGACAGTTCCATGGGCTGTTGAGAAGAATGTATATTTTTCTGTTGCAAGATGGAATACTCTGTAGATGTCTGTCAGGTTCATTTGATCTATGGTGTCATTCAATCCTAGAGTTTCTTTATTGATATTTTTTCTGGATGTTCTATCTATTGGTGATAGAGGAGTATTGAATTTTCCCAGTATCACTGTATTGGGTTCTATCTGTGTTTTTAAGTCCAGTAGCATATGTTTAATGAAGTTGGATGTACCAACATTGGGCACATATGGGTTAACAATTTTTATTTTGTCTTGATGTATTGCTCACTTTATTAGCATGAAGTGATCTTTGTTGCTTATGACTAATTTATGTTTGAAGTCTACTTTATCTGATATAAGTGTAGCTAATACTGCCTATTTTCAGGGGCCGTTCATGTGGTAAGTCTTTTCTATGCTTTATGCTAGGCCATTTTTTTTTTGTTTCTGTCTGTAAGGTGGATTTCTTGTAAACCATAAATTGTTGGATCTTCCTTTTAAATTCAGTTTCCTAATTGATGTCTTTCCATGGTGGAATTGAAATAATTAACATTCAGTATTAATATTGAGAAATATTCATGCCATTTAATTGTTTTTGTTATATGGGAGTTCATGTGTGTGCAATTAATTCTATGGTACTCTCTAATTACTTGTCTGCTCTTCTCTTTACATTTAATTATTCCTGTACTTCCATGGCTATGTTTATTTTCATCTTCTGTGTAGTATTCCTTTCAGAATCTTCTGGCTTGCTGGTTTAGTAGGCATGTATTGTTTTAGTTTCTGCTTTGCCTGGAAGAGTTTTATTTATCCTTCAATTTTGAATGATAATGTTGCTGAGTGGATTATTCTAGGATTGAAATTGTTTTCTTTCAGTGCTCAAAATACCTTACCCCATGCTCTTCTTGCTTTTAAGGTTTCTGTTGAGAAATAAGCTGCTATTTTGATGGGTTTGCCTTTATTTGTTATTTGATTTTTCTCTCTTACATTCTTCAGTATTCTTTCCTTGTTCTCTGTGCTAATTGTTTTAACTATAATATGCCATATAGAGGTTCTATTTTGTTCATGTGTGTTTGGTGTCTTAGAGACTTTTTGTACCTGGATGAGCATCTGTTTCTTGAGATTTGGAAGTTTTCTGCTGTTGTTTTGCTGACTATGTTTTGTGTAATTTTTGCTTGTACCTCTTCTCCTTCTTCAATGTCCATGATTCACAAGTTTGATCTTTTGATGGAGTTGGAGATTTCTTGCTTATTCATTTCACAACTTTTCTGTCTTTTCTTTATGTAGTCTCCTGTTAATCTCTTTAGTGTCCCTTTTGTTTTAAACCCTGAAATTGTCTTTTACTTGCTCTGGTCTACTGGAGTGGCTTTCAACTGTATATTTTATTTGACATTTGAACTTTTTGTTTCCAAGATTTCTGCTTGATTCTTTTTGAGACTTTTCATACCATTGTTAAGCTTGTCTTTCACATCTCATATTAACTTCTTTATGCCATTTATCTATTTTTAAAAATTATTTCCTTGGTTTTGTTCTGCTGCTTTTTAGAATCCTCTTTGAATTCATTTAGTTGTGTCCATGGCTTCTTGATATTTTTTTACTAGGTATTCTCTTGTGATTCTTTGAGTTGCTTTGTAGGTCCTCTTTAATGTGCTTAAACATTTTTGTTATCATTCTTCTGACCTCAGCAACTGAAGATTCATCTCCTTCCCTGTCTCCCAAATCCTCTATTTGTGTGAGTGTTAATCTTTTGAGAAGTCATATTCCCCTGATTTCTTTTATTCATTATGTTTCTATTTTGAGATTTGCTGATGTGTTGTTGATTATTTGGTTTGTGGGTTTAATTACGTGTATCTTTCCCTTGACTCAATTTCTATGCTCTGGCTAGCATAGTTGTTAGCTGTGTTGTTACAAGTTTCTGGTCACTGATCTGGAGGTATAACTTATCAATAACAAATTCACAGATTCAATGCCAAAACAGATATTCACATATTGTATGACCCTTGGAAATATTACCTATAAATGGCAGGTATTGGGGAAATAACATATGTTTGCATAGAGATTAATACTTAGGTAATAAAAATTACAGGGAGACTGAAGGGAGGATGGGTCAAGGAGGGAAAAGAGGTATGAGGTGTGGAGGCTATGGCTAATAAGGTCCTAATGTGTCTAAGGGTATAGTTCAGTCATTGCAGAGGAGGGTGGGATGTCAGGGATTTCAGAGTATTGGAAGGATGGAAATAATGTGTAAAGTTGAGTTAGTAGACTCCTCAGTGAATGGTTATTGTGAAGGAGATCAGGACAGGGTGGGGAAAGGGGGAGGGAGAGAAAGAAGATAGGGAGAGACAAGGAAGAAAAAGAAGAAAGTGAAAAAGCAGGGTGAAAGAAAAGAAAGCAGAATGAGAGAGGGTTAGGTAAATTTAAAAAATATGTATATATTTGTAAGCTAGGTGCTGTACCTTCTCACAGGGGCTTTCTCTGGGGCCTTGTCCCTCCTTAGTGTTGATATATGGGGCTTGGTGGCAATCAGTGGAGCCCCTCTCTACCAGACATGTTTGGGGTATGCCACTCAGGATGTTTAAGCCCAAGGTCCTGGGGCAGTCAAGATGAACTTGTTTGAATAAGTGGGTTCTCCAAAGTGTTCCCACAAAGAGTTGATGTGTGAGCAGTGGCCAGCTCCTCCCACCCACCAGGCAGGCCTGGGAGCTGGAGTTGAGATATTAGGTCAAATGCTCTTCTATGGGAAGGCTGTTAATTTCAGCTCACTACCAGTTTTTCCATGGTGGCTGAATACATTGTTATTTCCCCCAGGCTGTGCAGTCTGAGCCACTTCTCTATTCAGGTTGGATCAGCCCAGCAATTTATAAAGAGAGAGCAGGCTGGCTTTCCCTATATGGCTAGAGATTTCCCTCCATTTATTAGACCAACAACTTTGTCTAGCAGGGGTTCAGTCAGTACCTGCAAGTTGCACTGGACTATGCTGTTTCCTCCAGAGCAGATGGTATGGCATGCTCACCTTAATGGCTTGTAGTTTCTCTTGGTGATATTTAGGAGTTCTTCAACCCAGGTCCAAGTCACAGGCAGGTGGCATTCAGAGGTTCTATGTCCATAAATCTTGGGTGGGTCCAGGACAACCCAGGCTCTTTCAGACCAGTTCCCTGGCTTCTTGGGCTGTTTTGTGCTATGAAAAGCAAATGTAAAGGTTAGTCATTTTACATTGTTTTACATATGTAGGCAGGTTTCCTGACCCTTCCTACCATGAATGTGAAGTTTTCTTTCAGACATGTGATAGCTCAGAGTTCCAGGGTCTCATTATTAAGATACATGATGAAGCAATTTTCTTTGTTTGAAATAGCATTTTTACAATTGTGTTTATTATGTCAGTAGGAAAGCCAGATTTGTGCTGACATTTACTTTTGTAATGGACCAAATATTTTACTGATTGGTAAATGAATATTTTAATTCAATTGAATATTGTCATCAGAATATTATATTATGCTATGATAGAATGTATTTATACTTATCATTTATGCAACATCATAAGAATAAGAAAAGAATTATGCAATATTAACAGAAAATCCTAATTTTCTATAAAAAGTCTGATGACATTTTAATATTCTAATTTATCCTATTAACTAAGTACATGAGATACTATGCAAAGTTAAGCTACATTTTTAAAGAAATTTTCTAGGTATGCTTATGAAATACAAGAGTTTGTTTTTATATAATAACCCATTAATAATAGCACATGGAAAAAAGCTGTACATCACATGTGCTCATTTCAAAGCATATGGAATACAGATGTATTCTGAAGTCCCTATATCCCAGGGATGTAATTACCTCAAACCTAACTCCTGTGTCTGCATACTGTCATTATTGTTACCAAAAGACAACAATCCAAAATATGAAGTGCTTCCAAAAAAACTGAATTTGCTGAAAGATTTGATAATTAGGAAAGATGATGTACATACAGGCCATGTATTGGAACAATGTCAATTCGCATGTTGAATATTTCCCTTCTTAGAAAGTCTTTCACCTATTTCATCATTGTGACCTATCTATTGGTGACAGTGGGGTATTCAGTCACAGTGAGGTATCCCACTATCACTGTGTTAGGGATAAGCTATGCTGTTAGGTCCATTAAAGTTTTTTTTTTAAATGTAGTTGGATGCCCCTATGTTTGGTGCACATATGTGAAGAATTGATATTTTCTTTTGATGAATTGTTCCTTTAATTAATGTTATTGTCTCTTCTGACTGATTTTAGTCTGAAATCTACTTTGTCAGATATGTATATAGCTACTTCTGTCTGTTTATGGAGTCCATTTGCTTGGTAGACCTTTTTCTACCCTTTGACTCTAATCCAGTGTTCTTTTTTTTTTTTTTTCTTCAGTGAGATGAGTCTCTTCTAAGGAACATATGGTTAGGTCTTGTTTTTTAACCTAGTTTGCTATTCTATGTCTTTTGATTGGGGCATTGAGGCCTTTGACATTCAGTGTTAGTATTGAGAGGTGTATGGTGTCCAGTCATTTTTATTCCTCTGTTGTTTACTTTTTGCCTCTTCCATGTTTACTGGTCTGTTTGGTCAAATGGTTTTATTCTTTCTTGTATCTTCGTATCTTGTTCTAATTTCTTCTTCTGTGTGTAAGAGTCCCTTAAGTATTTTCTGCAGTGCTGGCTTGGTAGTCTTGATGCTTATGGTGGAAGGTTTTAATTTCTCCTTCAATTAGGAAGGATAGCTTTGCTGGATAGACTAGTCTGGGTTGACAGTTGCTTTCTCTCTGGTCCTGAAATATGTCTTTCCATGACCTTCTTGTGTTTAGAAATCTGCTGTTATTCTAATGGGTTTGACATTATATTTAACTTGTCTTTTCTCTTTTGCAATTTCCAGTATTATTTATTTGTTCTGTATGTTGAGTGTTTTAATTATTATATGTCTAGAGGATGTTTCTTTTTTGGTCCTGATAGCTTTGGGTTCTGTAAGCTTCCTGCACCTGGATGTTCTTTTTCTCAAGGTTGGGGAAGTTTTCAGCTATGATTTTATTGAATAGGTTAACAATGCCTTTAGTTATCTTTTTCTCCTTCTTTTATACCCATGATTCATAGGTTTGGTCTTTTTGTGGTGTCCCAGATGTCTTGCATGTTCTATTCATGATTTTGTAGGATTTTTTCCTGTTCTTTTACTGTTTGATCTACTTCCTCTATTTTGTCTTCTGTTCCTGAAACTCTATTTTCAACTTGACTTTTTTTTTTACTTTGCCTTAGATTTGTGAAAAATTTGTGTGTAGAGAACTTAAATACATGGTAAATTATTCATCTTGCAATGATACTAGAGATTGCAACAACAATGGGGTAAGTACTTGCAATGTTCGTTTTAAGCATCATGCTTTTAGCAGTTCATTGAGCAACTGGGGGATTAAAAATTTGCATTTTTTTGGTAATCTTATGTTATATGGTATCATTCAACAATCTATAATTTGTAACTTCACTCTTGTCTTCTTAAGAAATTTGCCAAAAAAAATTTAAGATGATTCTGGGTATATAAATACTTGGTAAATATAAAGGATGAATGTGTTTTAAGCAGAAGATATCTTTGGGGTGCCATCTAATGAAAATGATCTTATTTTTACATTGAAGGATGAAACTGGTAAATATACATCATTAGAATTTTTATTGCCAGTCTTGTCAACATATTTAGGGTCTTGGCTGTCCTGAAAAACCAGCAAGTCAGTTGAAATTAGTGACATGTTATTGGTAATTGAGAGGTATTTGGGTCTGGTTATGATCAGAGTTGAAGGAATTTAAAAAAGAGAAATTTGACAACAGAAGCTATGATATATTTTCTAAAGTATGGACAATTACAAGAGAAAATTTTATGTATTTCTCTACTTAAAGTCTCTAGAATGTAATACTCTGTGGAATAAGTGTAGATTGCCAGTACCCATCAAAATCTGTCTTTGTAAAAAAAATTACATTGTACTTTTCTATTATTTCAGATTTGCAACAATTTTCAACATTGCCATTGCAAAAAAGGGTTTTCCCCTCCTAACTGCGAACCAAATAAAGGAGAGTTTGGAAGTACTGATGATGGACATGCGGTTAAGTCTGGTTGGTGTCCTTAAATTTTTATTAATTAAATACAATATGAAAGGGAATAAATTATAGCTTTGAAGTTAGGCAATTTTTATCAACAAGACAGTTATTTTATTATTTTATTTGTGAGATTAAGCCCCCACCCCCCACAAAACTCTGTGTGAGTTCATAGCACTCTTTGTATATCAACACTGTGTACTTTATCAGGCAATTTTAAAAGCAAAAATTTCATTGCATATAATTTGACCAGTTAATTTATATTATTGACTTTGGATTATTTCAAACATTTCTAGTTTAAAATAGTGTCACTAGTCATTGTTATATTAATGTCTCTGAGATTTTCCAGGCTTTTTTTCCTATTGACATCATAATTGGTGGTGTTTCTCCTGCTTTCAGGGCTCAAGATAATCTTTTAAAATTTATTTTTTTGCATCTCACCTCTGCTTTTCCTATGTAGTATTTTGACTTCAAAAAAGCATGGATGTAACTGGGGAAAAGTGGGGGCCATCCCCTAATTCTTAAGGTATTGAGCCCACTTGAAACAATGGGGAATGTAGGCAGGCTATCCACCTTACCCTCCTTCCTTTTGGGGCCTTACCAAACTGCTGTTGGCAGACTTCTCTGTAGTTGGATATTATAGGGTGAGAGATTTTTAGAGAGATAACACACAACCATATCAAACTATCTTTCAGGCTAAAAGAAATGACATGTAACTATAAACATATACATTATATATTATTATTTTCACAAAATACATGAAATAAATGTTTATTTGCACTGTATTCTATACTATATTACTTTTGAGTTATATTATTTATACAAAAATAGGATGAGTTAACAGTATCAATTGATGATATTTTATGGTATAGCTAAAGAGATGTTATTTCTAAGAAAAATATAGCCGTATTTTATAATGAAAACCAAAGTCCTCTGCTGTATCAATTTCATGCTTTTTAGAAAACTCTTTAGTGGATATCTAAATTATGCAGGTTACATTATTATAAATTCTTAAGATATACAAATTTAAGTCTCTAAAAGAGTATTAACATAATAAGAATAATTAAGTAGTTGTTCCCTATATTTAATTACAAAACACACCATGCTTCTGTTTGTATTATGATATAGTCGGATATTTTTATCATTTCTGTTTCATTTCTAATTATGCATGTTTGAACTGCTTGCACACTTGAAGAAATCTCTCTTATGTGTTAGTGAAACTGAATAAAATCAACTGTAAAAGATCCATGGACATTGAGAAGGATATTTGAAACTCCATTTTGGAATCTAAATTACCGAAGAGGTGCTGAACTCAGTTGATAACATTTGTTAGAATCATCCTTAACTGTAGTCTAAGGGGCCAGTATAGCTGTTATTAACACTTCCTCTTTTTCTCCCACGGGACATTTTAACTGCAATCTGTGAATCATGAAGTTAACTTCACTTGTTTTCATAGAACAATCAAAGGTATGAATGACAGGATAAACTTGTTCCTATTGTGCATCCAAGCTAACTTAACAGTAGTTGTTTTACCAGGACATTGTTATCTTTTGGAAAGACAAGCAAGTTTTTTATTTGGAAGACAAAATAAAAAGTTTATGACTGATTTAGAAGTACTTGACTATCTCATCCTATACATTTGAGATTCAGATATCATATGTGCATTCATAGAGCTTTGTCCACCATGCCCAATGCTAAGTCACTTTTGGCCTTCCATCTGTCCTTTATTTAGCCTTCTTGTTCAGTGATGTCTGGGTCATGATGGTGTTAGGTTTATGGTTGTGCCCTATTTCATTATCTGAGCTCTTAGAAAACACAGTTATAATATTCCCAATATGAAAATTTAAACTAATGCTATCATGATATAAAGCACAATAATTATTCCACAAGCTGAGTTAAAGATGGACTGTTAACACTTGTGAGTTCACCACTCTTAACTTGCACATGTAAGTCATATCACTCAGAGTGAACCATGGATCATGGATGTCAACATTAGCAGCGATTACAGAAGCGGAAAATCACAGTGCTGCATTTAACCTCAATGTTTTTCATCTTCCATGTGGATTTTGTTATTTTCCCCCACCAGTTGCAAAGAACCAGGTATTTTCCCATCCCAGTGAGGAATTCACCAATATGTAGTACTTTTAGTGCTACAACTATGACAGCCCCAGGCAAACCTATGTGTTAGGGACCATAGGCCTGCCACTCCGATTCCAGACATCAGTGAGGATGGCAGCACATGGGTCTGGGGTCAAAGGAAACATTCTAATCCAACTAGCTTTCTTTAGTCAACCTGTGTGGGATCTTCCTTCATTCCCTCCATTCTGGGGCTTATAGATCAACCCCAAAATCCCTGGGCTGGCATAATAGGCGTTTTTATGTTCTGCCCCTAAATGGCCCTTAGTGAAGGAGTCCCTGATTTCTTAGTGAGCCCTGGACTCAAGGTGGGAGAAGCCTTTGTTATCCTGAATGGATTTGAAGGCATAAATAGTTTGGGAGGCAAAAGCAATCTTAAGGAGCCCAGGTTTAATTTATTATTCTAATTCTACTGATTTTGAATGTCACTGACTGGTGTTATGGATTTTGTCAACTTTTCACCAACTTTTTTGCCAGGTATCATTTTTTCCATTTACATACATGTCTATGCAGTATTTGCACTATATTCACCCTCCTATACCCTTTCCCCTCTTCCTCCCCCTCTCATCAGTACCAACTCCCCCAAGTAGAACCTGTTCTGCCCTCCTGTTCTCTGATTTTGTAAAAGAAAAAGAAAATGACACTTTTGTTTGTTAAAGATAGCTACACAGGTAGTTTCCATATAACCTGAATTGGTTCCTCTCCTCTATTTTTCTTCTTTCTACCTTAGTCCCCTTCTTATGGTGGTTTTTGCTACTGTTAATATGCTATATTGCAATTATTTGCACATGAATACTATTCACAATAGCTAAGCTCTGAAAACAGCCCAGATGCCCTACACCTGATGAATGGATCACAAAATTATGGCATAGATACACAATGGAGTATTTCTCAGCCATAAGGAATAATGACATGTTAAGTGAAGTTATCCAGGATCAGAAACAAAAAAGATGCATGTTTTCTCTCATAAGTGGAAGATATATCCGAAGATAAACATATACAGAAAAACAAACATCATATACAAACTCAGTTGTAGAACATGTTTGTAACAATGTAAGTATTCTATGAAACTTGGGGATAGAGAGAAAGGAAAAGAGAATGACAGAGCATCAGTAATACCACAAACCACAAGATATGAAGGTAAAAGATATAAGAATGTATTGAAAGCTGTTGAAAAATGTGGGGTGGGAGATAATGGGGTAAGGGAGAATATTCTAATGGATTGAACAGACCAAAGGGCATATATTGAGACAGTCCTCTGAACATCAACTGAAATATTAATTAATAAAGCCAGGACTGTAAAATAGGCACTGTGTGTGTGTATGTGTGTGTGTGTGTGTGTTACTAGTGGGATAGGGGAGGGTGAATTAAGGAGATTAAGGTGACAGTGTATGGTAGATGGACTTCATATACCTATATGAAACAGAACTAGAAAACCTTTTGCAATTGCTTTCAGTGGAGTGGGGAGGAGGCTGAGGGGGAGAGATGATGGGGGCAATGTAAATAATGCACAATGTAAGTCTAATCAGAATTGCCACTATGAAATCCCCCCATATCATGAATATATCCTAATAAAAATGTACCTAAAAAAGCCCAATGATTTGTGTATGGTGAACCATCCCTGCATCCTTGGGATAAAACTGACTTGTTCATGGTATATGATCTTTTTGATATGCTGTTGAATTTGGTTTGCCAATATATCTTATTGAGGATTTTGACATCTCTGTTAAAGAGATTGGCCTTCAATAATACTCTTTATTTCTTGTGTCCTTGTCCAGTTTGGGAATGAGTATAATACTGGCTTTGTAGAATGAGTTTGGCAGTGTTTCTTCTCTTTCTATTTCATGGAAAATTTTGAGGCGTGTTGGTGTTAGTTCTGATGGAATTCAGCTGTGAATCTGTCAGGTCCCAAACTTCTCTTTTTTGGGAGACTCTTTATTGTCCAAATTTCTTCCTTGTTATGGAGAGGAATGGGTTCATTCCTCAGTTCAATGAAGTTCTGGGCTTTTTCCTCTGATTTCTAATTCAGGTGCTGACATATTTGACAGGGGATTTTCTCTTCTTAGGGTTGGTATGCTGGGCTATATGGCAATGAATGGTGCCCCTCCCTATCAGACAGCTTTTGAGGGGATTGACTCAGGGTGCTTGAGCCTAGGATTTCCTTGGTGGGATGGGCCATCTGGTGTAGGTGGGTTCTCTGAAGTGGTCCTAGAGAGGAGCTGGGATGTCAATAGTCCCCAGCCCTCCTGCCTGCAGGGCAAGTCTGGGAGCTAGAATTAAGCTTTTTGGTCGACTGTTTTTCTCTTGGAAGTCTGTCAGTTTTAGCTCACTACCAGTTTCTCCAAGGTGTTAAAATTATGTTTTACCTTTAGTGTTCATATTCTGCTAGCATTCTGTTCTTGATCCTCAGGTGTTGTGTGAAAAGATGCAAGTTTCCTTTCTAGACCTGTTTTATTTCTCAGCCCTCACCAGAATCCAGTCTTTCAACACCTTTGTTTCTACTAACAATTCTTTCATGACAAATTAGACTTTTTCCATCACGCGGCTTAAACCTGCTTTAGTCTTCACTCACTGCTGAGTTCCAAAGCCACATCCCCATTTTTAGGTCTGTGTTAGAACAACAATCCACTTCCAAGTGTCAAAATCTGAAGCTGTCAGGGTTCATAAAACACTGGTAGCAGCATAGTTACATATGTAGTTGAATCTGTTTTTGTTATACTCATAATATATATGAATCAGATACTTAAAGTCTGGGAGTAGTGTTGGTGATGTTATCATTTTCATTTTATTTGGTTAATAAAATCTCTAACATAATTTAAAATTGATATTTCCTATTCTAGGTAAAAGCTTTTTTCCAGGAAGACGTGCTACTCTCCCCAAACACCAGTTTCAACTCATTTTCTACATTGCTGTACCTGTGCTTATGATAATTATTGCTGTTTTAGTAAAGCAGAGTAAATTAAAAGAGCTATGCTCCAAAGGGAAAACTGAAAATGACAGGTATATATGTATATGTATTTATATATATATATATATATATATATGCACTTATATTTACTTAAGTCAAGAAAGCACTATTCATCTGCATCATGAATAGCTAAAATTGTAGATAAGGCAATGTAAGGAGAGGTGTGGGACATATTTCAAACAGGTTTGATGGTCTTTGTGTTTTTTGGTCTTACTCATCACTGGTTTCCCACCATCATCTCTATAGGAGGAAACATAGCTGCCAAGGGCAATTTGGAGGTTTATTTAGCATTCTGGTTCATTGACTCTGTCAAAATTGCAATATTATGCCATAGGCACAATAAGAATAGGTGACATTGCATTTCAAGAAAACTTGCAAAAAATAAATTTATTAACTACAAATTCTCAGGTCAGTGGAAAACATCTTTAATAGAACACCTTTCCCAATTGTAGACCACAGATATTGAACTTGTTCCCACAATATTTATTGTCCTAAAGTATTGATGTTGCTACTTTGTAAAGTCATTTCTTACCTAGAAATTATGTGTGCAGTTAATAATAATATCAGTTTAAGAGCTAGGAAGCAGTAGTTATATCATTGAGGAATTGATAGAAAGAGAAAGCATAAATTTGTTTTGTAATAGGGAGAAATAAATACAGAGAGGTACTGAAAAATTAACCAAAGGTCTCCTAGGAGATCTATAAATTTCTTTAATAAGCAAAGTAAAATAATTAAGTGGTCCCAAGAAATATAGATATTCATGATTTGTTATACAAGATCATTTGTGACTTGGTTGAACTACACAACTTGTTTTCCCATATAAACATGTTAACACAAAATTTTAAAAGAAGTTCACAAGAATAATTAAATCTATAATATGGTTTAAATATCAACATTTATAGCAAAAATTCTTAATACTCTTTACTATTTATTACACAAGTGTGGGATATTTTCTAAAATTTAAATTAAATCCACTTTTAACTAATATATAAAATATCAAAACTGTACATATTTATGAGGTAGCACATAATATTTTGATTAGCTGGCTATATTGAGTGCTACTTTATGGTTATGGCTTAATTTGGCCTGATGAATTAGCAATGTCACAGAATGAGTGAACCTGCGTGTAAAAATGTAAGCTTATACTACAAATACACAAATAACTGTAAAATGAGGGGAGAGGAGTTAATCAGCAAAGCAAGGTGGCTTATGTCATCTGTTCTAACATTGACACAGTACCTGTATTTTTTGTTTTATGTTGGAAGGAGACATTTCATTTATTTGAATCACACTATTTCCATATAAAATACTCTTCACAAATGGTCATTTAACTTTCGAGATTTAAAATTTTCTCCACTTTGAAACAAATTTTCTCAATTTTTTAGTTCCAAATCAGAAGAGAACATCAGTAACAGCAAAAGTGAGAGGTATGTGTGTGATTAATCATTTTGTCTTTTATCTTATGATTATTGTTTAAGGCCACTAACGTGTTTAGTTTATAATCAGTATATCTGTTTATGATATTCATCGTGTTCTCATTGTTTTATAATAATAAACAACATGATTTAGCTGCATAATATCTCCATCCCTCTTCCCTGATCTTTCTAAAGGAAGGATGGTTGTATACCCATATGAGCATGTATGGCATATACATTATACAACTATTTTATTAGCATTAGGAAGGAGCATTTATATTTTTATTGCAATTTGCTGTCATAAAAGATGACTGATACACACAGGGATGCCATAGGTACTTATAGATATGCTATTATATCAAGCAAATTGCTGCTAGTAAGATAGAACCTTGGAGCTATCATTGATTTTGTTGTCAATTCATCTGGAAAAGTAAATTTAAAGCTCAGATTAATGGAATAATTAAATACATTTTATAAAATCAGATATCACCCCTCTTTTATCAGTATATTAAAAATTCCCTTGTGAAAAAATGGGTACTAGAGAAAAGGTTAGATCAAAAAGAATTAACCTAGAAGGTAACACCCACGCACAGGAAATCAATGTGAGTCAATGCCCTGTATAGCTATCCTTATCTCAACCAGCAAAAACCCTTGTTCCTTCCTATTATTGCTTATACTCTCTCTACAACAAAATTAGGAATATGGGCAAAATAGTTTCTGCTGGGTATTGAGGGGGTGGGGGGGTAGAGGGAGGGGGGTGGAGTGGGTGGTAAGGGAGGGGGTGGGGGCAGGGGGGAGAAATGAACCAATCCTTGTATGCACATATGAATAATAAAAGAAAAATGAAAAAAAATGGGTAGAATATAAAAAGGGAATATTTCATGTACATCAAAGATAATTTTTCAAATTCTTCCTCATTGTACATTATGATGATTAATTTAGTGACTATGGAGATAAATGTCTGAACTGAATTTTAAGAGCAGCACTGTTAAGTAGGCACAGTTTTCATCTGCAGCCTGTTGTAAAGGCAGGCTGTTTTAGATTCTACAAATATTAAACCCATGTCTGCTTTATAGATAAAACTGTACTTTGATCCTTTTAACCCCAGAGATGTATACTACAGAACAGAGAATAATAAAAGTACATTTATTATAAATCTTATCAAAATGATAGATAAAAAAGAGCTAATAACACTCAAAGACAGTGAATAGAAAGAAAGAATGAAGAAGAGCAGAAACAAATGCAAGCAAAAATAAACAAGAGAAATAACTGAAAAAATAAGCAAAGCCAAAAGCTGATTCTTTGAAAAGACTAGTAAAATTTATAAATGCAAGCATGTAGCACAAGATTAAAAGAGAAATAATACACACTATTAATATAATGTAATAAAGTAACAATTTTCATTTTTAGACAGAAGAAATTAAAGCCAATAAATTTAATATTTATGAAATATAACACATTCATCCCAAAACATATCTTTCTATCTTCCCAAAATGGAACAGTGAAAAAAGAATAAAAATAAAAAAAAGAATGGATATATTCATTCAAAATCTGGAAAGTACAACTTAAAACTTTCTCAAAAAGTTGATACTTAGGCATATTCTTTTCATGGCATATGTTAGGAGCACAAGAGCCAACGCTTCCTCAATTATATAAGCTTACACTGAATTGAACAAACAAGTCACAATACCAAACTCATCACCAATGAAAGGATGGGTGGGGTCACAAACAGTGAACTTGGATAAGTAATCGTACACTAAGATATTAGTGAAGAACTGGGGAAATAACTCAAACTATTACATCCTCCAAATATTTAAGGGAGGAATAATACCAGTCTTACACATTCTTATACAGACCATACCTAAAAAAAGAATCCTTTTCCAAATTGTTTTGTGAGGCCAGCCAAACTTAAGTGCAGGAAGCAACAGTTAAGGGGATAACTGATAAGGAAAATTATAGATGTATTTCTGATTAGAGATGTAACAAGTCTAAATAAAATATAAACGAGTTAATAGAGGATAATAAATATATCATGGTCAGGAAGGAGAAGGGTAATCTAAAAATGGAAGGTTGGATTAGACTATAATTTGCCTTATTTATAAAAGAGTATGACAAAAACATTTTTATAGATGGAGAAAAATACTTTTTCATTGCAAAAAGTCCCCAATTAATGACCAAAATGAAATGTCTTTACTCTGATAAATGTTGTCTGAAAAAGGCACATAGAAAATACAGTTAATGGAGTTTAACTTAGACACAAAGAAGAACAAAATCAAGAAAACTGACTAACAGAATCAATTAGGTTAGCTTTGTTAGTGCTGTTTCTGTATCAGTTGAGATGATTGTATGAATTTTTATCTGCCATTCTGTTAATATATGTATCGCATTGATTGATTTGCGTATGCTAAATTAGCCTTTGCATGCCAGGTATAAATCCCACCTGGTCTTGATATATATAATCTTTTCAATTTGTTGTTGGATTTGATTTTTAATTGAAATTTTTGCATCAATTTTTCCATCAAAGATAATGGCCTGCATCAATTTTTCATCAGAGATATTGGTGTATGGTTGCCTTTCCTTGTGATACCTTTGACTTAAGCATGGAGATGATGCTGTCATAAAATATGTTCAGCCCTATATTTTGTATATATACACATATATATGTATAGACATAACACATTTTTTATCCATTAATCCATTGTTGGACATTCAATTATGACTCCATAACTTGGTTATGTGAGCTCCACTTCAATTCCTGATTTTACTTGAGTCTTCTCTCTTTTATTCTTAATCAAGAGTGTCAATTTCATTTATCTTTTCAAAGAATCAGTTCTTGGCTTTATTGATTTTTTTGTATGGTTTTTCTGCTCTATATTTGATTTATTTATGCTCTAATATTTTTATTTCCCTCTTTTCTGCATACTTTATGTTTAGATTGTTCTTTCTCTATCTCCTTGCAGCATAGACTTAGGCTTTGTTTGTGACTCTTTTTTACTATAGGCATTTGCTGTTACAAACCTCTCTCAAACTGATTTTTCACTGTTTTATAGATTTTTTTTGATCCTTTCTTCCCCTGTTTTGTAGTTTAATGATTTTTCTATACTGCATCTTGTATAATGGGCTATTTTAATCTGATAACAACTTAGCTTCAGTTGCCTACAAATCCTCTAGAGTTCTACCCTATCCCATTTATATTTTTCTTGTCAAAATTGACATCTTTGTTTTTTTACTGTGTATTCCTCAATAACTTACTGTGTAGTTATTTTGACTTTAACCTCAATACTAGAGATTTATAGGATTTATGCATCATTGCAGTAATGGATTATTCTGAATTTGATTATGAATTACACCTACCCGTGAATTTAATATGTTCATGTCTTTTTTTTTGGCAGGACTGGGGGTTGAACTCAGGGCATCACAATTGCCAGGCAAGCACTCTACCACTTGAGCCACTAGTCCAACCCACTCTCATTGTTTTAATGATACTACTTTTCATCCTTTTTATTTATGGATGAAGAACTCTCTGAAGCTGTTTTATTCTTTAGCTGTTTCTTTCCTTCCTCCCTCCTTCCTTCACTCCCTTCTTTTCTTCCTTTAGTAAGGCAGGTATGTAGTACTTCATCAGTTTTGCTTGTCTGGAAAAGAATTTCTCTCTCCTTCATTTCTGAAGGATAACTTTTCTTGGTATTGTATTCTTGACTGGCAGGTTTTTCTTACAGCTCCTTGAATACATTTTCCTATCCTCTCCTGCCTGCTTAAGCATCAGTTGATGCTTTTCTCTTTCTGCTTTTAAAATTCTTTGTCTTTGACTTTTGACATTTTAGTTATTGCATGTCTCCATGAGAATATTTTTGGGTTTTATTTAAGGGTTGTTGGGCTTCATGTGCCCGGGTGGAGACATACAACACTCATTGCTTCTTTTCTCTATCTTTATTCTCTAAGGCCTTACTCCTTGCAGTTCTTTAAAACCTTGCTTCTAAAGTCTTCTTTAAAACCTTGCTTAAAATCCCTTTCCTTAGACTTGCTCTATCTCATGTTTTCTCTCAACTTATCTTTAGCTTAATTGCTCTTAAAGTCTTTTGTCCCCAGGCTTGTTCTGCCTTATCTCTCTTTAGCTTTCTGAAAGCCTTGGTGCTCAGACTTGTTAACAAGAGTCTGAAAAGTGCATATGCATAACTCTTAAGGTCTCAGTCCTTAGACTTGCACTGTGCACTGTCCCATGTTCTCTGGCTTTTCTTTAGCTTAGCTTTTCTAAGGCCTATGTTAAAGTTTTCAGTGCAGATTTTCTATCAACCGCTCTTTAGCAATTCCCCTTTAGCAATTTTCCTCCAGCAACTCTTTTCCCTTCCAAAAGCTTCCCACACCAAAAAGCCAAAAGCAAAAGGCAAAAGCCAAGGCAAAAGCCCCATGTCCCAAAGCAAAAGCCAAAAGCCAAAAGCCCAAGGCAAAAGCCAAAGCCCCCAAGGAAAAAGCCCAGTGCCCCCCTTGGGTCTTTTTATACCCAAAGGCAAACAGGGTGGAGCAGAGGCCCTCTGAGAACCCTTCTCTGATTCTGCGATGCAAACAACTTAGGAGAAACAGCTGTTCTGCTTTCTGGACTGTGCCAATCTCAGAAAAGCAGGTGAGCTGGGCTTGCTTGTGTCCAGTTCTCATAGGCTTCCATAATCCACTCTCCACAGTTGCTTATAGCTATTGCCAAATTACCAGTGTGTTTGCATCAAGTTGTTAATTTTCATAAATTGTTTTAATCAATTGAACAATTGAGTGGTATACTTTCTGAGCCATAGCATATCTTAAATTTTACTTTCTTTTACTATTTGATTGCATTTTCTTTGTGATTTTCCACTATGTCATTTAATAATGAGATATTTCTATAATAAGTATGGAGTTAGAAGTAGAATCCACACAATGTGATCATATGGAATTAAGGCATGTTGAGACTCCTTTTAGCATGAAGGATGCTTGGTATATTCTAACTTTTTCCTGTCTTCCACTCCACTGATTTTTCTGCTATTTAAATGTAGTTTTTAAACAAAGCTTATTGTTAATAAACTTCTGCTTTTTACATCATTGATTTTTTTTAATTTTTATTTTATTCATATGTGCATACAATGTTTGGGTTATTTCTCCCCACCATCCCCCTGTCCCCTCTCTTATCCCCCCAACCCCCCCTTACCCCTCACTACCTGGCAGAAACTATTTTGCACTTATCTCTAATGTTGTGGAAGAGAGAGTATAAACAATAATAGGAAGGACCCAGGGTTTTTGCTAGTTGAGATAAGGATAGCTATACAGGGAGTTGACTCGCATTGATTTCCTGTCATGTGTGTTACCTTCTAGGTTAATTCTTCTTGATCTAACCTTTTCTCTAGTTCCTGGTCCCCTTCTCCTATTGGCCTCAGTTGCTTTTAAGGTATCTGCTTTAGTTTCTCTGCATTGAGGGCAACAAATGCTATCTAGTTTTTTGGGTGTCTTACCTATCCTCACCCCTCCCTTGTGTGCTCTCACTTTATCATGTGATCACAGTCCAATCCCCTTGTTGTGTTTGCCCTTGATCTAATGTCCACATATGAGGGAGAACATACGATTTTTGGTCTTTTGGGCAAGGCTAACCTCACTCAGAATGTACATCATTGATTTTGATTTAAAAATACTTGTCATGTTCAGTTTTGTACTTGAGTTCATAAGTAACATTTTTGAATTTTGTTTAGCTTTTGTAAAGGTGGTTTTAGTTTTAGGTGCTAAGATCCTTGTCTAGACCGAGACTTTGGAATGCCTGAGTCTTATCTTCACCATCATTCTCCTTTCTTAATTCACTTAGCAAGTTTGTGTATTTGTGAGATGTGAAACATTCTATTTCTTATTAGGGTAGTAACAAGTTATGAACTTGTACTACATTTTACAATATAGGCATACAAAAAATGAAATAATAATTGTCAATCTTGGCACACCCAGGAATGATCATTGTTAAAATTTTTCATTTGTAGATATATGCACACCTGTGTTTGTGTGCACATGCATATGTGTGAATGATTTAACATAAAATGTAAATATAGTTAAAATTACTACTGCTTTTTTCTTTTACAGTCCAAATTGAAATTACTTCAAATATTTAGAATGAAAATTCCCAAGGCACTTTATTTATTGATCTGAATAGGTTCTGTACACAGATAGACAAACACTTTGGGTAGGTTAGGAAGTCACTTGTATTATAAAACTAAGTTTATTTGCAGTTGACGTATCACATCAGGTAATTGTTTTTTTCTGGAATTAGTTTTTATTTTATTAATTTTCCCTTCAGTCACCCATTCTTTTAAATTAATTGAGTCAGAAATATGTTAGTTACAAAAAGTGAGCAATATTGACATTTTGTTTGTATTTTGATTTCTCCTATAGCAACAATCCACCTTGAATGCTAATGCCTAAAGAGAAGACAGCACAAAATAATCATCAGAAACTTACTGAACCAAAAAGGAAAAAAAAGCAATTTCTCCCCATTTCTGCCTCCACTACTGCAGGTTTAAACCATGAAACAATAAACCATCCATGGGTAAACTTCCTCACTTATGTCTCTTGTCTGCTCTGTATTTTCAGTCCCCATACTTACCTTATCTACTATAACTTGCATTCAGAAGAGGCCCTCATATCATGAAGCCACCAGGCCTGCCTGTCCAGCCTCACCACCCAACATTGGGTTGAATCTCCCTCTCTCAATCTGAACTCTCACTGTCTTTTAGAGCTTCTAGCTTCCATTGAGTCTGTGACGTGTCCCAGTGGCTTTTAGTCAGACAGGAGTTGAATCCAGTCCCTTTATGGCCACTGCTTCTCCTCATCAAAAGCTGCATTCCTACTTTACTGCTCTGAGATACCTGTACAACAGAAGGAGATTTACCATGAAGCTCAGGAAGCAAAAACTTCAGAGGCAATTACTGTACAACCTGTTTTCAAAGTCATGGACCTAATTTTGTGTTTTTCATGTTCATCAAATTTGATATGGCTCAGACCACACAGCGCTTAGATCTACCCTGCTGCTTACCAATTTCCTGTGCAGTGGTGCACTAGATCCAGTCACACTAGCTCACCAGAGTGCATCATTAAAATTTCAGAACCTATACAAGTGAGTTGTTAAGGAGCCATCATTGAAAACATTATTTAAATTTAAATCAGTTAAAAAACCAATAACTAAAACTTAACATTTCTTAATTAGTTTATCATAACTTACTTTTTTCTTTGCTCTTGAGATTATGTTGATTACATCTTCATGGTGGAATCACTATACAGAATTATGGTGTGTGACTTGCATCTCTTTCCAACTCTCCTAAAAACATCAAATGGTAGCCTGAAATTGACTTTCACCAAAACTGATAAACCTATAAATCTGGGTTCCTTTTTCCCCCAGAGAGACAGTTATATATCATTTATTAGCACTGCACTGCCTTTGGAGGTATTCCAACTTCTGTCTGTTTTTTTTTTCTCTCTCTCAATGCTTCATTGGAAGTATTTTTTCTTCATCATGGCTCTAATCTATCCTCAGCTCTTTCTGGATCAGAATACCCATTTTACTGGTCTCTACTAAGTTTGTAATGGTTTGGGGAGAGCCTGAGAGTTACATTTGTCAGAGGCCAAATCAGACCTGCTGTTATGAGGATGGCGAAGGTAATAAGGTACCATATACCACCCCAAAATGACAAGACTACTGAGTCATGGTTTAAGGCCCTTGCCTTTACAGCAGTTCAAATACTGAAGAGCTGGGAGTTTTGATGAGAGGAACCATGTGTAAGGGAAATTTTTCCCAGTTACTGTGAAAGCCCAGGTGGCAATGAAACAAGCTGTATTTGGAACTTTTTATATAAGAGTATTTCTGCTTTCACTGACAGGTGTAAAAACTGTATTCTGAAATGGTAAAAAGAGGTAAGTGAAGAAAGATTGTAAAAGGTGGAGTAGAAATGTCTTGCAGAAAAGTCATTTTGCTTTTAGATTTGAAAAGAGTCAAATGCTGCAAGTATGAATGTGATGTCAAAATAAAATTTTGCTTCCTGCAAAAAATACTTCCCTATTACCTATAATTCCATACACATTGTGTTAAAGGTCAGGGAAGATTTGGAAATCATGTGGTTGTATAATACGTTGATGACTTTTATTCCCAATTAGGGAACATGATGCTTAGTAATTCTGTATCAGCTAAAAAAATCTGTGCTGTTATGTCTGATGTTTTGGAATATTTTCATAATAGGTATAAGTTCTCAAAAATCAAAAAGTAAAACCACTGCAGATAGGCTTTGATTAATGATCTTTTTCTGAAATGATTCTGGAGAAATCATCACTTACCTTACAGTGTTAAATTCAATTCGTGAACTCATTTTTCTTTCTTTCTTTCTTTTTCTTTCTTCTCTCTCTCTCTCTCCCTTCCTTCCTTCCTTCCTCCATTCCTCCCTCCCTCCTTCCCTCTTTTAACCCTTTCCACCCTCCATCCCTTTATTTCTCTCTCTCTGTTGCTATTAATTATTCAGTGCCTACAAGGGAGTCTGTCATAGTAATAGATGCATAGGTGACCATTAGTTGAATAAAGTAATACATAGCTACATATAGAAATATCTGACACAGAATACTCAATATTAGGAAAGCTTACCTCCCCAATATGCCAATTCTATGAATAATGGCCAATTACTTAATAAGATACAGCAAAACTGTTATCACTAAAATGTTATATAAATCTGGTGTATTTTACATTTGTTTTTACTATTTTTAATGATTATATG
Organism: Castor canadensis; assembly: GCF_047511655.1. Taxonomy (NCBI): domain Eukaryota; kingdom Metazoa; phylum Chordata; class Mammalia; order Rodentia; family Castoridae; genus Castor; species Castor canadensis. The sequence goes on along the minus strand of NC_133399.1, from coordinate 57,378,811 downwards.
AGGTAATAAATGCATGCTTCTGCTATTTTTGTTTTTCTTTGAGCATTCTTATCCTGAAACTTTTTTGATTCATATGGTGTTAGGGTTTGGATATGAAATGTTCTTCAAAGTCCATGTGCTAAAGTATTAGTCACCAGCTTGGGGTGATATTGGGAGATGTGCAATCTTTAGAAGGTTGAAACTACTTGGAGGAAGTACATAATTGTGAGTGTGACCTTAAAGGGGACATTAGGACTGTGGCCCCTTTCTCTTTTTCTCTGCTTCCTGGCTGCCATGAAATGACCCGCTTTGCTCTTGCTGTAGCCTTTTCCTGTGGTACTCTGCATCTCCACAGGCCCAGAAACAAGGCAGGCAAATGATTGTAGACTGTGACCCAAAATAACCCTTTCATCTTTTAACTTGATATTTTTGGGTATTTTTGCCACAGCAATGTAAAGCTAACACATATAATGAAACTAGATGTTTGCATTCTGATTATTCACATCTTAAAGCAATGTCTTTAATGTGTTTCTCTCTTGAAGTAGACATATTGCTAAGATTGAAATTTTCCCATTTAATATAAATATTTGATAACTTTGACCATGATTTTAATCTGATTATTATATCTAGAAGTTGCATAGGATAGAGATGAAATCCAGGTGCAAGAGAACTGTGGAGCCATAGTTGGGACAGAGTAAAGACTTCTTCTTCTCCATAAGCTTTAATAATCCTGTACCATTGATAATCCTGTTATTATCAACTATTTTAGTGTTTTAAAAGCAATAATATTAGATAATATATTTAATATTCATGAAGAATTCATGTATTTGTTTTTCTGTATTGCTTTTTTGATGCATTATTAATACTAAGAATATTTTGTAGACTTAACAGATTCAGTTGTCTCCTTTTGCATCTGTTCTAGAATCAAATATAGCATTTGACAGGATATACACACATGAAGAATTTAGGATATACTTTAAAAGGTAATTTAGTGACTTACAGTCATAGTACACTAATATGTTGCTTCAGCATAATAATTATTTTCATTTTCATGGCATGTTTCTCATTTTAGTGCAATTATCTATTGAGTGAGAAGTACTAGGAGGAACTGCCTACTATTATCGTTCTTAGTTACTTATTTACTTCTGAGGTTCATAGGAGATAGGCTTTATCAGGATAATAAGCTTGGTTCTATATATAGCTCTATATCATACTTGTATGCTCTTTACTTTTGGTGAATACATGCTGATGAGAATTAGCTGCCCATCCAGGCACTCTATATTAGGTGTCCTCAGAGCTGCATGGAGACTGAGAGTTAATGGTGGCCCAAGGAATGTGGCTGAGAGCTATGTGTGACATTATTCTGCCTGACTTGTGAAACATTTTACAGTTATCTACTAATAAAATGCATGTCCTTATCTTGTCTTTATATCCAGGAGAAGCTTGAAAGTCGTGTGTTGATGATCACAGAGACTTCTTGTCGGTTTATGTCCCCAAACAATTTTGTGATAAACAACCCATACATGCGTCTCACCCCTTATTAAGTTTTATGCCACCAATGCCCTTTGCTGTGTTAGTCAATTGATATTTCAGAGTTACATGTGGCCACAACTAACATTTACATAATATTTTATGGAAATAAGTACATTAAAGGCTGATACTCCACACAGCATACATTGGCATTTTCCTGGTGTTCAGATAGAATGCAGGATGCAAACACTGTGTGCAAGATGGAGCTACATTGTAGGTCACGCAAAGCAGATAGTTCATGTTCGTCTAGGAAGATTACAGCTCTGCAAAGCCTGAGGCTATAATTCCAGTGGAAGAGGCTAGAAAAGGATATAGTAGTGTACACAATGTCATGATTATATTTAGGAATTGAAGTAGAAGGCCATGATAATGGATAAGAATTGATATAATTTTGTGTTAGTCACTGTTACTATGACAAAATACTTGAGGTAATCAACTTAAAGGAGGAAAGATTTATTTTAGTTATGCTTTCAGAGGTTCCAGTCCATGTTTGGTTGGCTGTATTAGTTTTAAGCCTGTGGCAAGGCAGAAACATCATGGTGACAAAGGCATGGTGAAGAAACCTGTTCACCTCATGAACAGGCTGGGGAGCAGAGACAGTAGAAGGAAGGGACCAGAGACAAGATAAACCCTTCCAAGGTACACTCCCAGTGACCTACATCCCCCAAATAGGCTGCACTCTCCCTCCCTCTCCCCCCAACCCCCTCGCTTCCAGGCAGAAACTGTTTTGCCCTTATCTCTAATTTTGTTGAAGAGAAAACATAAGTGATAATAAGAAAGACAAAGCATTTTTGCTAGTTGAGATAAGGATAGTTATACAGGGAGATTCCTTGCATTGCTTTCATGTACATATGTGTTACATTCTAAGCTGATTCTTCTCGAACTAACCTTTTCTCTAGTTCCTGGTCCCCTTCTCTTATTGGCCTCTGTTGCTTTAAAGTTTCTGCATTAGTTCCTTTGCATTGAGGACATCAAATGCTATCTAGTTTTTTGGATGTCTTACCCATCTTCATACCTCCCTTGTGTGCTCTCGCCTTATCATGTGATCAAGGTCCAGTCCCCTTGCTGTATTTGCCCTTGATCTAATGTCCGCATATGAGGGAGAACATACGATTTTTGGTCTTCTGAGCCTGGCTAACCTCACTATTGTGAATAGTGCTGCAATAAACATGGGTGTACAAGTGTCTCTGGAGTAACCTGTGTCCCATTCCTTTGGGTATATCCCCAAAAATGGTATTGCTGGATCATATGGCAGATCTATGTTTACATTTTTAAGAAGCCTCCAAGTTTTTTCCAAAGTGGTTGCACTGGTTTACATTCCCACCAGCAGTGTAAGAGTGTTCCTTTTTCCCCATATCCTTGTCAACACCTGTTATTAGTGGTGTTTTTAATGATGGTTATTCTAACAGGGGTGAGGTAGAATCTTAGTGTAGTTTTGATTTGGATTTCCTTTATGGCTAGAGATGGTGAGCATTTTTTCATGTGTTTTTTGGCTTTTTGAATTTCTTCTTTTGAGAAAGTTCTGTTTGGTTCACTTGCCCATTTCTTTATTGGTTCATTGATTTTGAGAGAGTTTAGTTTTTTGAGTTCCCTGTACATTCTGGTATCAGTCCTTTGTCTGATGTGTAGCTGGAAAATATTTTCTCCACTCTATGGGTGGTCTCTTCAGTTTAGAGACCATTTTTTTTATTGAGCAGAAGCTTTTTAGTTTTATGAAGTCCCATTTGTCCATCCTTTCTCTTAGTTGCTGTGCTGCTAGCCCTATATTGATGAAGTCCTTGCCTACACCTATTACTTCTGGAGTATTTGCTGCTCTTTCCTGTGCCAACTTTAGAGTTTGAGGTCTGATATTAAGGTTTTTGATCCATTTTGAGTTAATACGAATACAGGGTGATAAACATGATCTAGTTTCAGTTTTTTACAGACTGCTATTCAGTTTTCCTAACAGCTTTTGTTGAAGAGGTGGTCTTTCCTCCATCATTTATTTTTAGCACTTTTGTCAAAAATAAGTGGGTATAGTTTTGTGGGTTCATATCCGGGTCCTCTATTCTGTTCCACTGGTCTTCATTTCTGTTTTTGTGCCAGTACCATGCTGTTTTTATTGCTATTGCTTTGCAATATAGTTTGAAGTCAGGTATTGTGATACGTCTAGCATTGTTCTTTTTGCTGAGTATTGCCTTGGCTATTTGTGGTCTCTTGTGTTTCCAAATGAAATTTAGGGTAGATCTCTTTGATGAAGGTCATTGGGATTCTGATGGGAATTGCATTAAACATGTAGATTGCTTTTGGTAGTATAGCCATTTTTTCTATGTTTATTTTTCTAATCTGTGAGCATGGGAGATCTCTCCACCTTCTTTAGTCTTCCTTGATCTCTTTCTTCAGGGATTTATAGTTTTCCTTGTGGAGGTCATTCACATCCTTTGTTAAGGTTACTCCAAGGTATTTGATTTTTTTGAGGCTATTGTAAATGGAATTGTTTTCATATACTCTTTCTCAGTTTGTTCATTATTAGTGTACAGACAAGCTAATGATTTTTGTAAGTTCATTTTTGTATCCTGCCACCTTGCTGTAGTTGTTGATGGAGTCTAGGAGTTTTTGGGAAGAGTTTTTTGGGTCTTTAAGGTATAGTATCATGTTGTCTGCAAATAAGGATATTTTGGCAGTTTCTTTACCTATTTCTGTTCCTTTTATTTCTTCTTCTTTCCTAATTGATCTGGCTAGGAATTCCAGTATTATGTTGAGTAGGAGTGGGGATAGTGGGCATCCTTGTCTCATTCTTGATTTTAGAGGGAATGGTTTCAGTTTTTCACCATTAAGTATAATGTAGACTGTAGGTTTGTCATAAATAGCTTTTATAATATCGAGGTACATTTCTTCTATTCCTAGCTTTCTTAGAGCTTTTATCATGAAGTGGTATTGGAGCTCGTTGAAGACTTTTTCTGCATCTATTGATGTGATCAAGTGGTTTTTGTCTTTGCTTCTATTAATGTGCTGTATTATATTTGTAGATTTGCGTAAATTGAACCACCCCTGCATTCCTGGGATGAAGCTGACTTGGTCATGGTGTAAGATCTTTTTATGTGATGTTGAATTTAGTTTGCCATTATTTTATTGAGTATTTTCTCATTGATGTTCATTAAGGAGATTGGCCTGTAGTTCTTCTTTTTGGAGGTGTCTTTGCCTGGTTTTGGGATGAGTGTAATATTGGCTTCATAAAATGAGTTAGGCAGTTTTCCTTCCCTTTCTATTTCATGGAACAGTTTAAAGAGGGTTCGTTTTAGTTCTTCTTTAAAGGTCTGATAGAATTCAGCAGAGAAACCATCATGTCCTGGACTTTTCTTTTTTGGGAGACTCTTTATTGCTGTTTCAATTTCATTTTGTGTTGTTGATCTATTCAGGTGAAAATGTCCTATTGGTTCAGTTTTGGATGGTCATAAATATCTACAAATCTGTCCATTTCTTCAAGATTTTCAAATTTATTAGAACGTAGGTTCTCAAAGTAGTCTCTGATGATTTCCTGGATTTCCATGGTGTTTGTTGTTATTTCCCCTTTTGCATTCCTGATTTTACTGGTTTGGGTTTTTTCTCTCCTCATTTTAGTCAAGTTTGCCAGGAGTCTGTCAATCTTGTTTATTTTTTCAAAGAACCAGGTTTTTGTTTCATTAATTCTTTTTATGGCTTTTTAAATTTCTATTTCATTGATTTCAGTTCTTATTTTTATTATTTCTCTCCTTCTATTTGTTTTGGGATTTGCTTGTTCTTGTTTTTCTAGGAGTTTGAGATGTAGCGTTAGGTCATTGATTTGAGATCTTTCTGACCTTTTAAAATATGCACTCCTGGCTATAATCTTTCCTCTCAGAACTGCCTTTGCTATGTCCCATAGGTCTGGTAGGTCATGTTTTCATTTTCATGAACTTCCAGTAACCTTTTAATTTTCTCTTTTATTTCATCAATGACCCATTGATCATTGAGCAATTTGTTGTTCAGCTTCCAATTGTTTGCATGTTTTCTACTGTTGTTTCTGTTGTTGAGTTCTAGTTTTAATGCATTGTGATCAGATAGAATGCCTGGGATTATTTCTATTTTCTTATACTTGCTGAGGCTTACTTTGTGTCCTAAGATATGATCAATTTTGGAGAAGGTTCCATGGGCTGCTGAGAAGAAGGTATATTGTGCTGTTGTTGCATGAAACATTCTGTAGACATCAACTAGGTCCATTTGATCTATGGTGTGATTTAGTTGTAGGATTTCTTTATTGATTTTTTGTTTGGATGATCTATATACCAGTTATGGGGGGGTACTAAGGTCTCCCAATACCAGTGTGTTGGAGTTTATATATGTTTTTATGTCCTTCAGAGGAGGTTTGATGAAATTGGGTGCATTGATGTTTGGTGCATATAGGTTGATAATTGTTATTTCCTTTTGGTGTATTTCCCCTTTTATTAGTAGGGAATGTCTTTCTTTATCTAGGTTTGATCAATGTAGATTTGAAGTCTACTTTGTCCAAGGTAAGTATTGGTACTCCTGCCTGTTTTCTGGGACCATTGGCTTGGTAAATCTTCTTCCAGCCTTTCACCCTAAGCCTATGCTTATTTCTATCAATGAGATGGGTCTCCTGTAAGAAACAAATTGTTGGTTCTTTCTTCTCAATCCAGTTTGCCAGTTGGTGTTTTTTGATGGGGGAATTAAGTCCGTTAACTTTGCGGGTTAGTTGATAGGTATGTGGTGATTCCTGTCATTTAGTTGTCTTAGTTGTTAAATTGATTATGTGTAGCTAAATTGATGTTAATCTCTACTTTCTTGTCTTATCTTCTCCTGTGGTTTGCTACTGCCTGCCCTCTCATGGTTATGTTGGCTTTCACTTTCTGTATGCAGGATCCCTTGAAGGGTAGTGGTGGTTTTGTGGTCATATATTGTTTTAGTTTCTGCTTATCATGGAAGAATTTTATTGCTCCATCTATTTTGAGTGATAGTTTTGCTGGGGAGAGTATCCTAGGGTTGAAGTAATTTTCATTCAGTGCCCTGAAGACCTCACCACATGCTCTTTTTGCCTTTAATGTTTCCATTGAGAAGTCTGCTGTGATTTTGATGGTTTACTTTTGTAAGTTATTTGTTTTTTCTCTCTTACAGCCTTCAGTATTCTTTTGCTCTACTCTGTGCTTGTTGTTTTAATGATAATATGTCATGGGTTAGTTCTATTTTGGTCAAGTCTGTTTGTTGTCCTGGAGGCTTCCTGTACCCGAATGGGCATAGTTTTCTCTAGATTTGGGAAGTTTTCTGTTATTATTTTGTTGAATGTTACGAATTCCTTTTGTTTGCACCTCTTCTCCTTCTTCAATGCCCATGATTCTCAGGTTTGGTCTTTTGATGGAGTTCTTGAATTCTTGCATATTCCTTTCACAGGTCTTGAGTTGTTTAACTAGTAGTTCTTCAGTTTTTCCTTTAATTACCATTTCATATTCAAGTTTTGAGGTTCTTTCTTGTGCTTGTTCTAGTCTTCTGGAGTGGCCTTCCATATTGTTTTGCATTTCTGTTTCATTTTCTGTTTGTGTTGCTTTTTCTGAGGTTTTCCATATTATGAGTCACTTCCTCTTTAATATTGTCAATTTTCATCCTGAGTTTATTTATCTCTCTATTTATGGTGTTCTTTATTTTATTTTGGTGTTTATACAGTGCTTCTATGGGTTCTTTTATTTGTTTTTGTGTGTTCTCATATTTTTTGTTGTTGTTGTCTTTGAATTTCTTGAGGGTCTCCTATACATTTTGGTTGACCATATCCAGTATCGTTTCTATAAAATTCTCATTGATTACTTGCAGGATTTCTTCTGTCAGACTGTTCTTGTGGGCTTTGTTGGGTTCTTTGGCTTTGTTTATTTTATTTATTTTTTTTGGAGTCTGGATCTGGGTATCTGATTTCTTCATTTCCCTCTGTTTCCTGTACTAATTTATTATTGGGGGGGGGAAATGGTTTCCATCCTTTTTTGTCTTCACATCATTCCACTTGGTGCTGCTACTGTCCCTGTACTGTGTGTAATTTAGCATTATCTAGCTTGTAATTGTAAAAATAATATCTAGAATGGAAGGGTAAGAGGAGAAAGAGAGCAAAGAAAGAAAAGAAAAAAGGAAAAGAAAACACCACCACCACCACCAACAAAAAAATAGCCAAAGAAATAAACATGGAGAGATAGTGTACTAATTAACAGTGAACTGAACAAGCATTGGAGAGACAGAACAAAAAGAAAAGAGAAAAGAGATAAAAAAGAAGAAAAAAAAAGAAAAAAATTCCAGGTTCAAATGCAATAAAGTTCCAGTGTTAATAGTTCTGGTGTTACTCCTTCAGTATCCAGTCCTGGTGTTGGTGTTTGAGTAGTAGCTCTGATGTCTCATCAAACAAGAAAAGAGAAAATAAAAAAAATTATAATAATAAAAAGAAAAAAAATAATCTGAGAAAAAATAGAAAAGATATATAAAACTATAAAAGAATAAAAATTTCAGGTCCACAAACCATGCCGTTTCAGTCTTAGCAGTTCTGCTATTGCTCCTTCAGCATCCAGTCCTGGTGTTGGTATTTAAAAAGTAGCACTGTGGTTGTCTCGTCAGGTGGTTGGGTCTGGAGACAGCTTTGTGAACCTATATCTACTCTGTTTCAGGCTGCGGCTAATCTGCCACCTACTCCAGCTGGCTGCTGCTGCAGGCTTTATTAATTGCAGTTCACTGGGGGGGAGCCATCATACCCACCTACTCCAGCAGGCTTTGTTTATTTAGGGTTTTCTCGGGCACCTGCCCCTCCCCTTTCCTCCAGTGTGTAGTCCTACCAGCCTGCTGCAGTTGCAGTCCTTGCTTATTTAGAATTTGTGTGGGCAATGGAATTTTATGCAGCCATGAAGAAGAACGAAATGTTATCATTCACTGGTAAATGGATGGAATTGGAGAACATCATTCTGATTGAGGTTAGCCTGGCCCAAAAGACCAAAAATCATATGTTCTCCCTCATATGTGGACATTAGATCAAGGGCAAACACAACAATGGGATTGGAATTTGAGCACATGATAAAAGCGAGAGCACACAAGGGAGGGGTGAGGATAGGTAAGACACCTAAAAAACTAGCTAGCATTTGTTGCCCTTAACGCAGAGAAACTAAAGCAGATACCTTAAAGCAACTGAGGCCAATAGGAAAAGGGGACCAGGAACTAGAGAAAAGGTTAGATCAAAAAGAATTAACCTAGAAGGTAACACCCATGCACAGGAAATCAATGTGAGTCAATGCCCTGTATAGCTATCCTTATCTCAACCAGCAAAAACCCTTGTTCCTTCCTATTATTGCTTATACTCTCTCTACAACAAAATTAGAAATAAGGACAAAATAATTTCTGCTGGGTATTGAGGGGGTGGGGGGAAGAGGGAGGGAGCAGAGCGGGTGGTAAGGGAGGGGGTGGGGGCAGGGGGGAGAAGTGACCCAAGCCTTGTATGCACATATGAATAATAAAATTAAAAAAAAAGAAATAAAAAAAGATAAAAAAAAAAGAATTTGTGTGGGGAACTTCCCTTCTTCTACTCTCCAGCGGAGTGTCCTGCACATCAGCTACTTTTGCAAGCCTAGTTCTCCCACAGCTCACTGGGGGGCACTGCCAAACCCACCTCCACCATGCTTGTTTATTTACAGGTCATGTGGATGACTGTCCCTCCTTCTCCAGAGCTCAAGGTGCCCCACACTCTTTGCTACATGTCTTTTTCAATTCTTTGTTTATTATTCAGTTTTTTTTTTCATGAGGAGGAAGGTCAGTCTGTCCATGGGGCTATGCTGGTTTATCCCAGGGGTGGCTGTAGGAGTACCATGTGCCGCTTATTTGCTCACCTGTTGGTCTGTGTCTCCCAAGCAGGTTAGGAGCTGGCATCTGGCAGCACAGGAGCCCTCCTTGTTTCTCCATATGATGTGGTGTGGGAAAGCAATGTGCAGGCTGGGGGTTCAGGGGTGTTGGATTTTTGCCTCTTCTTGATGGTTTTTCCTGCCAGGTATGTCTCCAGAATCTCAGCAAGATTTTTACTTTATGGAGCTCATGCTATCTGCTTCCTCCCTCTAGTCACCATCTTGGAACCTCCCTCTGTCAGATATTCTTGTTTGGTAGGAATTTTTTTTCCTTTCAGCAATTTCAATGTATCATTCCATGTGTCTCTAGCTTGTCAGAATTCTCTTGAGAATGTTGCTGATGGGTTCATTGAGTTTCCTTTACATATGACATGTTGCTTTTCTCCTGCTGTTTTCAAGAGTCTTTTAGTTTTTTCAAGTTGACTACAAGCTGTTTTATGGATCTGTTTGGTTTGAACCTTTCTGGGAAACTTCAAGCTTCATTGATCTATGTGTCTTGCTCCCAAGATTTGGAATTGTTGATACATGATTTGCCTAAATATGCTTTTTTCTACTATTTTCTCTTTCTTTTCTGCTAAGATCCGGGGCATCAAGAGGTATGGCCTGCTGGAATGTGGTTAGGTCACCCTCAGAATGCATTAATGTAGTTTTCATAGAATCCTGGTTAGTACCTATGAGAGTGAGTTATAAAAAGGTTAAGCCCAGCCCTGATTCTCTCTGTTTTCCAGTCTCAAATTGGGCCTCTTATGCATGTGTTTCCACCACCAGTAATGCATCTGCCATGAGGAACCCCTGGAGTTTGAATAGATGCTAATATTGGACTTTCACCCTGCAAAACTGTAAGCTAAATAAACCTTTTATTCCTTTATTCATATGTGCATACATTGTTTGGGCTATTTTGATGGGGGAACTAAGTCTGTTAACATTCAGTGTTAGTATTGATAGATATGTGGTGATTCCTGTCATTTAGTTTTTGTTGTTTAAGAGTTTGATTGTGTGCATCTAAATCAATGTTACACTCTGACTCCTTGTCTTTTCATCTCCAGTGGTTTGGTATTGCCTGTCCTTTCATGGTTTTGTTTGCTTTCATTTTCTGTGTGAATTCCATGAAGAATCTTTTGTAGTGGTGGCTTGGTGATCATATATTGTTTTACTTTCAGCTTATTATGAAAGGGTTTTATTGCTCCATCTACTTTGTTTTTTTATTTCTTAAATTTTTAAAATTATTTTATTATTCATATGTGCATACAATGCTTAGGTTATTTCTCCCCCCGCCCCACCCCCTATCTTACCATCCTCTCCGCCCCCTCTCTCTCCCACACACCTCCTCGATACCCTGCAGAAACTATTTTGCCCTTATCTCTAATTTTGTTGAAGAGAGATATAAGCAATAATAGGAAGGAACAAGGGGTTTTGCTAGTTGAGATAAGGATAGCTATACAGGGAGTTGACTCACATTAATTTCCTGTGCGTGTGTGTTACCTTGTAGGTTAATTCTTTTTGATCTAACCTTTTCTCTAGTTCCTGGTCCCCTTTTCCTATTGGCCTCAGTTGCTTTAAGGTATCTGCTTTAGTTTCTCTGCGTTAAGGGCAACAAATGCTAGCTAGTTTTTTAGGTGTCTTACCTATCCTCACACCTCCCTTGTGTGCTCTCGCTTTTATCATGTGCTCAAAGTCCAATCCCCTTGTTGTGTTTGCCCTTGATCTAATGTCCACATATGAGGGAGAACATATGATTTTTGGTCTTTTGGGCCAGGCTAACCTCAATCAGAATGATGTTCTCCAATTCCATCCATTTACCAGCGAATGATAGTATTTCGTTCTTCTTCATGGCTGCATAAAATTCCATTGTGTATAGATGCCACATTTTCTTGATCCATTCATCAGTAGTGGGGCATCTTGTCTGTTTCCACAACTTGGCTATTGTGAATAGAGCTGCAATAAACATGGGTGTACAAGTGTCTCTGGAGTAACCTGTGTCCCATTCCTTTGGGTATATCCCCAAGAATGGTATTGCTGGATCATATGGCAGATCTATGTTTACATTTTTAAGAAGCCTCCAAGTTTTTTCCAAAGTGGTTGCACTGGTTTACATTCCCACCAGCAGTGTAAGAGTGTTCCTTTTTCCTCATATCCTTGAACACCTGTTATTAGTGGTGTTGCTAATGATGGCTATTCTAACAGGGGTGAGGGAGAATCTTAGTGTAGTTTTGATTTGGATTTCCTTTATGGCTAGAGATGGTGAGCATTTTTTCATGTTTTTTTTTGGCCATTTGAATTTCTTCTTTTGAGAAAGTTCTGTTTAGTTCACTTGCCCATTTCTTTATTGGTTCATTAGTTTTGGGAGAATTTAGTTTTTTGAGTTCCCTGTATATTCTGGTTTTCAGTCCTTTGTCTGATGTGTAGCTGGCAAATATTTACTCCCACTCTGCGGGTGTTCTCTTCAGTTTAGGGACCATTTCTTTTGATGAACAGAAGCTTTTTAGTTTTATGAGGTCCCATTTATCTGTGCTATCTCTTAGTTGCTGTGCTGCTGGGGTTTCGTTGAGAAAGGTCTTACCTATCCCTACTAACTCCAGAGTATTTCCTACTCTTTCCTGGATCAACTTTAGAGTTTGTGGTCTGATATTAAGATCCTTGATCCATTTTGAGTTAATATCGGTATAGGGTGATATACATGGATCTAGTTTCAGTTTTTTGCAGACTGCTAACCAGTTTTCCCAACAGTTTTTGTTGAAGAGGCTGCTATTTCTCCATCGTATATTTTTAGCTCCTTTGTCAAAGATAAGTTGCTTATAGTTGTGTGGCTTCATATCTGGATCCTCTATTCTGTTCCACTGGTCTTCATGTCTGTTATTGTGCCAGTACTATGCTGTTTTTATTGTTATTGCTTTGCAATATAGTTTGAAGTCAAGTATCGTGATACCTCCTGCATTGTTCTTTTGACTGAGTATTGACTTGGCTATTTGTGGCCTCTTGTGTTTCCATATAAACTTAGTGGTAGATTTTTCAATCTCTTTAATGAATGTCATTGGGATTTTGATGGGAATTGCATTAAACATGTAGATTACTTTTGGGAGTATCGACATTTTTACTATGTTGATTCTACCAATCCATGAGCATGGGAGATCTCTCCACTTTCTATAGTCTTCCTCAGTCTCTTTCTTCAGAAGTTTATAGTTTTCCTTGTAGAGGTCTTTCACATCTTTTGTTAGGTTTACACCTAGGTATTTGATTTTTTTTGAGGCTATTGTAAATGGAATTGTTTTCATACATTCTTTTTGAGTTTGTTTATTATTAGTGTATGGAAATCCTATTGATTTTTCTATGTTGATTTTCTATGCACCTACCTTGCTGTAGCTATTGATGTTGTCTAGAAGCTTCTGAGTAGAGTTTTTTGGGTCTTTAATGTATAGGATCATGTCATCTGCAAATAGGGGTATTTTGACAGTTTCTTTACCTATTTGTATTCTTTTTATTCCTTCTTCTTGCCTAATTGCTCTGGGTAGGAATGCCGGTACTATGTTGAATAGGAGTGGAGAAAGTGGGCATCCTTGTCTAGTTCCTGATTTGAGAGGGAATGGTTTCAGTTTTTCACCATTAAGTATAATGCTGGCTGTAGGTTTGTCATATACAGCTTTTATAATGTTGAGGTACTTTCCTTCTGTTCCTAGTTTTCTTAGAACCTTTATTATGAAATGGTGTTGGATCTTATTAAAGGTTTTTTCTGCATCTATTGAGATGATCAAGTGGTTTTTGTCTTTGTATTTGTTAATGTGCTTTATTATGTTTACTGATTTTCATATGTTGAACCACCCCTGCATTCCTGGGATGAAGCCTATTTGGTTGTGGTGAATAATCTTTTTGATGTGTTGTTGAATTTGGTTTGCCATTATTTTGTTGAGGATTTTTGCATCAATGTTCATTAAGGAGATTGGCCTATAGTTCTCCTCTTTGGAGGTGTCTTTGCCTGGTTTTGGGATAAGTGTAATACTGGCTTCATAAAATGTGTTAGGCAGTTTTCCTTTCCTTTCCATTTCATGGAACAGTTTAAGGAGGGTTGGTATCAGTTCTTTAAAGGTCTGATAGAATTCAGCAGAGAATCCATCAGGTCCTGTACTTTTCTTTTTGAGGAGACTCTTGATTGCTGCTTCAATATCATTTTGTGTTATAGATCTATTCAGGTGATTAATTTCCTCTTGGTTCAGTTTTGGATGATCTAGAAATCTGTCCATTTCTTTAAGATTTTCAATTTTATTTGAATATAGTTTTTTGAAGTGGTCTCTGATGATTTCCTGGACTTCCATGGTGTTTGTTATTTCCCCTTTTGCATTCCTGATTCTACTAATTTTGGTTTTTTCTCTCCTCATTTTAGTCAGGTTTGCCAGGAGTCAATCTTTTTTATTTTTTCAAAGAACTGAGTTTTTGTTTCATTAGTTCTTTGTATGGTTCTTTTGGTTTCTATTTCATTATTTCAGCTTTTATTTTTATTATTTCTCTCCTGTTTGTTTTGGGATTTGCTTGTTCTTGTTTTTCTAAGAGTTTGAGATGTATCATTAGGTCATTGATTTGGGATCTTTCACTCTTTTTAATATATGCACTCATGGCTATAAACTTTCCTCTCAGGATTGCCTTTGCTCTGTCCCATAGGTTCCAGTAGGTTGTGCTTTCATTTTCATTGACTTCCAGGAGCTTTTTAATTTCTTATTTTATTTCATCGATGATCCATTGTTCATTAAGTAATGAGTTATGTAGTTTCCAACTGTTTGCATGTTTTTTATCTTTACTTTTGTTGTTGAGTTCTAATTTTACTGCATTTTGATCAGATAGTATGCACAGTACAATTTTTGTTTTCTTATATTTGCTGAGGCTGATTTGTGCCCCAGGATATGATCTATTTTGGAGAAGGTTCCATGGGCTGCTGTTTACTTACAGTTCTGGGAAGGATTCCCTTCCCCCCTCTTTGGCACTCAGGGTGCCCCACCCTCTTTGCAACGTGTATTTATTGTTCTTATTTCTTATTACTTAGTTTCTCTTTTTTCCCCAGGTGGAGGTCAGTCTGTACAGGGGGCTATGATGCTCTGGCCCAGGATTGTCTGTGGGAGTACCATGTACCAGTTAGCTCACCTTGTCCATGTCTTCCCAAGCTGTCTGGCCACAGGCAACTGGCGGCCCAGGGGCTCTCCTGCTTTCTCTGTTTAACGTGAAGTGGAGATTCTCTGTACTGGCTGGAGGTGTGGAGGGGTTAAAGTTTTGCCTCTTCTGGGTGGTTTTGCCTGCAAGTGTGTCTTCAGCATCTCTCCAAGATTTCACTATAGGAGGCATGCTTTCTGCTTCCTCCCTCTAGCCACTAACTTGGAATTCCACCTCCATCTCTTTTGAATTGTAGTTTGCTCAGTAGAATATCCAAGAGTTGAAGTTATTTTTATCCAGTGCCCAGAACACCTTACTCCGTGCTTCTCTTGCTTTTAAGCTTTCTGTTGAGAAATCTGCTGTGATTTTAACTTTGTAAAAGAGAAATCTGCTGTGATGGGTTTGCTTTTGTATGTTACTTGTTTTTTCTCTTACAGCCTTCAATATTCTTTCTCTATTCTCTGTGCTTGTTGTTTTAAGAATAATATGTCATGGAGTAGCTCTTTTTGGTCAAGTCTGTTGGGTGTCTTGGAGGCTTCCTGTACCTGAATGGGCATAGCTTTCTCTAGATTTGGGAAATTTTCTGTTATGATTTTGTTGACTGCATTATGAATTCCTTTTGCTTGTACCTCTTCTCCTTATTCAATGCCTATGATTCTCAGGTTTGGTCTTTTGATGGAGTTGGTGAGATCTTGCATATTCCTTTCCAGGTCTTGAGTTGTTTGACAATAGCTCTTCAGTTTTTCCTTTAATTTCCATTTCATCTTGAAGTTCAGAGATGCTGTCTTCTGTTTGGAGTGGCCTTCTATTGTGTTTCCTATTTCTGTTCCATTCTTTTTTTCTAAAGTTTTCCATATCATAGGTCACTTCCTCTTTAATATTGTCAATTTTCATCTTATATTCACTTATCTCTCTATTTATAGTGTTCTCTGTTTCAGTTTGGTGTTTATTTAGGACTCCTATGAGTTCATTTATTTGTTTCTATGCCTTCTCATATTCTTTATTTTTGGTGTTTTGGAATTTTTTGAGTGCCTCTTATACATTTTGGTTGATCATGTCTAGTAACATCTCCATGAAATTCTCAGTGATTACTACAGGATTTGTTCCTTCAGGGAGTTCTTGTGGGCTTCATTGGATTCCTTCGTGTAGTTTATCTTTATTTTCTTAGAGTCTGGAACTGGGTAACCATTTTCTTCTATTCCCTCTGAATCTTGTATGAAATTATTTTTGTGGGGAGAATGGTTTCCAGTCTTCCCATCCCTCTACTTGGTACTGTGTAGCTATGCTCTTGATAGGCTATTGGTGGTTTCAGGCATCTGTTTTGTTTCCCTTGGTTTAATTTTGTTTTGTGGGTGTGTTGGGTTTTAGGTTAGTGTATGTATGCTATTTCTGTCCCTGGTCTATGTGTAATTTAGCATTATCTAACTCACAATAGTAAAACTAACAAAGCATAATAAAACAAAACAAAACAAAAAAGCTATTTCTTAGAGGTGGGGATAGAGGAATGTTTGAGTATATGTGTACATCTGCTTATGTCATGTGGATTTTCAAAGTCTTTTTTTTTTTAAACAAGTGATAATCCACAAAGTATATCTCTGCTTATAAATGTTACTATAGAAATCTTTATTCTGTATAGGTAGCCTATTTAATAGGGGATCTACTTAACTCCATGGGACTTTTAAAAAAAGAGCTATTGTAAGGAATTTACTTGGTATTACTGCTTTGCTTTAGCTTTTAAATACCTTGATTTTAAAGGAGAAATTCTATTTATTAATGAAAGTGTCATTTGGTGCTAAGCAGAAGAATCCACAGTTACAGCTGGGTGTTTAGAATTAGGTTATCCAGAATCCTGCATCCTTTTTTTTTTTTTTAATGTGACTGATTTGTGAATCCTTCTGTGATCTTTGCTTTTTGATGCATTATATGATTGCATTTGGAAGCCCTTACTGTTCTTTTCAGAAATACAGCTGCTTGCTCAGGTCTCCTTGAGCCATATTTATAGTTGGTCCCAGCATTCCAGATTTCTCTTAAATGGTTAAGGGAGTAAAAACTTATTGTGCCAGGCAGATGAATCATTTTCACTCACTGTCATCTGGAAACCATTTAATTTTTAGCGTGTGTTTGTTCATTTTTTTCTTTTTAAACAAGTACTTTGGTCAGTCTTTCTGGTGCCTATGGAGGTAGATTTTTCCAGCTCTCACTACTTAAGCAAAAGAGATTAGGGTTAGTTACAAGAAGGTATGACCTCTATTGTAGTTGAGATTTTGAACAAACAAATTATCTTTTTAATTACAACAGTTATTGCTGTTGTGCTGCTTCATTTAATGCACTGTGGAACAAAACAAAGGTGTGGATGGGATGTGATTATAATGTGAGGCTTTTAGCATTCAACAAGTTGAGGTTAAAAACATGAAAGGTGAGTTAAAATTTGTGTGTATGATGTGACTTAACTATGCAGAAAATGTTTAATTTGAATGTACCTGTTTTGTGTACTTCTGTTGTGTAACATCTCTCAGTGTTCAGGTTATCGAGAGAGAAGCCATGCTTTACTGCAGGACTAGATTGCTCCTTTGAAATACTCGAGCATGGTTTGAGGAAATCTGATGATAAAGAAGTATGCTGATATGCAATAATATACTTCCATTGCTGCATTTTTAAGAAGCTATATGAGAACAGTAGTTGTGTTGTCTTCATTTTGTTTTATGTGTTTGAGAGGTAGGTCTTAGAATTCACTTTTAAATGTTTTTATGTTCCAACCATGTGTGTTCCAAGGTGCAGTGCACTGTGAATCTTTTTTTTTTTTAATTTTTTAGGTGCTTTTATGTATAACTTTAATGATTCATAGGATATTAAATGAATTGTTTTTTGTACTTAACCATTGTAGTCCAAAAGATATGGGTACAGTTTACATGCTTTTCATAAGTTTTTTTTGTTAAGAAATAGCAAATGAATGAGTATAGAATTTCAAATAGTGATGCCCTCCTGAAACATGACCATTTGGAGAGGTCTGACAACCTAGTAAATCTCTGTTAGCTTGGGTGAAATTTGGTTAACCATGTTGGAAAATTTAAGTTCTATTTTTGTAGTAATATATAAAGAACAAGTCTCCTAGTACTGTCAAAAGGAATTGTGGTCACTACTTGCTGTTTTGAGCTTTGAATATCATTGTTTTTGTATTAAATATTAATTAGTAAATACAAAAAAAAAATAAAACAAAGAAAAAAACCCCAAAGAAATCAACAGGGAGAGATGGACATACACACACAAACAATCAAACAGGAAACAAAACAAACAAACAAACACACAAAAAATTCCAGGATCAGGAACAACAGAATTTCAGTCTTAGTAGTTCTGGTGTTACTCCTTCAGCATCCAGTCCTGGTGTTGGCATATAAGCAGAGGCTCTGTCTTGGTCTCACCAGGTCATTGGGAAGTCTCACCAGTTTTTTTTTTTTTTCCTGTCTTTCAGCAGCAGCTGCTTAGTCAGCTCCTCCCTCAATAATGTGTGGCTTGTCCTCGGGTTCTGGAAATCAGCTCTGTGGCCCACTAGCCATCCTGCTTTGGAGTTGGGTTTTCACTGTGTTGGTTTATTGGGGGCTTGTTTCTTTGCCTCGCCCCCTTTCTCTGGGGAAGGTCAGTGATCCTTCAGCCAGCCCCATGCTGTCAGTGTGTTATGATGGTTTGCTGATTGCTTTACAATTTTGCAGCATTGTTTGACTTTGGATGTTACTTACTGGCTCAGGAGATTAGCTTTGTGGACCACTACCTGGCGTATTTCAGGCAGTTCTTATCACCCACCCACTGTCAACCCTTCTGCCTTAACAGTCTTTGTTACTGAATGTTTGTGCACAGATCAGCTCCCTGCTCTTCCCCCCTTCTCTGGTGTGCTTAAAGCACCCACCCTCTCTGCTGTGTGTTCCTTTTCAGTTCCTTGTTTATTATTCAGTTTTTTTGTGTGTGGGGGGCAGGGGTCAGTCTGCCCAGGGGCTATGCTGGTTTATTCCAAGGGTGGCTGGGGAAATACCACATGATGCTTGGTACTCACCTATTGGTCTGCTGAATGTCTCCTAAGCAGGTTTGGAGCCAGTGTCTGGTGGCACGGGAGCCCTCCTGTTTTCTCAGTGTAACATGGCTTGGAGAAGATTTGTATGGGCTGGGGGTCCAGGGTGTGAAGTTTTGGGTCTTCTTGGTGCTTTTTTTCTGCCAAGTGTGGCTCCAGTGTCTCAGCAAGATTTTTGATTTATGCAGGTCATGTTGTTTGCTTCTGCACTCTAGTTGCCACCTTGGATCCTTCCAATAAACCTTTTTAAAAAACTAAATACCCTGTTGTGCTTCATCTGTTTTCCTGTTAAATTACTAGCTTGTCACTCCATGAATTATTGAGTCTTAATTGCTCACCATCAAAATTCCATTGTTTTCAGTTAGTATTCTTTGGTTTAAATTTTACCATGTTAATTTTTTTAGAAATAAAATTAGTTGAGTTCATGATCACTGTTGAGGTTCCTATTCTTTTTTAAAATTTTATTTCATTGTTTTTACATTTACTTTCACGTATATACATTATTTGCCTGCCTCCACCCCTGCTTCCAAGCAGAAGCTGTTCTGCCCTCATGTTCTCCAACTTTGTTGAAGAGAAAACATAAGAGCTAATAAGAGGTCTCTATTCTTTTAGCCTGCTTCTCTCCCTGTGCAAAATATCCACATTGCTTGGGACATGGGTGATGGATCCATTTTTCACTTCTTTCAAAGTGAAACCTTGTTTTAGGAGTAGTTGTTTGGCTGGTATATAGAGTCTGGTGTTCTCAGTTTGTCTCTCCCAGGGCAAGGCTTCTGTCTATGAATTTGAAGGAGAGAAATTAAAGTCCACTTTCTATTTGGAGTACAGCTTGTTTCCTTGGAGTTGGGGCTAAATGGAAAAAGCAACCTTATAGATCTCAGTCTCTCTTGTCTGGAATAGAGTTCTTCAGCAAGCTCTGGTGGGGAAGGAAGGAGAGAAATGCTGGGAGCCCATCCCTCTTAGAGAAAAACTGAGGCCACAAAAAAGGAGCTGGGACTCCACTCATTAACAACAAGAGTTTCTATCTCAGCTGAGGGAGTGTACAGATGATGACTCAAATGCACGGACTCTTGCAGAGACTAACTAGAGTTTCTTATTTATTTATTTATTTTTGGCAGTACTGGGGTTTGAACTCAGGGCCTAATGCTTGATAGGCAGGACTCTTACTGCTTGATTCACTCCACCAGCATTTTTCAAAATAAATTTTTATTATGATATATTTGCTATGCATAGGGGGATTCATAGTGACAATTCTGGTGAGACTTATCTTGTACATTATTTACATTGCCCCCATCGTCTCTCCCCCTCAACCCCCTACTTGCCCCACCTAAAGCAATTGCAAGAGGTTTCTTAGTTCTGTTTCATACAGGTATATGAAGTCTATCAACCATATAGCCTCACCTTAATCTCCTTTATTCACCCTCCCCCCTTACACTAGTGCCCCCCCACTGTACCTATTTTATAGTTCTGTTTTTCATTATTAATATTTAAGTTGATGTTCAAAGGAGTTTCTCAATGTATGCCTACTGTGGGTGTACTTTACTTTGGTCTGTTCAACCCCTTCCATTACTCCTCCTTACCCTTTTACCTCCCACCCCCCATTTTCAACAGCTTTCAATACACATCCTTATATCCTCTATCTTCACATATTATGTTTTATGATATTACTGATGCTCTGTCATTCTCTTTTCTTTTCCCTCTTTCCTTGAGTTCCATAGAGTAGTTCCATTATTACAAACATGTTCTACATCTGAGTTTATATATGGTCATGCTTGTTTTTGTGTGTATGTTTATCTTTTGGATCTATCTCCCATGTATGAGAAAAAACATGTGAACTTCGTCTTTCTGAGTCTGCTTACTTCACTTAACATGATGTTCTCCAATTGCATCCATTTACCTCCAAACCACATGTCATTATTCCATATGGCTGAGTAATACTTCATTATATATATATATATATATATATATATATATATATATATATATATATATATATATATATATATAATATATATATAATATATATATATATATATATATATATATATATATATATATATATAAACCACATTTTCTCTATTCCTTCATCAATTGTAGGGCACCTGGGTTGTTTCTATAGCTTGGCTATGGGGTATACTGCTGTGATGAACATCATTGTAAAGGTGTCTCTATTGTATCTGTCTTATGTGCCTTTGGGTAGATGCTCAGGTGTGGCATCACTGGATCATATGACAGGGTTGTCTTTAAGCTTTTTGAGGAATCTCTGTAATGCTTTCCATAGTGGCTGTACTAATTTGCATTCCCACCAACAGTGTATAAGGGTTCCTCTGCTGTTATTGCCCTTGATTATGGCCATTCTAACTGGGGTGAGATGAAATCTAAGTGTTGTTTTGATTTGCATTTCTTTTATAACCGGGGAAGTTGAACACTTTTTCATGTATTTACTGGCCATTTATATCTCTTCCTTTGGGAATTCTCTTTTTAATTTGTGCACCCATTTCTTCAATGGTATATTGGTTCTTTGGGGGTTAAGTTTTTTTGCACTGCCTATAAATTATGGATATTAGTCCCTTAATAAGTAACTGGCAAAGATTTTCTTCCATTCTGTGGGCTGTCTCTTGAGTCTGGTGACTGTTTCTTTTGCTGTGCAAAAGCTCTTTAGTTTGATGCAGTCCCTTTTGTTCATTGTTTCTCTTAGATGCTGAGGCTTGAGTTCTATTTAGGGAGACATTCCTTTTACTATGTGTTCCAGTGTATTTCCTACTGCTTCCTGGAGTCATTTGTTTTCTTTGAGATAGGAACTTACAAACTTTTGCTCTGGGCTGGCTTCAAACTCTGATCCTCCTGATCTCTGCCTTCTGAGTAGCTAGGATTACAGGATTTCTCCATTTTCTGAAAGCCCAAAGGATAATTTACAGACTTAAAAAAAATTTCACCTACTATGGTTGTTTTGCTGGTGACAGGGTTTGTGTGTCTCTTCATGTCATCCTTCCAGCATATCTCTTCCTCACAAAATCTCAGAACTAGTAAGTGAAATCATCAAGGTTGTAGCACAAAAGATCAACACAAAAATCAATTGAATTTCTATTTCCTAGTAATAAATGTGTGAAAATAGAAATGAGACACTCAATATTACTTATAATTTATAATAAATTAATGCACTCTTCCGAATCCATATGTAAGAAATTGCAACATGGTGATCAAAGAAGTAGAAGATCAAATAAATGGCCATGTGTGGTGGCTCACAACTATAATGCCAGCTACTGGGGAGGCAAATATCAGAAGGATCACAGTTTGAGGTCAGTCAGGCAAAAAGTTGGCAAGACCCCAGCTCAATCAACAAAACAGTTGTAGTGTTTGTGTTTGTCATCCTAGCTATGTGGGTGGTGTAAGTAGGAGTATCAATGTCTGAGGCTGGGTGGCCCAGACAAAAACATGGGACCCTATCTGAAAATTAACTAAAGCAAAGAAAGGGTAAGGGAGTGGATCAAGTGGTAGAGCACTTTCTTAGCAAGCACAAGGCCCTGAGTTCATACCATAGTACTGCCGGATGCGATGCGGGTGGCTCATGCTTATAATCCCAGCTACTCAGGAGGCAAAGATCATGAGAATCATGGTTCAAAGCTAGCCCCAGGCAAATAGTTCACAAGGCCATATCTCGAAAAAACCCATCACAAAACAGGGCTGGCAGAGTGGCTCAAGTGGTAAAATCACCTGCCTAGCAAGCATGAGGCCTTGAGTTCAAACCCCATTGCTGCCCCCTCAAAAAAGAAAGACCAAATAAATTGACAATGTCCTTGTACTCATGAATTGGAGTACTAATATAGTAAACATCAATTCTTATCAAAGTGATCTGTAGTATAGGAAGGGACTTGGAGAATTTGGCAAGCTTCTTATAAAATTTATATATGAATGGATCTGGGTGTGGCTCAGTGCTAGTTTGAGCAAGCCCTAAAACCCAGAAAAAAATGGACTCAGCTGGGTACAGTGGGATGTGCCTATAAAACCAGTTACTTGGGAAGCTGAGGCAGGAGTACAGCAAGTTCAAGACCAGCCTGGATTACCCCATCTCAAAAAAAAAAAAAACAACAAATAAATGAAAAGAATCTAAAATAGCTAAAGCAATCTATACAGTGACAAAAATTAGGAATTATTCTACATAGTGTAAGTTTTTGTCTATAGCTATAGTTATCAAGACTGTGTGATATTGGGTAAATATGAGAACAATTTAACAGAATGGAGAATCCAGAAGCAGAGCTACTCAAATGGGTCCAACTTGTTTTTAAAGCAACCAAATGGGTAAATGATGGTCTTAAATAAAGGTGCTGGAGCAATTAGATATCCATAGTTAAAAGAGCAAAACATGGCCTCAAAATTTATATAAAAAAATAAAAATGATATAATGATACAATGCTAGTAGTAGTCAAAAGAATGCTAGAGATTTATGTCACTTAATTTTATGTTTTAAGAGGATTATTTCATAGTGATTATAATAGTCAAATCAAGTGAATTTAACAATCCTTTCAGTCCTAAAACTACTGCTTCTGTATTTTAAATTTCTGTTGTTAGTCATATAAGAGAAGCCACAAATACCTTTAGCTATTTTGATATCCTACTCTCAACCATCAGCAGAACAAGTCAACAAAACAAAAAGAATATAGAATTGCTAAATCTGCATTATTATCATGCCTTTTATGTATGAGAAATTTATAATAAATCTTGGTATTTGTCAGGAAATTTCCTCCTACTTTGTTCTCCTTTAATAGTATTCTGGTAATTCTTGATCAATTCTGACAAATGTATAATCAGGTTATAAAGTTCTGTGAAAATTCCTATAAGAACTTTGGTAGAAATTAAACTAAACTGTGAACCAATTTTGTGAATTGACACTTGAGGACATGTTTATGTCATTAGTCATAGCATTATATGTAAGAAATTGAAAATCAATTACCTAGGTTTCTACTCAAAGGAAAAAGGAGAAAAATGAAAAGAAGAGAGAATTCAAACCAAAGTTAGAAGAGCAAAAGAAATTTAAAGATTAAAAACAATAATAACAAGCACATTATGATTTATATCAGCACCCCTCCAAATAATGTCTAAATCTAACCAAAATATGTATATGATCAGCAGGAGATGATTATTCACATTTTATCAAAACTCTGATAAAAGGAATCAAAGAAATAAATAAATGGAAATATATAGACACCAATCATCAGTATTGGAAATGAGAGGATCCATCATTACTACGTCCATGGATAATAAAATGATGCTGAGTGAATATTATAAATAAATTTATTGCAATAAACATTTTAATTTACATTATATTGACATTACTGAAAGACACAAGCATTGCTCAAGAAGAAATACATAATTTTAGTGACCTTATATGTATTAAAGCATTTAATTTGTTGTTAAATACTTGCATAGGGAAAATAAAAAGACATCAAGAATTTTAAGGCTCACATAACATCACTGTTCAATTCCACTGTACACTAGGGGAAGAGATAATGTGAATTCTACACCAAATCAGTGAAGTATTTGAGGGGAATGATGCACTTCATTCATAGAGCAAGACCAGCATTATCCTGATATGAAAGCCAGGCAAAGAAACAAAAAGAACAGCAATGTACATATCCAGATCCTTCATAAACACAGAAAAATATTAGCAGAATACTGATAAAATCCAAAAATATAATTGAATTTTGATAAATCAAATATAATATATAAAAAGAATATAGGTCATGACCAAGTATGACTTCCAGGGAACAGAAGGTGAACTCCACTTTAGAAGTCCCTCAATATATTTTATCATCTTAACACATAACAAGAGTACATATAATCAGCTCAAGAGACAAAAGGAAATATTTTACAAAAGTCAATGTCCACTTATGAATAAAATACACACACTAGGAATAGAGGAGGATGTTCTTAATCTGATAAATTACATCTATAGAAAACATACTTCTATTCTGCTCAATAGGGAAAACAATGTCTGTCATCCTCTCACCCTGTAATTTGGAAAAGACAATGATGTTTGATCTTGCTATTTGTATCTAACAGTGTCCTGGGGTACCAGCCAGTTCAATGTGGCAAGGAACATTAATTAAGTTCAGATAACCTCATAAGGAAGAACCAAAACAGTCAAAGTATCGGGGATAAAAGCATCGATTTTTAAAAGGAACAGCATTGCAGAACCTAAAATATCCAAGTTCGAGACAATATAAATTTAGAGTAATCATCATAGTGTGTCATTTGTATAAAGCTAGATCTCTTGATCTAGAAGTAGAGCAGCACACATGATATCAATCATTTGCAATAAACAGACCAGACTAAAAACTCTTTACTCACTTCACATCATATGCACAGATTGACTCAAAGTGAATCAAGATTAAAAATGTTGGAGCAAATACTATGAAACTTCTAGAAGAAACACATCAAACTCTTAGGGAACTTGGATTATGCAAAGTGTTAAGGAAAAATTGGTAAGTTGGGCTTATTAAAATGGAAGTTCTGCTTAAGCAGCATTAAAAAAAGCAATGTTAAACATAATGGCAAACCACAGACTAAGAAAATTAAGTTCTATATTTAGTCAATAACTTATCAAAAAAACCTTTTTATAGATCAAAAATTTGTACACAAACAACCCAAGTAAACTGATTAACAATTTGAACAGATATTACTAAAGGAAATATATGGATGTTAAATAGATCACCAAAAAGTGATCATTAACCATTGTGTAAATGCAAAATTAAACCACAACAAGATATCATTATAACCCATTTTGCCTCAGTAAAAAATAATAACCATACCAAGTATTTAGAATAACTGCGAATCATTTGCTGGAAAGTAGATAAACTGTATAGTCATTATGGAAAGCAATTTGGAAGTTTCATATAAATTAAAAACATGTGACTAACTTTTTGACTCAGTCTTTCTACTCTTCAATATTTTCCCTACAGCAGAGAGATGACATTTAGCCATACAAACATAGTATGTGAAAATTAATGGTAACTTTATGTGTATAATAAAAATGACATACATGCTAATTGCCATGAACACATGAATGGATAAACAAATGATGTATTCATAAAATGGAATACTACTTATCCCTAAGCAGGAAGGAAGTATTAATACATACAACATGGATGAATCTTAAAATACTTTATTATACGAAACCAAGTAAAAAATCATATATTCAGTATGATTGACTTCACATACAATTCTAATGTATCTATATACACAGAAAGCAGACCAGTCAGTGGTTGCCTTGGGGTGCAGTCCCTGTGCAAGGAATAGATTATAAAAGTGCATAAGCAAACAACTTTGGGGGCTGGAAGTGTGGCTCAAGTGGTAGGAGCACCTGTTTAGCAGGTATGAAGCCCTGAGTTCAAGCCCTACTGCCACCAAAAAAAAGAGAAAACAACTTTTGGAGGTGATAAATATACTTACTATTTTGATTGTGGTTTCAGGACTCTACATGTGAAAACTCACAGATCTGTAGATTTTAAATGTTTTCAAATATAATATACCAATTATATGTTAATAACCCAAATGAGAAAATATAATAGGCAGAGTCTCTGAAGTCATCTAAAAATTTAATGCTTATTTATAATTTAGGTTTATATCCATCTTCACTTTTTGCTCTTGAGTATTTCTTTTACTTTCTTTGGTATATGCATTCGAGATTATACTTGTAACAGTATTATCAAGAATTTTAATTTACTTTGTACCCTAGGATATTTTTCAGAATACGTCAGTCTCTATATTTCAGAAAAGATGCCTACATTCTTTCACTAGCTACCTTAGTAGATTCAACTATGTGGTAGCTAAGATTCTTTCTAAGTTAAATGAGACATTATAGTTATGATGTGGAATAATAGCTTATAATTTCTTGACAAGAAACTTTTAATTTCGCCATTTGCATATTTTGGAGAAAACTGAAGCTCCATGTAAGTCCAGGTGCATTCTGTTCCACCATCCATAACTCTGACTTCACATAGCATTGCTTCAGCAACATTCTATTTTTCTCTGCATTTGCTATCAAGGACATGTGAAGAACCAGGGAGAAATATGCACATTTACTCCTATAAATTCCAAACTGCCCTTACATTGGCATCTTTTTCTCCCTTGCCTCAATTACTTATATGTCCCTTGTGTCCATAGCAATGCTTTCACTTCCTACTCACTAAACATTGTTGGAGAATTGGCACAAGTATGTATTTTATACTCTACTTTCTCACTGTTCATCTCAAACTATGTTTTCCCCTTGCATATAACACAGTTTGTGTGGCTAATTAATTGAGTAATTAAATATTTGTTCAGGCAGCTTGTTGTTATGACTCTGTATGCACAGTGAGAAAAATAGAAGTAAAAAATAACAAAGTCATCCTGTCTCTATCAATTTTCATTTTAATTGGGAAAATGGTACTATCTTTGTACTGTAGCTCACAGTAGGTAACACCTATTAACATTTGCACTGCTACTATTTATCATCTTCTATATATGAAATCTTCTGGCATAATATTTTCTTCCCTCTTTAGTTTTTAAAAGCTGCAATAGATTATTAATTTAATAATGTCTCCTCTCACATTTGCCTTAAGTTGCTTTATAATTTCGTATTTGATTTTCTAATACTTCATTCTTTTCTATCTTTTCTCTTGCTAAAGGTTTCTTCTTTCCTAAATCAGTCTTGCTAAAAATATTGGCTACTTCTTCCATCTATGTTGTATACCTCACTTTTCCTCCTAATTATTTGGATGATGGCTACTTTATCTACTCTTCTGACAGGCTTTAAAAACCTAGCAAAGGTCTTTTGAGAAATGCACCCTCCCCAGATCTCCCTCCAAGAAATAGATTGTTGCCAAGTGGATGAGTGGAAGATGACAGCCACACTAAATTCTTAGCTCTTTTAGGGGCTGCCTCAGCTTTTGAACAAACTACATGACCTTTTTGAGGGGGGCATCCACCTAATTACTGAGCAAGACAGGGTACCAGCCTACACTGTTCAGTTCTCTTTCATGAGCATTGGGGTTTTCCTGTCCTTGCTCTAGAAACTCACTTTCTCTGGAGCAGCCCTTCTGGGTTGGCAGAATCTCTGTAAGGTTTTGATTCTGGTCCTAGCCTCCCTTTATGCAATCCTGCTTCCTCCTTTCTGTTACAGGTGTTGGTCCCTTAAAAACCTTTGGCTCTGTAACTCTTCCTTAACATCTGCTTCTTGTAGAGTGCAATTGATCCGGATATTCTTTATTTCATTACAAATAATACAATAATCACTTTCTCCATTCTCATTCTACTTGATCTCTGAGAAGACAGGAAGTTGCTGATCAATCGCCACTCTGAAATTCTATTCTTTCTTCTTTCCTTTTGGTATTGGGGAGAAAACTGAGGGCCTGTACATGTTAGGCAAGTGCTCTACCACTAAGCCACATCTCCAGTCCCTATTTTATTTTTAATCACCAAAATATTACCGTCTTTTAATTCCTTAATGATCTTAATCTTTGTTAGTTTCCTTTCTTTCTGTATTCTTTCTCCTCTCAGTCACCAAGTCAACTGTATTACTCACAATTACACTTGAAATTGTTTTCTTTCCACATGTTCTTTTGGATAATCTTATTAATTTGCATTTTCCTGCAAATCCCTTTTTTATGTGTTCATGAATATGCATTTTCAACTGAAACTCTGGGGTTCTGGATTCCTATTTCCTACTACCCTTTGACTATCTAGACCTGCTGTTTTTGGAAGCACCTGAAGCAGCTGAGAGTTAATATATCTTTAGATGTACTTATTCCCTCCCATTCACTGTTCCAATCTCCTTGTTCTAAAATTGGTGTCCATATCATCAGCCTAGCTGCATAGTCATCTTAAGAACTGCATCAATCTCCATGTCAAATTATTCAGTTAAACTGTTTTTCAACCTAAGTATATCTTAGATATCCTTACTACTTAGAATTTTCTTCCTATTCTGTAGTGTAGAGTATGCAGACATTTCTTACAGGTCCTTTGTTCCTGTCTATTTTATTGGTTTTTTTTTTTGCTTTTTAGTTAGTATATTTAATAAACATTCATACATTTCAAGAATTGCTTAAATGCTGATATCCAGATTTAAGTATGATGACTTTAATCATGCAATTAAAGCTATTCAGCATAATTTGCTAAACTACCAACATTAAATTACAGTTACTTTGGAGCCTTAGTCAAATCGTTTAAAGTAAGCCTGTAACATACCTAAGGAACATCCACCTACATCACACATGCAATTTACTTCTCCACATACAAGTCTCTTCCTCTGGAAGTCACTATTCGAGGGCTTTCACATGGTCCAAAGAGAAGGGAAAAGGAATTTAACCAGGATATATGTAAATAAATATATATATATATATATAAACATATAAATATGCATATACTATATATATATAAAATAGAATGGAAGGGAATAGAACTCTATAAGGTCAAGCCTTTATGAAGCAGCATATTACTATATAAATGTCTTCTTTAGAATGGTATAATTTTTATCACTGATAGCACAGACTAAATTAAAAGGAAGTCACTTACTCATCCAGCTATGACTCACATCCCAAATGTGACATCCATTCTGTAATTACTGTTGATATGTGTAGAGAAAACTAAACTATCTTAACGTATTCCCACAAAAATTTGTACATTGTCCTTCCAATCAATTTAT